>NC_134372.1:2500-302500 GCF_035582795.1 Mycteria americana | reverse complement strand
AGTAAGTAGTTGTAGGGGACCCTTAAGTGGAAGTAAAAGAAGCGTTGTTGGTGCAAGAGGGAAAAAGACTTTAAGGCTGTTTTTACAGCCTATGGAATGTTCCATTGGAAACAGTAAATTAACTCCTGAATTCCTTTAGATGCCAGAATGCCCCCTACCGTTGCTTGGGTGGGATTTACTTGTAAACTGAATGCAGGGCTAAGTTCTTCTGAAGACTCTGTTCAGCCCACAGGGGACCTCTCCTCTTTGTGGCGGATGCCAGCCTGAACGGGACCTCGCCTGTTTGGGGCACACGGATGGCGGGCGCTGTCGCCAAAAGGCAAAGCAGGGTCATAGCAGAGTGTTCCATTTCTGGGGATGGGCTCAGCCATCCCCTGCACAAATTTCTCCTATGTAGCAATGGGGATGGTAGCTTTCTTCTGTTTTCTTGAAGAACAAGAGGATGATGGAGCACGTGACAAGAGCATGAACTTTTTCTCTTCCTTTGGCAGTACAGGCACCCAAGGCCAGCCTGCATTGAAGGAACAGCATGGGGATATCTGTGTCGAGCGTTAGCAGAGGAAGGAAGCTTCTTTTGGAGGCTGAGGTGATGAAGCAGAGTCCTTAATTGTTCTGTTTGATTTTCAACAGGGGTGCGGGGAGGGCCTGGGACATGCAAAACGTGGTCCCGGACAGGGGAGCTGTCTATTAGTTGTCTATGAGCGCTATCATGGACACCACTGGACCGGCATCCTGTAAGGATGCTTTCACGTGTTTTCTTGTTTAGAGGCCAACCTCGGCTTTGGGCTGTAAACTAAAGTCTGCCAGGCCGGTGCCAGCTTGGCGGCAGCATCTGCCCGTGGCAGCACCAGCTTGGTGGTGGTGTGTGCCCACGCCTGTGCCAGGTTGCTGGCTGTGTCTGGCTTGTGAGGCTTGGGGTAATTGGCCCCCTGTTCCCCATGGCGTGGGCTCCAGCTGTGGCCCGGGGCAGCACAGGTGGGACCCATGAGGTGAGGATGGGGCTGGGCCCAGGGTTTAAAAAGGGCTGAGGATGGGGCTGGCCCTGCTGTATCCGCCATTATTTTAGTCAGACCCTGCATTCCGCTCAGTTAAAGGCTCACGAGAATTACTTAACATTTGCCTTTGGAAGTCATGCTTCAAACAATGAATTTGCAACAAAATTTTTTTGACACTAGTCAATGAACTCCTGTAATACTGCAGCAAAATGACGTTTTTAGTGGTTGTTGAATCTCAGAGTGATAACATAGGCATCCCTGTTTGAGCCCTTACCGCAAGCATTGCAATGGTTGTTTACACCCTGCTCGGTTCTTTTGTGAAGGTGCGTAGCTATGGGAGGTGCGTTATTCCCAAGGTGCTGCGGCGCCGATGCTCTGGCTGTTGGCAGGAATGGGCAAAGCGGAAGGCTGTGTGGCTAGGGGAGAATGGCGTGGACGTGCTGCTGCTCTCTCTGTTGCACCAGAATTTCGACGGCTGGGTTGGGCTGCTAAATCAATGGAACGACTGGAAGACATTTCAGAAAAGTGAGTACTCTACTATCTTTATCTTTTAAAGTCGTTGTCTTTCTACAGACCCCTGTCCATGGCTTAGCTATTTGATTGGCGTGAAACAGACCCAGAATTTTGCTTTAAGTGGTGTTCTGATTCGCTGAAATTCCCCGTAGGTAGAGAGCAAGAATTACCAATGTTGCTTGGTGGTTGAAGTTGTCGGGGTTTCTGTGAAAGCTAACTTGCCAGAATGTGTAGGAAGCAGCCTGAATTCCAGTAGAGATACTGCATAAAAGGTCCTTTTCTGGACAGGAAGAGAGCTTCAGGAAACGTCGGCGCTGTTTGCCGTAGGGCCTCCGACATAGTTGTTCAGTCATCGTGGGCTTTGTGGCATTCCCGCAGGCACGATCTTGAACACATTTTGTACGGCAGCCGGTATCTTAGCTGACTTTCTATCTCGCGCTTGGTTGCTTGTACCTGCTCAAAACTGACTGTAGTGTCAAACGAACCCACAGGAAAATGTCCTCAACTCGTGCTGGTAGGGCAAGCCCGCTGCAGTTGATAAAATCGGGAAATAGCACGATGTTTTGAAAAATTTGCCTTGCGAGGACAAGGGCTGTCTCCTGGTAGGCAGCTGAATTCTGTGCCTGATTCCACCGGTCCGCTCTGGCACTTGAAGGAAGCAGTCCCTAAGCCAACGCAATCTAAAATGGGGGTCGTTTGGGTTTGTTTAATCATTTCTTAGGGATATGAGGCTTGTGTGGGTGTTTAGCTTGTCCTGTTCTTTCTGTTCCTAATTCTGAACCCACTGACTGGCGTCAAAGAACGGTCGTGTTGTAGTCTGACGGTGTCGTCTCCTAGGAGCTGGTGGAAGGCCAGGGCTTACGTCAAACTGATAAGGAGGATTGAGGCTGGAAAGTGGAACGTCTAAAGAAGAATTACTGTCCTTGGGAGAGAAGCACATCCTGAAGAAACAGGTAAGCTAATGGAAATGTTTTGGGAACCGTCCGAAACAACTAGTAGGAGTGTGATAAGAAGCCCCCTCCCGCCAACTATCCTCCTTATAATCCTAAAAGTCACAGCCCTCGAGCTGGAGACACCAGCCCAAGCAGAGAGCCCTCGCCTCTGAGCGTGCGCAGCATGTTAAAGTCGCGCTGTAGCTTGAAGCTGAAATAAGAGAAATGTAGACCAATAGAAAACTGCTTTGTGTAATGACTTCTGCATACGCATAGCTAGACTGTATCAATACTGTACCTGTAGGAGCGAACTTTGCGTTAGCTTTGTGGAGCTGCCGCCTAGCGCCCATCTCTGCGCAGACGTGACATAAAAATACCTGTGCCCTGTGTGTATATTGGCGTCCCGCACACCGGGTAAGCGACCTCACGCTTGTGGGATAACAGTTTTGACGCCCCAGATGGGACCGAGCTGACAGCCTCGCCCGGTTCGTCTTGCCGCATCCGGCGGGGAGAAGAGGCCTGAGCGGACTCCAGCGCGCACCGACCTGTCGACTGGGGACTCCTTCAGCTCCTCTCCTGCGGTCGGGCGGTAAGTGCCAAAACGGTGCAATGTTCCTGACAAGAGGTATTTTTTGGGGCTAGGAGAAAAGGGGGTAGGGGCAAGATGTCTCGGGAAGCAGGCGGCCTCTGTTCTGTTCTGGGCTCTGCATAAGACGCACCAGGAAAGACAGGTGGCAGTAGCGTAGTTCTGTTTGTTTCTCCACGCTGTCCTGTTCTGCGTAACGAAGGGAGACGTCCCTCGTTCTGGTTTGTGTAGAAATACTGGGTTTTTCGGTACCGGTATGGGCGCTGCTGCTTCCCAGGAGGCAGCCCTTTGCTCTCCTCTAGGATGCATCCTGAAGCATTGCAAGAAATTTGGGGGAGATGCCATGGCTAAAAATCGGCTAAAACGATATCGTAATCAACGGTGGCCACAATATCCATGGGAAGATGGTGAGAAATGGCCTGAGAACGGATCCTTGAAACATAACACTATATCGGAATGAATGTTGTGTTGTCGGGGAACTGAAAAATGGGATGAAATGCCTTCTGTGGATATGCTTTTTTCGTTAAGGCGCGATTGGGATATTAGGAAGAAAGGTGGTTTAGTGGATTCTAAACATCGGACGGGAATATATGTGTTAAAAGAGAAAAAGGGAAAACCTCGTTGTATTGAATGGGAAAATTTGGAAGAGGATATTCAGCTGTCGGTAGCTCCCCCCAAACAGCCCAAATCTGATAGCTCAAGTGGTAACGGAGTTGTGAGTGCTATCTCTAAAAGAACAAGGGGAGAGAAACCGATAGTTTGAGCTCCCCTCAGACAGGCTGCAGGGCCTGGAGGAACACCGGTATCCGTACGCGTACCTTTTACTGCTTGTGATTTATTAAACTGCAAACGGGCAGTCGGATCCTATCGAAACAATCCAGAAGGAATGTATAGTACTGTTAATCACGACTCCTAGTCCTAACTGGGGAGATGTACAGGCTCTCCTAGAATATTTGTTTCCCACTGAGGAGAGGAGAAGAATATTAGAGAAGGCCAGAGAGGGACTGATCCAACAAGGCGGGGGGGTGGAGGGTGCCTAATACTGATACGTACCTCCCGAAAGAGGATCCGGAGTGGGATCCAGACACAAGTGTGAGGGATTAGAGAGGGTAAAGGAATATCAGAAGTGAATTTTGTACGGGATTCAACAGGGAGTGCAAAAGCCCAAGAATTTATCTCAACTATCTGAAGTAAGGCAGGGGCATAAGGAAACCCCGTCAGCCTTCTCTGAGAGATTGTGTGAAGTAGCTCGAAAACGGACAGATCTGGATCCGGAAGGTGATAGGAATTCAAAGTTATTTAACAGGCTGTTTATTGGTCAAGCAGCAGCAGGTATAAGAAAGAGATGACAAAAGGTAGAGGGTGAGGATGGCATGACAATCTCACAGTTCTTCTCAATGGCATGTAAGGTACGTAATAATCGGGAGGAAATAGAAGAGAAGGAGAAGCGGGGACGAGTAACGCTGCAAGCTTCTTTGTTGGCTGCCTTGAGGGAAGACCAGGAAAAAGGGAGAGAAAATACAGGAGGTGAATTCTGTGGGTGAGGAAGGGGCTGTAGAAATAATAGTAGAAATGGTTATGACATTCCCCTGGGAATGCATCGGCGTGCAAATTGTAAGCAAGAGGGCCGTTGGAAAAAAATTGTCCATGCCGTCTGAGTACTGGGGAAAGAGAGACAGAAGAAGCCGTTGGGGTCATGCCGGAGATTGGGTTGGACTGAAGGGGGCCGGAGGAATCTATTAACATTTCCCCAGACGATCCTCTGGTTCCAGTCAAGCTGGGGAATGAAAGAAGAGATTTTTTATTTTTCATTATTGATAGTGGAGCCACACATGCTGCAGTAAGTAGTTGTAGGGGACCCTTAAGTGGAAGTAAAAGAAGCGTTGTTGGTGCAAGAGGGAAAAAGACTTTAAGGCTGTTTTTACAGCCTATGGAATGTTCCATTGGAAACAGTAAATTAACTCCTGAATTCCTTTAGATGCCAGAATGCCCCCTACCGTTGCTTGGGTGGGATTTACTTGTAAACTGAATGCAGGGCTAAGTTCTTCTGAAGACTCTGTTCAGCCCACAGGGGACCTCTCCTCTTTGTGGCGGATGCCAGCCTGAACGGGACCTCGCCTGTTTGGGGCACACGGATGGCGGGCGCTGTCGCCAAAAGGCAAAGCAGGGTCATAGCAGAGTGTTCCATTTCTGGGGATGGGCTCAGCCATCCCCTGCACAAATTTCTCCTATGTAGCAATGGGGATGGTAGCTTTCTTCTGTTTTCTTGAAGAACAAGAGGATGATGGAGCACGTGACAAGAGCATGAACTTTTTCTCTTCCTTTGGCAGTACAGGCACCCAAGGCCAGCCTGCATTGAAGGAACAGCATGGGGATATCTGTGTCGAGCGTTAGCAGAGGAAGGAAGCTTCTTTTGGAGGCTGAGGTGATGAAGCAGAGTCCTTAATTGTTCTGTTTGATTTTCAACAGGGGTGCGGGGAGGGCCTGGGACATGCAAAACGTGGTCCCGGACAGGGGAGCTGTCTATTAGTTGTCTATGAGCGCTATCATGGACACCACTGGGCCGGCATCCTGTAAGGATGCTTTCACGTGTTTTCTTGTTTAGAGGCCAACCTCGGCTTTGGGCTGTAAACTAAAGTCTGCCAGGCCGGTGCCAGCTTGGCGGCAGCATCTGCCCGTGGCAGCACCAGCTTGGTGGTGGTGTGTGCCCACGCCTGTGCCAGGTTGCTGGCTGTGTCTGGCTTGTGAGGCTTGGGGTAATTGGCCCCCTGTTCCCCATGGCGTGGGCTCCAGCTGTGGCCCGGGGCAGCACAGGTGGGACCCATGAGGTGAGGATGGGGCTGGGCCCAGGGTTTAAAAAGGGCTGAGGATGGGGCTGGCCCTGCTGTATCCGCCATTATTTTAGTCAGACCCTGCATTCCGCTCAGTTAAAGGCTCACGAGAATTACTTAACATTTGCCTTTGGAAGTCATGCTTCAAACAATGAATTTGCAACAAAATTTTTTTGACACTAGTCAATGAACTCCTGTAATACTGCAGCAAAATGACGTTTTTAGTGGTTGTTGAATCTCAGAGTGATAACATAGGCATCCCTGTTTGAGCCCTTACCGCAAGCATTGCAATGGTTGTTTACACCCTGCTCGGTTCTTTTGTGAAGGTGCGTAGCTATGGGAGGTGCGTTATTCCCAAGGTGCTGCGGCGCCGATGCTCTGGCTGTTGGCAGGAATGGGCAAAGCGGAAGGCTGTGTGGCTAGGGGAGAATGGCGTGGACGTGCTGCTGCTCTCTCTGTTGCACCAGAATTTCGACGGCTGGGTTGGGCTGCTAAATCAATGGAACGACTGGAAGACATTTCAGAAAAGTGAGTACTCTACTATCTTTATCTTTTAAAGTCGTTGTCTTTCTACAGACCCCTGTCCATGGCTTAGCTATTTGATTGGCGTGAAACAGACCCAGAATTTTGCTTTAAGTGGTGTTCTGATTCGCTGAAATTCCCCGTAGGTAGAGAGCAAGAATTACCAATGTTGCTTGGTGGTTGAAGTTGTCGGGGTTTCTGTGAAAGCTAACTTGCCAGAATGTGTAGGAAGCAGCCTGAATTCCAGTAGAGATACTGCATAAAAGGTCCTTTTCTGGACAGGAAGAGAGCTTCAGGAAACGTCGGCGCTGTTTGCCGTAGGGCCTCCGACATAGTTGTTCAGTCATCGTGGGCTTTGTGGCATTCCCGCAGGCACGATCTTGAACACATTTTGTACGGCAGCCGGTATCTTAGCTGACTTTCTATCTCGCGCTTGGTTGCTTGTACCTGCTCAAAACTGACTGTAGTGTCAAACGAACCCACAGGAAAATGTCCTCAACTCGTGCTGGTAGGGCAAGCCCGCTGCAGTTGATAAAATCGGGAAATAGCACGATGTTTTGAAAAATTTGCCTTGCGAGGACAAGGGCTGTCTCCTGGTAGGCAGCTGAATTCTGTGCCTGATTCCACCGGTCCGCTCTGGCACTTGAAGGAAGCAGTCCCTAAGCCAACGCAATCTAAAATGGGGGTCGTTTGGGTTTGTTTAATCATTTCTTAGGGATATGAGGCTTGTGTGGGTGTTTAGCTTGTCCTGTTCTTTCTGTTCCTAATTCTGAACCCACTGACTGGCGTCAAAGAACGGTCGTGTTGTAGTCTGACGGTGTCGTCTCCCAGGAGCTGGTGGAAGGCCAGGGCTTACGTCAAACTGATAAGGAGGATTGAGGCTGGAAAGTGGAACGTCTAAAGAAGAATTACTGTCCTTGGGAGAGAAGCACATCCTGAAGAAACAGGTAAGCTAATGGAAATGTTTTGGGAACCGTCCGAAACAACTAGTAGGAGTGTGATAAGAAGCCCCCTCCCGCCAACTATCCTCCTTATAATCCTAAAAGTCACAGCCCTCGAGCTGGAGACACCAGCCCAAGCAGAGAGCCCTCGCCTCTGAGCGTGCGCAGCATGTTAAAGTCGCGCTGTAGCTTGAAGCTGAAATAAGAGAAATGTAGACCAATAGAAAACTGCTTTGTGTAATGACTTCTGCATACGCATAGCTAGACTGTATCAATACTGTACCTGTAGGAGCGAACTTTGCGTTAGCTTTGTGGAGCTGCCGCCTAGCGCCCATCTCTGCGCAGACGTGACATAAAAATACCTGTGCCCTGTGTGTATATTGGCGTCCCGCACACCGGGTAAGCGACCTCACGCTTGTGGGATAACAGTTTTGACGCCCCAGATGGGACCGAGCTGACAGCCTCGCCCGGTTCGTCTTGCCGCATCCGGCGGGGAGAAGAGGCCTGAGCGGACTCCAGCGCGCACCGACCTGTCGACTGGGGACTCCTTCAGCTCCTCTCCTGCGGTCGGGCGGTAAGTGCCAAAACGGTGCAATGTTCCTGACAAGAGGTATTTTTTGGGGCTAGGAGAAAAGGGGGTAGGGGCAAGATGTCTCGGGAAGCAGGCGGCCTCTGTTCTGTTCTGGGCTCTGCATAAGACGCACCAGGAAAGACAGGTGGCAGTAGCGTAGTTCTGTTTGTTTCTCCACGCTGTCCTGTTCTGCGTAACGAAGGGAGACGTCCCTCGTTCTGGTTTGTGTAGAAATACTGGGTTTTTCGGTACCGGTATGGGCGCTGCTGCTTCCCAGGAGGCAGCCCTTTGCTCTCCTCTAGGATGCATCCTGAAGCATTGCAAGAAATTTGGGGGAGATGCCATGGCTAAAAATCGGCTAAAACGATATCGTAATCAACGGTGGCCACAATATCCATGGGAAGATGGTGAGAAATGGCCTGAGAACGGATCCTTGAAACATAACACTATATCGGAATGAATGTTGTGTTGTCGGGGAACTGAAAAATGGGATGAAATGCCTTCTGTGGATATGCTTTTTTCGTTAAGGCGCGATTGGGATATTAGGAAGAAAGGTGGTTTAGTGGATTCTAAACATCGGACGGGAATATATGTGTTAAAAGAGAAAAAGGGAAAACCTCGTTGTATTGAATGGGAAAATTTGGAAGAGGATATTCAGCTGTCGGTAGCTCCCCCCAAACAGCCCAAATCTGATAGCTCAAGTGGTAACGGAGTTGTGAGTGCTATCTCTAAAAGAACAAGGGGAGAGAAACCGATAGTTTGAGCTCCCCTCAGACAGGCTGCAGGGCCTGGAGGAACACCGGTATCCGTACGCGTACCTTTTACTGCTTGTGATTTATTAAACTGCAAACGGGCAGTCGGATCCTATCGAAACAATCCAGAAGGAATGTATAGTACTGTTAATCACGACTCCTAGTCCTAACTGGGGAGATGTACAGGCTCTCCTAGAATATTTGTTTCCCACTGAGGAGAGGAGAAGAATATTAGAGAAGGCCAGAGAGGGACTGATCCAACAAGGCGGGGGGGTGGAGGGTGCCTAATACTGATACGTACCTCCCGAAAGAGGATCCGGAGTGGGATCCAGACACAAGTGTGAGGGATTAGAGAGGGTAAAGGAATATCAGAAGTGAATTTTGTACGGGATTCAACAGGGAGTGCAAAAGCCTAAGAATTTATCTCAACTATCTGAAGTAAGGCAGGGGCATAAGGAAACCCCGTCAGCCTTCTCTGAGAGATTGTGTGAAGTAGCTCGAAAACGGACAGATCTGGATCCGGAAGGTGATAGGAAATCATAATTATCTAACAGCCTGTTTATTGGTCAAGCAGCAGCAGGTATAAGAAAGAGATGACAAAAGGTAGAGGGCGAGGATGGCATGACAATCTCACAGTTCTTCTCAATGGCATGTAAGGTACGTAATAATCGGGAGGAAATAGAAGAGAAGGAGAAGCGGGGACGAGTAACGCTGCAAGCTTCTTTGTTGGCTGCCTTGAGGGAAGACCAGGAAAAAGGGAGAGAAAATACAGGAGGTGAATTCTGTGGGTGAGGAAGGGGCTGTAGAAATAATAGTAGAAATGGTTATGACATTCCCCTGGGAATGCATCGGCGTGCAAATTGTAAGCAAGAGGGCCGTTGGAAAAAAATTGTCCATGCCGTCTGAGTACTGGGGAAAGAGAGACAGAAGAAGCCGTTGGGGTCATGCCGGAGATTGGGTTGGACTGAAGGGGGCCGGAGGAATCTATTAACATTTCCCCAGACGATCCTCTGGTTCCAGTCAAGCTGGGGAATGAAAGAAGAGATTTTTTATTTTTCATTATTGATAGTGGAGCCACACATGCTGCAGTAAGTAGTTGTAGGGGACCCTTAAGTGGAAGTAAAAGAAGCGTTGTTGGTGCAAGAGGGAAAAAGACTTTAAGGCTGTTTTTACAGCCTATGGAATGTTCCATTGGAAACAGTAAATTAACTCCTGAATTCCTTTAGATGCCAGAATGCCCCCTACCGTTGCTTGGGTGGGATTTACTTGTAAACTGAATGCAGGGCTAAGTTCTTCTGAAGACTCTGTTCAGCCCACAGGGGACCTCTCCTCTTTGTGGCGGATGCCAGCCTGAACGGGACCTCGCCTGTTTGGGGCACACGGATGGCGGGCGCTGTCGCCAAAAGGCAAAGCAGGGTCATAGCAGAGTGTTCCATTTCTGGGGATGGGCTCAGCCATCCCCTGCACAAATTTCTCCTATGTAGCAATGGGGATGGTAGCTTTCTTCTGTTTTCTTGAAGAACAAGAGGATGATGGAGCACGTGACAAGAGCATGAACTTTTTCTCTTCCTTTGGCAGTACAGGCACCCAAGGCCAGCCTGCATTGAAGGAACAGCATGGGGATATCTGTGTCGAGCGTTAGCAGAGGAAGGAAGCTTCTTTTGGAGGCTGAGGTGATGAAGCAGAGTCCTTAATTGTTCTGTTTGATTTTCAACAGGGGTGCGGGGAGGGCCTGGGACATGCAAAACGTGGTCCCGGACAGGGGAGCTGTCTATTAGTTGTCTATGAGCGCTATCATGGACACCACTGGACCGGCATCCTGTAAGGATGCTTTCACGTGTTTTCTTGTTTAGAGGCCAACCTCGGCTTTGGGCTGTAAACTAAAGTCTGCCAGGCCGGTGCCAGCTTGGCGGCAGCATCTGCCCGTGGCAGCACCAGCTTGGTGGTGGTGTGTGCCCACGCCTGTGCCAGGTTGCTGGCTGTGTCTGGCTTGTGAGGCTTGGGGTAATTGGCCCCCTGTTCCCCATGGCGTGGGCTCCAGCTGTGGCCCGGGGCAGCACAGGTGGGACCCATGAGGTGAGGATGGGGCTGGGCCCAGGGTTTAAAAAGGGCTGAGGATGGGGCTGGCCCTGCTGTATCCGCCATTATTTTAGTCAGACCCTGCATTCCGCTCAGTTAAAGGCTCACGAGAATTACTTAACATTTGCCTTTGGAAGTCATGCTTCAAACAATGAATTTGCAACAAAATTTTTTTGACACTAGTCAATGAACTCCTGTAATACTGCAGCAAAATGACGTTTTTAGTGGTTGTTGAATCTCAGAGTGATAACATAGGCATCCCTGTTTGAGCCCTTACCGCAAGCATTGCAATGGTTGTTTACACCCTGCTCGGTTCTTTTGTGAAGGTGCGTAGCTATGGGAGGTGCGTTATTCCCAAGGTGCTGCGGCGCCGATGCTCTGGCTGTTGGCAGGAATGGGCAAAGCGGAAGGCTGTGTGGCTAGGGGAGAATGGCGTGGACGTGCTGCTGCTCTCTCTGTTGCACCAGAATTTCGACGGCTGGGTTGGGCTGCTAAATCAATGGAACGACTGGAAGACATTTCAGAAAAGTGAGTACTCTACTATCTTTATCTTTTAAAGTCGTTGTCTTTCTACAGACCCCTGTCCATGGCTTAGCTATTTGATTGGCGTGAAACAGACCCAGAATTTTGCTTTAAGTGGTGTTCTGATTCGCTGAAATTCCCCGTAGGTAGAGAGCAAGAATTACCAATGTTGCTTGGTGGTTGAAGTTGTCGGGGTTTCTGTGAAAGCTAACTTGCCAGAATGTGTAGGAAGCAGCCTGAATTCCAGTAGAGATACTGCATAAAAGGTCCTTTTCTGGACAGGAAGAGAGCTTCAGGAAACGTCGGCGCTGTTTGCCGTAGGGCCTCCGACATAGTTGTTCAGTCATCGTGGGCTTTGTGGCATTCCCGCAGGCACGATCTTGAACACATTTTGTACGGCAGCCGGTATCTTAGCTGACTTTCTATCTCGCGCTTGGTTGCTTGTACCTGCTCAAAACTGACTGTAGTGTCAAACGAACCCACAGGAAAATGTCCTCAACTCGTGCTGGTAGGGCAAGCCCGCTGCAGTTGATAAAATCGGGAAATAGCACGATGTTTTGAAAAATTTGCCTTGCGAGGACAAGGGCTGTCTCCTGGTAGGCAGCTGAATTCTGTGCCTGATTCCACCGGTCCGCTCTGGCACTTGAAGGAAGCAGTCCCTAAGCCAACGCAATCTAAAATGGGGGTCGTTTGGGTTTGTTTAATCATTTCTTAGGGATATGAGGCTTGTGTGGGTGTTTAGCTTGTCCTGTTCTTTCTGTTCCTAATTCTGAACCCACTGACTGGCGTCAAAGAACGGTCGTGTTGTAGTCTGACGGTGTCGTCTCCCAGGAGCTGGTGGAAGGCCAGGGCTTACGTCAAACTGATAAGGAGGATTGAGGCTGGAAAGTGGAACGTCTAAAGAAGAATTACTGTCCTTGGGAGAGAAGCACATCCTGAAGAAACAGGTAAGCTAATGGAAATGTTTTGGGAACCGTCCGAAACAACTAGTAGGAGTGTGATAAGAAGCCCCCTCCCGCCAACTATCCTCCTTATAATCCTAAAAGTCACAGCCCTCGAGCTGGAGACACCAGCCCAAGCAGAGAGCCCTCGCCTCTGAGCGTGCGCAGCATGTTAAAGTCGCGCTGTAGCTTGAAGCTGAAATAAGAGAAATGTAGACCAATAGAAAACTGCTTTGTGTAATGACTTCTGCATACGCATAGCTAGACTGTATCAATACTGTACCTGTAGGAGCGAACTTTGCGTTAGCTTTGTGGAGCTGCCGCCTAGCGCCCATCTCTGCGCAGACGTGACATAAAAATACCTGTGCCCTGTGTGTATATTGGCGTCCCGCACACCGGGTAAGCGACCTCACGCTTGTGGGATAACAGTTTTGACGCCCCAGATGGGACCGAGCTGACAGCCTCGCCCGGTTCGTCTTGCCGCATCCGGCGGGGAGAAGAGGCCTGAGCGGACTCCAGCGCGCACCGACCTGTCGACTGGGGACTCCTTCAGCTCCTCTCCTGCGGTCGGGCGGTAAGTGCCAAAACGGTGCAATGTTCCTGACAAGAGGTATTTTTTGGGGCTAGGAGAAAAGGGGGTAGGGGCAAGATGTCTCGGGAAGCAGGCGGCCTCTGTTCTGTTCTGGGCTCTGCATAAGACGCACCAGGAAAGACAGGTGGCAGTAGCGTAGTTCTGTTTGTTTCTCCACGCTGTCCTGTTCTGCGTAACGAAGGGAGACGTCCCTCGTTCTGGTTTGTGTAGAAATACTGGGTTTTTCGGTACCGGTATGGGCGCTGCTGCTTCCCAGGAGGCAGCCCTTTGCTCTCCTCTAGGATGCATCCTGAAGCATTGCAAGAAATTTGGGGGAGATGCCATGGCTAAAAATCGGCTAAAACGATATCGTAATCAACGGTGGCCACAATATCCATGGGAAGATGGTGAGAAATGGCCTGAGAACGGATCCTTGAAACATAACACTATATCGGAATGAATGTTGTGTTGTCGGGGAACTGAAAAATGGGATGAAATGCCTTCTGTGGATATGCTTTTTTCGTTAAGGCGCGATTGGGATATTAGGAAGAAAGGTGGTTTAGTGGATTCTAAACATCGGACGGGAATATATGTGTTAAAAGAGAAAAAGGGAAAACCTCGTTGTATTGAATGGGAAAATTTGGAAGAGGATATTCAGCTGTCGGTAGCTCCCCCCAAACAGCCCAAATCTGATAGCTCAAGTGGTAACGGAGTTGTGAGTGCTATCTCTAAAAGAACAAGGGGAGAGAAACCGATAGTTTGAGCTCCCCTCAGACAGGCTGCAGGGCCTGGAGGAACACCGGTATCCGTACGCGTACCTTTTACTGCTTGTGATTTATTAAACTGCAAACGGGCAGTCGGATCCTATCGAAACAATCCAGAAGGAATGTATAGTACTGTTAATCACGACTCCTAGTCCTAACTGGGGAGATGTACAGGCTCTCCTAGAATATTTGTTTCCCACTGAGGAGAGGAGAAGAATATTAGAGAAGGCCAGAGAGGGACTGATCCAACAAGGCGGGGGGGTGGAGGGTGCCTAATACTGATACGTACCTCCCGAAAGAGGATCCGGAGTGGGATCCAGACACAAGTGTGAGGGATTAGAGAGGGTAAAGGAATATCAGAAGTGAATTTTGTACGGGATTCAACAGGGAGTGCAAAAGCCCAAGAATTTATCTCAACTATCTGAAGTAAGGCAGGGGCATAAGGAAACCCCGTCAGCCTTCTCTGAGAGATTGTGTGAAGTAGCTCGAAAACGGACAGATCTGGATCCGGAAGGTGATAGGAATTCAAAGTTATTTAACAGGCTGTTTATTGGTCAAGCAGCAGCAGGTATAAGAAAGAGATGACAAAAGGTAGAGGGCGAGGATGGCATGACAATCTCACAGTTCTTCTCAATGGCATGTAAGGTACGTAATAATCGGGAGGAAATAGAAGAGAAGGAGAAGCGGGGACGAGTAACGCTGCAAGCTTCTTTGTTGGCTGCCTTGAGGGAAGACCAGGAAAAAGGGAGAGAAAATACAGGAGGTGAATTTTGTGGGTGAGGAAGGGGCTGTAGAAATAATAGTAGAAATGGTTATGACATTCCCCTGGGAATGCATCGGCGTGCAAATTGTAAGCAAGAGGGCCGTTGGAAAAAAATTGTCCATGCCGTCTGAGTACTGGGGAAAGAGAGACAGAAGAAGCCGTTGGGGTCATGCCGGAGATTGGGTTGGACTGAAGGGGGCCGGAGGAATCTATTAACATTTCCCCAGACGATCCTCTGGTTCCAGTCAAGCTGGGGAATGAAAGAAGAGATTTTTTATTTTTCATTATTGATAGTGGAGCCACACATGCTGCAGTAAGTAGTTGTAGGGGACCCTTAAGTGGAAGTAAAAGAAGCGTTGTTGGTGCAAGAGGGAAAAAGACTTTAAGGCTGTTTTTACAGCCTATGGAATGTTCCATTGGAAACAGTAAATTAACTCCTGAATTCCTTTAGATGCCAGAATGCCCCCTACCGTTGCTTGGGTGGGATTTACTTGTAAACTGAATGCAGGGCTAAGTTCTTCTGAAGACTCTGTTCAGCCCACAGGGGACCTCTCCTCTTTGTGGCGGATGCCAGCCTGAACGGGACCTCGCCTGTTTGGGGCACACGGATGGCGGGCGCTGTCGCCAAAAGGCAAAGCAGGGTCATAGCAGAGTGTTCCATTTCTGGGGATGGGCTCAGCCATCCCCTGCACAAATTTCTCCTATGTAGCAATGGGGATGGTAGCTTTCTTCTGTTTTCTTGAAGAACAAGAGGATGATGGAGCACGTGACAAGAGCATGAACTTTTTCTCTTCCTTTGGCAGTACAGGCACCCAAGGCCAGCCTGCATTGAAGGAACAGCATGGGGATATCTGTGTCGAGCGTTAGCAGAGGAAGGAAGCTTCTTTTGGAGGCTGAGGTGATGAAGCAGAGTCCTTAATTGTTCTGTTTGATTTTCAACAGGGGTGCGGGGAGGGCCTGGGACATGCAAAACGTGGTCCCGGACAGGGGAGCTGTCTATTAGTTGTCTATGAGCGCTATCATGGACACCACTGGGCCGGCATCCTGTAAGGATGCTTTCACGTGTTTTCTTGTTTAGAGGCCAACCTCGGCTTTGGGCTGTAAACTAAAGTCTGCCAGGCCGGTGCCAGCTTGGCGGCAGCATCTGCCCGTGGCAGCACCAGCTTGGTGGTGGTGTGTGCCCACGCCTGTGCCAGGTTGCTGGCTGTGTCTGGCTTGTGAGGCTTGGGGTAATTGGCCCCCTGTTCCCCATGGCGTGGGCTCCAGCTGTGGCCCGGGGCAGCGCAGGTGGGACCCATGAGGTGAGGATGGGGCTGGGCCCAGGGTTTAAAAAGGGCTGAGGATGGGGCTGGCCCTGCTGTATCCGCCATTATTTTAGTCAGACCCTGCATTCCGCTCAGTTAAAGGCTCACGAGAATTACTTAACATTTGCCTTTGGAAGTCATGCTTCAAACAATGAATTTGCAACAAAATTTTTTTGACACTAGTCAATGAACTCCTGTAATACTGCAGCAAAATGACGTTTTTAGTGGTTGTTGAATCTCAGAGTGATAACATAGGCATCCCTGTTTGAGCCCTTACCGCAAGCATTGCAATGGTTGTTTACACCCTGCTCGGTTCTTTTGTGAAGGTGCGTAGCTATGGGAGGTGCGTTATTCCCAAGGTGCTGCGGCGCCGATGCTCTGGCTGTTGGCAGGAATGGGCAAAGCGGAAGGCTGTGTGGCTAGGGGAGAATGGCGTGGACGTGCTGCTGCTCTCTCTGTTGCACCAGAATTTCGACGGCTGGGTTGGGCTGCTAAATCAATGGAACGACTGGAAGACATTTCAGAAAAGTGAGTACTCTACTATCTTTATCTTTTAAAGTCGTTGTCTTTCTACAGACCCCTGTCCATGGCTTAGCTATTTGATTGGCGTGAAACAGACCCAGAATTTTGCTTTAAGTGGTGTTCTGATTCGCTGAAATTCCCCGTAGGTAGAGAGCAAGAATTACCAATGTTGCTTGGTGGTTGAAGTTGTCGGGGTTTCTGTGAAAGCTAACTTGCCAGAATGTGTAGGAAGCAGCCTGAATTCCAGTAGAGATACTGCATAAAAGGTCCTTTTCTGGACAGGAAGAGAGCTTCAGGAAACGTCGGCGCTGTTTGCCGTAGGGCCTCCGACATAGTTGTTCAGTCATCGTGGGCTTTGTGGCATTCCCGCAGGCACGATCTTGAACACATTTTGTACGGCAGCCGGTATCTTAGCTGACTTTCTATCTCGCGCTTGGTTGCTTGTACCTGCTCAAAACTGACTGTAGTGTCAAACGAACCCACAGGAAAATGTCCTCAACTCGTGCTGGTAGGGCAAGCCCGCTGCAGTTGATAAAATCGGGAAATAGCACGATGTTTTGAAAAATTTGCCTTGCGAGGACAAGGGCTGTCTCCTGGTAGGCAGCTGAATTCTGTGCCTGATTCCACCGGTCCGCTCTGGCACTTGAAGGAAGCAGTCCCTAAGCCAACGCAATCTAAAATGGGGGTCGTTTGGGTTTGTTTAATCATTTCTTAGGGATATGAGGCTTGTGTGGGTGTTTAGCTTGTCCTGTTCTTTCTGTTCCTAATTCTGAACCCACTGACTGGCGTCAAAGAACGGTCGTGTTGTAGTCTGACGGTGTCGTCTCCCAGGAGCTGGTGGAAGGCCAGGGCTTACGTCAAACTGATAAGGAGGATTGAGGCTGGAAAGTGGAACGTCTAAAGAAGAATTACTGTCCTTGGGAGAGAAGCACATCCTGAAGAAACAGGTAAGCTAATGGAAATGTTTTGGGAACCGTCCGAAACAACTAGTAGGAGTGTGATAAGAAGCCCCCTCCCGCCAACTATCCTCCTTATAATCCTAAAAGTCACAGCCCTCGAGCTGGAGACACCAGCCCAAGCAGAGAGCCCTCGCCTCTGAGCGTGCGCAGCATGTTAAAGTCGCGCTGTAGCTTGAAGCTGAAATAAGAGAAATGTAGACCAATAGAAAACTGCTTTGTGTAATGACTTCTGCATACGCATAGCTAGACTGTATCAATACTGTACCTGTAGGAGCGAACTTTGCGTTAGCTTTGTGGAGCTGCCGCCTAGCGCCCATCTCTGCGCAGACGTGACATAAAAATACCTGTGCCCTGTGTGTATATTGGCGTCCCGCACACCGGGTAAGCGACCTCACGCTTGTGGGATAACAGTTTTGACGCCCCAGATGGGACCGAGCTGACAGCCTCGCCCGGTTCGTCTTGCCGCATCCGGCGGGGAGAAGAGGCCTGAGCGGACTCCAGCGCGCACCGACCTGTCGACTGGGGACTCCTTCAGCTCCTCTCCTGCGGTCGGGCGGTAAGTGCCAAAACGGTGCAATGTTCCTGACAAGAGGTATTTTTTGGGGCTAGGAGAAAAGGGGGTAGGGGCAAGATGTCTCGGGAAGCAGGCGGCCTCTGTTCTGTTCTGGGCTCTGCATAAGACGCACCAGGAAAGACAGGTGGCAGTAGCGTAGTTCTGTTTGTTTCTCCACGCTGTCCTGTTCTGCGTAACGAAGGGAGACGTCCCTCGTTCTGGTTTGTGTAGAAATACTGGGTTTTTCGGTACCGGTATGGGCGCTGCTGCTTCCCAGGAGGCAGCCCTTTGCTCTCCTCTAGGATGCATCCTGAAGCATTGCAAGAAATTTGGGGGAGATGCCATGGCTAAAAATCGGCTAAAACGATATCGTAATCAACGGTGGCCACAATATCCATGGGAAGATGGTGAGAAATGGCCTGAGAACGGATCCTTGAAACATAACACTATATCGGAATGAATGTTGTGTTGTCGGGGAACTGAAAAATGGGATGAAATGCCTTCTGTGGATATGCTTTTTTCGTTAAGGCGCGATTGGGATATTAGGAAGAAAGGTGGTTTAGTGGATTCTAAACATCGGACGGGAATATATGTGTTAAAAGAGAAAAAGGGAAAACCTCGTTGTATTGAATGGGAAAATTTGGAAGAGGATATTCAGCTGTCGGTAGCTCCCCCCAAACAGCCCAAATCTGATAGCTCAAGTGGTAACGGAGTTGTGAGTGCTATCTCTAAAAGAACAAGGGGAGAGAAACCGATAGTTTGAGCTCCCCTTAGACAGGCTGCAGGGCCTGGAGGAACACCGGTATCCGTACGCGTACCTTTTACTGCTTGTGATTTATTAAACTGCAAACGGGCAGTCGGATCCTATCGAAACAATCCAGAAGGAATGTATAGTACTGTTAATCACGACTCCTAGTCCTAACTGGGGAGATGTACAGGCTCTCCTAGAATATTTGTTTCCCACTGAGGAGAGGAGAAGAATATTAGAGAAGGCCAGAGAGGGACTGATCCAACAAGGCGGGGGGGTGGAGGGTGCCTAATACTGATACGTACCTCCCGAAAGAGGATCCGGAGTGGGATCCAGACACAAGTGTGAGGGATTAGAGAGGGTAAAGGAATATCAGAAGTGAATTTTGTACGGGATTCAACAGGGAGTGCAAAAGCCCAAGAATTTATCTCAACTATCTGAAGTAAGGCAGGGGCATAAGGAAACCCCGTCAGCCTTCTCTGAGAGATTGTGTGAAGTAGCTCGAAAACGGACAGATCTGGATCCGGAAGGTGATAGGAATTCAAAGTTATTTAACAGGCTGTTTATTGGTCAAGCAGCAGCAGGTATAAGAAAGAGATGACAAAAGGTAGAGGGCGAGGATGGCATGACAATCTCACAGTTCTTCTCAATGGCATGTAAGGTACGTAATAATCGGGAGGAAATAGAAGAGAAGGAGAAGCGGGGACGAGTAACGCTGCAAGCTTCTTTGTTGGCTGCCTTGAGGGAAGACCAGGAAAAAGGGAGAGAAAATACAGGAGGTGAATTTTGTGGGTGAGGAAGGGGCTGTAGAAATAATAGTAGAAATGGTTATGACATTCCCCTGGGAATGCATCGGCGTGCAAATTGTAAGCAAGAGGGCCGTTGGAAAAAAATTGTCCATGCCGTCTGAGTACTGGGGAAAGAGAGACAGAAGAAGCCGTTGGGGTCATGCCGGAGATTGGGTTGGACTGAAGGGGGCCGGAGGAATCTATTAACATTTCCCCAGACGATCCTCTGGTTCCAGTCAAGCTGGGGAATGAAAGAAGAGATTTTTTATTTTTCATTATTGATAGTGGAGCCACACATGCTGCAGTAAGTAGTTGTAGGGGACCCTTAAGTGGAAGTAAAAGAAGCGTTGTTGGTGCAAGAGGGAAAAAGACTTTAAGGCTGTTTTTACAGCCTATGGAATGTTCCATTGGAAACAGTAAATTAACTCCTGAATTCCTTTAGATGCCAGAATGCCCCCTACCGTTGCTTGGGTGGGATTTACTTGTAAACTGAATGCAGGGCTAAGTTCTTCTGAAGACTCTGTTCAGCCCACAGGGGACCTCTCCTCTTTGTGGCGGATGCCAGCCTGAACGGGACCTCGCCTGTTTGGGGCACACGGATGGCGGGCGCTGTCGCCAAAAGGCAAAGCAGGGTCATAGCAGAGTGTTCCATTTCTGGGGATGGGCTCAGCCATCCCCTGCACAAATTTCTCCTATGTAGCAATGGGGATGGTAGCTTTCTTCTGTTTTCTTGAAGAACAAGAGGATGATGGAGCACGTGACAAGAGCATGAACTTTTTCTCTTCCTTTGGCAGTACAGGCACCCAAGGCCAGCCTGCATTGAAGGAACAGCATGGGGATATCTGTGTCGAGCGTTAGCAGAGGAAGGAAGCTTCTTTTGGAGGCTGAGGTGATGAAGCAGAGTCCTTAATTGTTCTGTTTGATTTTCAACAGGGGTGCGGGGAGGGCCTGGGACATGCAAAACGTGGTCCCGGACAGGGGAGCTGTCTATTAGTTGTCTATGAGCGCTATCATGGACACCACTGGGCCGGCATCCTGTAAGGATGCTTTCACGTGTTTTCTTGTTTAGAGGCCAACCTCGGCTTTGGGCTGTAAACTAAAGTCTGCCAGGCCGGTGCCAGCTTGGCGGCAGCATCTGCCCGTGGCAGCACCAGCTTGGTGGTGGTGTGTGCCCACGCCTGTGCCAGGTTGCTGGCTGTGTCTGGCTTGTGAGGCTTGGGGTAATTGGCCCCCTGTTCCCCATGGCGTGGGCTCCAGCTGTGGCCCGGGGCAGCGCAGGTGGGACCCATGAGGTGAGGATGGGGCTGGGCCCAGGGTTTAAAAAGGGCTGAGGATGGGGCTGGCCCTGCTGTATCCGCCATTATTTTAGTCAGACCCTGCATTCCGCTCAGTTAAAGGCTCACGAGAATTACTTAACATTTGCCTTTGGAAGTCATGCTTCAAACAATGAATTTGCAACAAAATTTTTTTGACACTAGTCAATGAACTCCTGTAATACTGCAGCAAAATGACGTTTTTAGTGGTTGTTGAATCTCAGAGTGATAACATAGGCATCCCTGTTTGAGCCCTTACCGCAAGCATTGCAATGGTTGTTTACACCCTGCTCGGTTCTTTTGTGAAGGTGCGTAGCTATGGGAGGTGCGTTATTCCCAAGGTGCTGCGGCGCCGATGCTCTGGCTGTTGGCAGGAATGGGCAAAGCGGAAGGCTGTGTGGCTAGGGGAGAATGGCGTGGACGTGCTGCTGCTCTCTCTGTTGCACCAGAATTTCGACGGCTGGGTTGGGCTGCTAAATCAATGGAACGACTGGAAGACATTTCAGAAAAGTGAGTACTCTACTATCTTTATCTTTTAAAGTCGTTGTCTTTCTACAGACCCCTGTCCATGGCTTAGCTATTTGATTGGCGTGAAACAGACCCAGAATTTTGCTTTAAGTGGTGTTCTGATTCGCTGAAATTCCCCGTAGGTAGAGAGCAAGAATTACCAATGTTGCTTGGTGGTTGAAGTTGTCGGGGTTTCTGTGAAAGCTAACTTGCCAGAATGTGTAGGAAGCAGCCTGAATTCCAGTAGAGATACTGCATAAAAGGTCCTTTTCTGGACAGGAAGAGAGCTTCAGGAAACGTCGGCGCTGTTTGCCGTAGGGCCTCCGACATAGTTGTTCAGTCATCGTGGGCTTTGTGGCATTCCCGCAGGCACGATCTTGAACACATTTTGTACGGCAGCCGGTATCTTAGCTGACTTTCTATCTCGCGCTTGGTTGCTTGTACCTGCTCAAAACTGACTGTAGTGTCAAACGAACCCACAGGAAAATGTCCTCAACTCGTGCTGGTAGGGCAAGCCCGCTGCAGTTGATAAAATCGGGAAATAGCACGATGTTTTGAAAAATTTGCCTTGCGAGGACAAGGGCTGTCTCCTGGTAGGCAGCTGAATTCTGTGCCTGATTCCACCGGTCCGCTCTGGCACTTGAAGGAAGCAGTCCCTAAGCCAACGCAATCTAAAATGGGGGTCGTTTGGGTTTGTTTAATCATTTCTTAGGGATATGAGGCTTGTGTGGGTGTTTAGCTTGTCCTGTTCTTTCTGTTCCTAATTCTGAACCCACTGACTGGCGTCAAAGAACGGTCGTGTTGTAGTCTGACGGTGTCGTCTCCCAGGAGCTGGTGGAAGGCCAGGGCTTACGTCAAACTGATAAGGAGGATTGAGGCTGGAAAGTGGAACGTCTAAAGAAGAATTACTGTCCTTGGGAGAGAAGCACATCCTGAAGAAACAGGTAAGCTAATGGAAATGTTTTGGGAACCGTCCGAAACAACTAGTAGGAGTGTGATAAGAAGCCCCCTCCCGCCAACTATCCTCCTTATAATCCTAAAAGTCACAGCCCTCGAGCTGGAGACACCAGCCCAAGCAGAGAGCCCTCGCCTCTGAGCGTGCGCAGCATGTTAAAGTCGCGCTGTAGCTTGAAGCTGAAATAAGAGAAATGTAGACCAATAGAAAACTGCTTTGTGTAATGACTTCTGCATACGCATAGCTAGACTGTATCAATACTGTACCTGTAGGAGCGAACTTTGCGTTAGCTTTGTGGAGCTGCCGCCTAGCGCCCATCTCTGCGCAGACGTGACATAAAAATACCTGTGCCCTGTGTGTATATTGGCGTCCCGCACACCGGGTAAGCGACCTCACGCTTGTGGGATAACAGTTTTGACGCCCCAGATGGGACCGAGCTGACAGCCTCGCCCGGTTCGTCTTGCCGCATCCGGCAGGGAGAAGAGGCCTGAGCGGACTCCAGCGCGCACCGACCTGTCGACTGGGGACTCCTTCAGCTCCTCTCCTGCGGTCGGGCGGTAAGTGCCAAAACGGTGCAATGTTCCTGACAAGAGGTATTTTTTGGGGCTAGGAGAAAAGGGGGTAGGGGCAAGATGTCTCGGGAAGCAGGCGGCCTCTGTTCTGTTCTGGGCTCTGCATAAGGCGCACCAGGAAAGACAGGTGGCAGTAGCGTAGTTCTGTTTGTTTCTCCACGCTGTCCTGTTCTGCGTAACGAAGGGAGACGTCCCTCGTTCTGGTTTGTGTAGAAATACTGGGTTTTTCGGTACCGGTATGGGCGCTGCTGCTTCCCAGGAGGCAGCCCTTTGCTCTCCTCTAGGATGCATCCTGAAGCATTGCAAGAAATTTGGGGGAGATGCCATGGCTAAAAATCGGCTAAAACGATATCGTAATCAACGGTGGCCACAATATCCATGGGAAGATGGTGAGAAATGGCCTGAGAACGGATCCTTGAAACATAACACTATATCGGAATGAATGTTGTGTTGTCGGGGAACTGAAAAATGGGATGAAATGCCTTCTGTGGATATGCTTTTTTCGTTAAGGCGCGATTGGGATATTAGGAAGAAAGGTGGTTTAGTGGATTCTAAACATCGGACGGGAATATATGTGTTAAAAGAGAAAAAGGGAAAACCTCGTTGTATTGAATGGGAAAATTTGGAAGAGGATATTCAGCTGTCGGTAGCTCCCCCCAAACAGCCCAAATCTGATAGCTCAAGTGGTAACGGAGTTGTGAGTGCTATCTCTAAAAGAACAAGGGGAGAGAAACCGATAGTTTGAGCTCCCCTCAGACAGGCTGCAGGGCCTGGAGGAACACCGGTATCCGTACGCGTACCTTTTACTGCTTGTGATTTATTAAACTGCAAACGGGCAGTCGGATCCTATCGAAACAATCCAGAAGGAATGTATAGTACTGTTAATCACGACTCCTAGTCCTAACTGGGGAGATGTACAGGCTCTCCTAGAATATTTGTTTCCCACTGAGGAGAGGAGAAGAATATTAGAGAAGGCCAGAGAGGGACTGATCCAACAAGGCGGGGGGGTGGAGGGTGCCTAATACTGATACGTACCTCCCGAAAGAGGATCCGGAGTGGGATCCAGACACAAGTGTGAGGGATTAGAGAGGGTAAAGGAATATCAGAAGTGAATTTTGTACGGGATTCAACAGGGAGTGCAAAAGCCCAAGAATTTATCTCAACTATCTGAAGTAAGGCAGGGGCATAAGGAAACCCCGTCAGCCTTCTCTGAGAGATTGTGTGAAGTAGCTCGAAAACGGACAGATCTGGATCCGGAAGGTGATAGGAATTCAAAGTTATTTAACAGGCTGTTTATTGGTCAAGCAGCAGCAGGTATAAGAAAGAGATGACAAAAGGTAGAGGGCGAGGATGGCATGACAATCTCACAGTTCTTCTCAATGGCATGTAAGGTACGTAATAATCGGGAGGAAATAGAAGAGAAGGAGAAGCGGGGACGAGTAACGCTGCAAGCTTCTTTGTTGGCTGCCTTGAGGGAAGACCAGGAAAAAGGGAGAGAAAATACAGGAGGTGAATTTTGTGGGTGAGGAAGGGGCTGTAGAAATAATAGTAGAAATGGTTATGACATTCCCCTGGGAATGCATCGGCGTGCAAATTGTAAGCAAGAGGGCCGTTGGAAAAAAATTGTCCATGCCGTCTGAGTACTGGGGAAAGAGAGACAGAAGAAGCCGTTGGGGTCATGCCGGAGATTGGGTTGGACTGAAGGGGGCCGGAGGAATCTATTAACATTTCCCCAGACGATCCTCTGGTTCCAGTCAAGCTGGGGAATGAAAGAAGAGATTTTTTATTTTTCATTATTGATAGTGGAGCCACACATGCTGCAGTAAGTAGTTGTAGGGGACCCTTAAGTGGAAGTAAAAGAAGCGTTGTTGGTGCAAGAGGGAAAAAGACTTTAAGGCTGTTTTTACAGCCTATGGAATGTTCCATTGGAAACAGTAAATTAACTCCTGAATTCCTTTAGATGCCAGAATGCCCCCTACCGTTGCTTGGGTGGGATTTACTTGTAAACTGAATGCAGGGCTAAGTTCTTCTGAAGACTCTGTTCAGCCCACAGGGGACCTCTCCTCTTTGTGGCGGATGCCAGCCTGAACGGGACCTCGCCTGTTTGGGGCACACGGATGGCGGGCGCTGTCGCCAAAAGGCAAAGCAGGGTCATAGCAGAGTGTTCCATTTCTGGGGATGGGCTCAGCCATCCCCTGCACAAATTTCTCCTATGTAGCAATGGGGATGGTAGCTTTCTTCTGTTTTCTTGAAGAACAAGAGGATGATGGAGCACGTGACAAGAGCATGAACTTTTTCTCTTCCTTTGGCAGTACAGGCACCCAAGGCCAGCCTGCATTGAAGGAACAGCATGGGGATATCTGTGTCGAGCGTTAGCAGAGGAAGGAAGCTTCTTTTGGAGGCTGAGGTGATGAAGCAGAGTCCTTAATTGTTCTGTTTGATTTTCAACAGGGGTGCGGGGAGGGCCTGGGACATGCAAAACGTGGTCCCGGACAGGGGAGCTGTCTATTAGTTGTCTATGAGCGCTATCATGGACACCACTGGGCCGGCATCCTGTAAGGATGCTTTCACGTGTTTTCTTGTTTAGAGGCCAACCTCGGCTTTGGGCTGTAAACTAAAGTCTGCCAGGCCGGTGCCAGCTTGGCGGCAGCATCTGCCCGTGGCAGCACCAGCTTGGTGGTGGTGTGTGCCCACGCCTGTGCCAGGTTGCTGGCTGTGTCTGGCTTGTGAGGCTTGGGGTAATTGGCCCCCTGTTCCCCATGGCGTGGGCTCCAGCTGTGGCCCGGGGCAGCGCAGGTGGGACCCATGAGGTGAGGATGGGGCTGGGCCCAGGGTTTAAAAAGGGCTGAGGATGGGGCTGGCCCTGCTGTATCCGCCATTATTTTAGTCAGACCCTGCATTCCGCTCAGTTAAAGGCTCACGAGAATTACTTAACATTTGCCTTTGGAAGTCATGCTTCAAACAATGAATTTGCAACAAAATTTTTTTGACACTAGTCAATGAACTCCTGTAATACTGCAGCAAAATGACGTTTTTAGTGGTTGTTGAATCTCAGAGTGATAACATAGGCATCCCTGTTTGAGCCCTTACCGCAAGCATTGCAATGGTTGTTTACACCCTGCTCGGTTCTTTTGTGAAGGTGCGTAGCTATGGGAGGTGCGTTATTCCCAAGGTGCTGCGGCGCCGATGCTCTGGCTGTTGGCAGGAATGGGCAAAGCGGAAGGCTGTGTGGCTAGGGGAGAATGGCGTGGACGTGCTGCTGCTCTCTCTGTTGCACCAGAATTTCGACGGCTGGGTTGGGCTGCTAAATCAATGGAACGACTGGAAGACATTTCAGAAAAGTGAGTACTCTACTATCTTTATCTTTTAAAGTCGTTGTCTTTCTACAGACCCCTGTCCATGGCTTAGCTATTTGATTGGCGTGAAACAGACCCAGAATTTTGCTTTAAGTGGTGTTCTGATTCGCTGAAATTCCCCGTAGGTAGAGAGCAAGAATTACCAATGTTGCTTGGTGGTTGAAGTTGTCGGGGTTTCTGTGAAAGCTAACTTGCCAGAATGTGTAGGAAGCAGCCTGAATTCCAGTAGAGATACTGCATAAAAGGTCCTTTTCTGGACAGGAAGAGAGCTTCAGGAAACGTCGGCGCTGTTTGCCGTAGGGCCTCCGACATAGTTGTTCAGTCATCGTGGGCTTTGTGGCATTCCCGCAGGCACGATCTTGAACACATTTTGTACGGCAGCCGGTATCTTAGCTGACTTTCTATCTCGCGCTTGGTTGCTTGTACCTGCTCAAAACTGACTGTAGTGTCAAACGAACCCACAGGAAAATGTCCTCAACTCGTGCTGGTAGGGCAAGCCCGCTGCAGTTGATAAAATCGGGAAATAGCACGATGTTTTGAAAAATTTGCCTTGCGAGGACAAGGGCTGTCTCCTGGTAGGCAGCTGAATTCTGTGCCTGATTCCACCGGTCCGCTCTGGCACTTGAAGGAAGCAGTCCCTAAGCCAACGCAATCTAAAATGGGGGTCGTTTGGGTTTGTTTAATCATTTCTTAGGGATATGAGGCTTGTGTGGGTGTTTAGCTTGTCCTGTTCTTTCTGTTCCTAATTCTGAACCCACTGACTGGCGTCAAAGAACGGTCGTGTTGTAGTCTGACGGTGTCGTCTCCCAGGAGCTGGTGGAAGGCCAGGGCTTACGTCAAACTGATAAGGAGGATTGAGGCTGGAAAGTGGAACGTCTAAAGAAGAATTACTGTCCTTGGGAGAGAAGCACATCCTGAAGAAACAGGTAAGCTAATGGAAATGTTTTGGGAACCGTCCGAAACAACTAGTAGGAGTGTGATAAGAAGCCCCCTCCCGCCAACTATCCTCCTTATAATCCTAAAAGTCACAGCCCTCGAGCTGGAGACACCAGCCCAAGCAGAGAGCCCTCGCCTCTGAGCGTGCGCAGCATGTTAAAGTCGCGCTGTAGCTTGAAGCTGAAATAAGAGAAATGTAGACCAATAGAAAACTGCTTTGTGTAATGACTTCTGCATACGCATAGCTAGACTGTATCAATACTGTACCTGTAGGAGCGAACTTTGCGTTAGCTTTGTGGAGCTGCCGCCTAGCGCCCATCTCTGCGCAGACGTGACATAAAAATACCTGTGCCCTGTGTGTATATTGGCGTCCCGCACACCGGGTAAGCGACCTCACGCTTGTGGGATAACAGTTTTGACGCCCCAGATGGGACCGAGCTGACAGCCTCGCCCGGTTCGTCTTGCCGCATCCGGCGGGGAGAAGAGGCCTGAGCGGACTCCAGCGCGCACCGACCTGTCGACTGGGGACTCCTTCAGCTCCTCTCCTGCGGTCGGGCGGTAAGTGCCAAAACGGTGCAATGTTCCTGACAAGAGGTATTTTTTGGGGCTAGGAGAAAAGGGGGTAGGGGCAAGATGTCTCGGGAAGCAGGCGGCCTCTGTTCTGTTCTGGGCTCTGCATAAGACGCACCAGGAAAGACAGGTGGCAGTAGCGTAGTTCTGTTTGTTTCTCCACGCTGTCCTGTTCTGCGTAACGAAGGGAGACGTCCCTCGTTCTGGTTTGTGTAGAAATACTGGGTTTTTCGGTACCGGTATGGGCGCTGCTGCTTCCCAGGAGGCAGCCCTTTGCTCTCCTCTAGGATGCATCCTGAAGCATTGCAAGAAATTTGGGGGAGATGCCATGGCTAAAAATCGGCTAAAACGATATCGTAATCAACGGTGGCCACAATATCCATGGGAAGATGGTGAGAAATGGCCTGAGAACGGATCCTTGAAACATAACACTATATCGGAATGAATGTTGTGTTGTCGGGGAACTGAAAAATGGGATGAAATGCCTTCTGTGGATATGCTTTTTTCGTTAAGGCGCGATTGGGATATTAGGAAGAAAGGTGGTTTAGTGGATTCTAAACATCGGACGGGAATATATGTGTTAAAAGAGAAAAAGGGAAAACCTCGTTGTATTGAATGGGAAAATTTGGAAGAGGATATTCAGCTGTCGGTAGCTCCCCCCAAACAGCCCAAATCTGATAGCTCAAGTGGTAACGGAGTTGTGAGTGCTATCTCTAAAAGAACAAGGGGAGAGAAACCGATAGTTTGAGCTCCCCTTAGACAGGCTGCAGGGCCTGGAGGAACACCGGTATCCGTACGCGTACCTTTTACTGCTTGTGATTTATTAAACTGCAAACGGGCAGTCGGATCCTATCGAAACAATCCAGAAGGAATGTATAGTACTGTTAATCACGACTCCTAGTCCTAACTGGGGAGATGTACAGGCTCTCCTAGAATATTTGTTTCCCACTGAGGAGAGGAGAAGAATATTAGAGAAGGCCAGAGAGGGACTGATCCAACAAGGCGGGGGGGTGGAGGGTGCCTAATACTGATACGTACCTCCCGAAAGAGGATCCGGAGTGGGATCCAGACACAAGTGTGAGGGATTAGAGAGGGTAAAGGAATATCAGAAGTGAATTTTGTACGGGATTCAACAGGGAGTGCAAAAGCCCAAGAATTTATCTCAACTATCTGAAGTAAGGCAGGGGCATAAGGAAACCCCGTCAGCCTTCTCTGAGAGATTGTGTGAAGTAGCTCGAAAACGGACAGATCTGGATCCGGAAGGTGATAGGAATTCAAAGTTATTTAACAGGCTGTTTATTGGTCAAGCAGCAGCAGGTATAAGAAAGAGATGACAAAAGGTAGAGGGCGAGGATGGCATGACAATCTCACAGTTCTTCTCAATGGCATGTAAGGTACGTAATAATCGGGAGGAAATAGAAGAGAAGGAGAAGCGGGGACGAGTAACGCTGCAAGCTTCTTTGTTGGCTGCCTTGAGGGAAGACCAGGAAAAAGGGAGAGAAAATACAGGAGGTGAATTTTGTGGGTGAGGAAGGGGCTGTAGAAATAATAGTAGAAATGGTTATGACATTCCCCTGGGAATGCATCGGCGTGCAAATTGTAAGCAAGAGGGCCGTTGGAAAAAAATTGTCCATGCCGTCTGAGTACTGGGGAAAGAGAGACAGAAGAAGCCGTTGGGGTCATGCCGGAGATTGGGTTGGACTGAAGGGGGCCGGAGGAATCTATTAACATTTCCCCAGACGATCCTCTGGTTCCA
The DNA here is from genome assembly GCF_035582795.1 of Mycteria americana. Lineage (NCBI taxonomy): Eukaryota > Metazoa > Chordata > Aves > Ciconiiformes > Ciconiidae > Mycteria > Mycteria americana. The sequence goes on along the minus strand of NC_134372.1, from coordinate 273,378 downwards.
GTCAAGCTGGGGAATGAAAGAAGAGATTTTTTATTTTTCATTATTGATAGTGGAGCCACACATGCTGCAGTAAGTAGTTGTAGGGGACCCTTAAGTGGAAGTAAAAGAAGCGTTGTTGGTGCAAGAGGGAAAAAGACTTTAAGGCTGTTTTTACAGCCTATGGAATGTTCCATTGGAAACAGTAAATTAACTCCTGAATTCCTTTAGATGCCAGAATGCCCCCTACCGTTGCTTGGGTGGGATTTACTTGTAAACTGAATGCAGGGCTAAGTTCTTCTGAAGACTCTGTTCAGCCCACAGGGGACCTCTCCTCTTTGTGGCGGATGCCAGCCTGAACGGGACCTCGCCTGTTTGGGGCACACGGATGGCGGGCGCTGTCGCCAAAAGGCAAAGCAGGGTCATAGCAGAGTGTTCCATTTCTGGGGATGGGCTCAGCCATCCCCTGCACAAATTTCTCCTATGTAGCAATGGGGATGGTAGCTTTCTTCTGTTTTCTTGAAGAACAAGAGGATGATGGAGCACGTGACAAGAGCATGAACTTTTTCTCTTCCTTTGGCAGTACAGGCACCCAAGGCCAGCCTGCATTGAAGGAACAGCATGGGGATATCTGTGTCGAGCGTTAGCAGAGGAAGGAAGCTTCTTTTGGAGGCTGAGGTGATGAAGCAGAGTCCTTAATTGTTCTGTTTGATTTTCAACAGGGGTGCGGGGAGGGCCTGGGACATGCAAAACGTGGTCCCGGACAGGGGAGCTGTCTATTAGTTGTCTATGAGCGCTATCATGGACACCACTGGGCCGGCATCCTGTAAGGATGCTTTCACGTGTTTTCTTGTTTAGAGGCCAACCTCGGCTTTGGGCTGTAAACTAAAGTCTGCCAGGCCGGTGCCAGCTTGGCGGCAGCATCTGCCCGTGGCAGCACCAGCTTGGTGGTGGTGTGTGCCCACGCCTGTGCCAGGTTGCTGGCTGTGTCTGGCTTGTGAGGCTTGGGGTAATTGGCCCCCTGTTCCCCATGGCGTGGGCTCCAGCTGTGGCCCGGGGCAGCGCAGGTGGGACCCATGAGGTGAGGATGGGGCTGGGCCCAGGGTTTAAAAAGGGCTGAGGATGGGGCTGGCCCTGCTGTATCCGCCATTATTTTAGTCAGACCCTGCATTCCGCTCAGTTAAAGGCTCACGAGAATTACTTAACATTTGCCTTTGGAAGTCATGCTTCAAACAATGAATTTGCAACAAAATTTTTTTGACACTAGTCAATGAACTCCTGTAATACTGCAGCAAAATGACGTTTTTAGTGGTTGTTGAATCTCAGAGTGATAACATAGGCATCCCTGTTTGAGCCCTTACCGCAAGCATTGCAATGGTTGTTTACACCCTGCTCGGTTCTTTTGTGAAGGTGCGTAGCTATGGGAGGTGCGTTATTCCCAAGGTGCTGCGGCGCCGATGCTCTGGCTGTTGGCAGGAATGGGCAAAGCGGAAGGCTGTGTGGCTAGGGGAGAATGGCGTGGACGTGCTGCTGCTCTCTCTGTTGCACCAGAATTTCGACGGCTGGGTTGGGCTGCTAAATCAATGGAACGACTGGAAGACATTTCAGAAAAGTGAGTACTCTACTATCTTTATCTTTTAAAGTCGTTGTCTTTCTACAGACCCCTGTCCATGGCTTAGCTATTTGATTGGCGTGAAACAGACCCAGAATTTTGCTTTAAGTGGTGTTCTGATTCGCTGAAATTCCCCGTAGGTAGAGAGCAAGAATTACCAATGTTGCTTGGTGGTTGAAGTTGTCGGGGTTTCTGTGAAAGCTAACTTGCCAGAATGTGTAGGAAGCAGCCTGAATTCCAGTAGAGATACTGCATAAAAGGTCCTTTTCTGGACAGGAAGAGAGCTTCAGGAAACGTCGGCGCTGTTTGCCGTAGGGCCTCCGACATAGTTGTTCAGTCATCGTGGGCTTTGTGGCATTCCCGCAGGCACGATCTTGAACACATTTTGTACGGCAGCCGGTATCTTAGCTGACTTTCTATCTCGCGCTTGGTTGCTTGTACCTGCTCAAAACTGACTGTAGTGTCAAACGAACCCACAGGAAAATGTCCTCAACTCGTGCTGGTAGGGCAAGCCCGCTGCAGTTGATAAAATCGGGAAATAGCACGATGTTTTGAAAAATTTGCCTTGCGAGGACAAGGGCTGTCTCCTGGTAGGCAGCTGAATTCTGTGCCTGATTCCACCGGTCCGCTCTGGCACTTGAAGGAAGCAGTCCCTAAGCCAACGCAATCTAAAATGGGGGTCGTTTGGGTTTGTTTAATCATTTCTTAGGGATATGAGGCTTGTGTGGGTGTTTAGCTTGTCCTGTTCTTTCTGTTCCTAATTCTGAACCCACTGACTGGCGTCAAAGAACGGTCGTGTTGTAGTCTGACGGTGTCGTCTCCCAGGAGCTGGTGGAAGGCCAGGGCTTACGTCAAACTGATAAGGAGGATTGAGGCTGGAAAGTGGAACGTCTAAAGAAGAATTACTGTCCTTGGGAGAGAAGCACATCCTGAAGAAACAGGTAAGCTAATGGAAATGTTTTGGGAACCGTCCGAAACAACTAGTAGGAGTGTGATAAGAAGCCCCCTCCCGCCAACTATCCTCCTTATAATCCTAAAAGTCACAGCCCTCGAGCTGGAGACACCAGCCCAAGCAGAGAGCCCTCGCCTCTGAGCGTGCGCAGCATGTTAAAGTCGCGCTGTAGCTTGAAGCTGAAATAAGAGAAATGTAGACCAATAGAAAACTGCTTTGTGTAATGACTTCTGCATACGCATAGCTAGACTGTATCAATACTGTACCTGTAGGAGCGAACTTTGCGTTAGCTTTGTGGAGCTGCCGCCTAGCGCCCATCTCTGCGCAGACGTGACATAAAAATACCTGTGCCCTGTGTGTATATTGGCGTCCCGCACACCGGGTAAGCGACCTCACGCTTGTGGGATAACAGTTTTGACGCCCCAGATGGGACCGAGCTGACAGCCTCGCCCGGTTCGTCTTGCCGCATCCGGCGGGGAGAAGAGGCCTGAGCGGACTCCAGCGCGCACCGACCTGTCGACTGGGGACTCCTTCAGCTCCTCTCCTGCGGTCGGGCGGTAAGTGCCAAAACGGTGCAATGTTCCTGACAAGAGGTATTTTTTGGGGCTAGGAGAAAAGGGGGTAGGGGCAAGATGTCTCGGGAAGCAGGCGGCCTCTGTTCTGTTCTGGGCTCTGCATAAGGCGCACCAGGAAAGACAGGTGGCAGTAGCGTAGTTCTGTTTGTTTCTCCACGCTGTCCTGTTCTGCGTAACGAAGGGAGACGTCCCTCGTTCTGGTTTGTGTAGAAATACTGGGTTTTTCGGTACCGGTATGGGCGCTGCTGCTTCCCAGGAGGCAGCCCTTTGCTCTCCTCTAGGATGCATCCTGAAGCATTGCAAGAAATTTGGGGGAGATGCCATGGCTAAAAATCGGCTAAAACGATATCGTAATCAACGGTGGCCACAATATCCATGGGAAGATGGTGAGAAATGGCCTGAGAACGGATCCTTGAAACATAACACTATATCGGAATGAATGTTGTGTTGTCGGGGAACTGAAAAATGGGATGAAATGCCTTCTGTGGATATGCTTTTTTCGTTAAGGCGCGATTGGGATATTAGGAAGAAAGGTGGTTTAGTGGATTCTAAACATCGGACGGGAATATATGTGTTAAAAGAGAAAAAGGGAAAACCTCGTTGTATTGAATGGGAAAATTTGGAAGAGGATATTCAGCTGTCGGTAGCTCCCCCCAAACAGCCCAAATCTGATAGCTCAAGTGGTAACGGAGTTGTGAGTGCTATCTCTAAAAGAACAAGGGGAGAGAAACCGATAGTTTGAGCTCCCCTCAGACAGGCTGCAGGGCCTGGAGGAACACCGGTATCCGTACGCGTACCTTTTACTGCTTGTGATTTATTAAACTGCAAACGGGCAGTCGGATCCTATCGAAACAATCCAGAAGGAATGTATAGTACTGTTAATCACGACTCCTAGTCCTAACTGGGGAGATGTACAGGCTCTCCTAGAATATTTGTTTCCCACTGAGGAGAGGAGAAGAATATTAGAGAAGGCCAGAGAGGGACTGATCCAACAAGGCGGGGGGGTGGAGGGTGCCTAATACTGATACGTACCTCCCGAAAGAGGATCCGGAGTGGGATCCAGACACAAGTGTGAGGGATTAGAGAGGGTAAAGGAATATCAGAAGTGAATTTTGTACGGGATTCAACAGGGAGTGCAAAAGCCCAAGAATTTATCTCAACTATCTGAAGTAAGGCAGGGGCATAAGGAAACCCCGTCAGCCTTCTCTGAGAGATTGTGTGAAGTAGCTCGAAAACGGACAGATCTGGATCCGGAAGGTGATAGGAATTCAAAGTTATTTAACAGGCTGTTTATTGGTCAAGCAGCAGCAGGTATAAGAAAGAGATGACAAAAGGTAGAGGGCGAGGATGGCATGACAATCTCACAGTTCTTCTCAATGGCATGTAAGGTACGTAATAATCGGGAGGAAATAGAAGAGAAGGAGAAGCGGGGACGAGTAACGCTGCAAGCTTCTTTGTTGGCTGCCTTGAGGGAAGACCAGGAAAAAGGGAGAGAAAATACAGGAGGTGAATTTTGTGGGTGAGGAAGGGGCTGTAGAAATAATAGTAGAAATGGTTATGACATTCCCCTGGGAATGCATCGGCGTGCAAATTGTAAGCAAGAGGGCCGTTGGAAAAAAATTGTCCATGCCGTCTGAGTACTGGGGAAAGAGAGACAGAAGAAGCCGTTGGGGTCATGCCGGAGATTGGGTTGGACTGAAGGGGGCCGGAGGAATCTATTAACATTTCCCCAGACGATCCTCTGGTTCCAGTCAAGCTGGGGAATGAAAGAAGAGATTTTTTATTTTTCATTATTGATAGTGGAGCCACACATGCTGCAGTAAGTAGTTGTAGGGGACCCTTAAGTGGAAGTAAAAGAAGCGTTGTTGGTGCAAGAGGGAAAAAGACTTTAAGGCTGTTTTTACAGCCTATGGAATGTTCCATTGGAAACAGTAAATTAACTCCTGAATTCCTTTAGATGCCAGAATGCCCCCTACCGTTGCTTGGGTGGGATTTACTTGTAAACTGAATGCAGGGCTAAGTTCTTCTGAAGACTCTGTTCAGCCCACAGGGGACCTCTCCTCTTTGTGGCGGATGCCAGCCTGAACGGGACCTCGCCTGTTTGGGGCACACGGATGGCGGGCGCTGTCGCCAAAAGGCAAAGCAGGGTCATAGCAGAGTGTTCCATTTCTGGGGATGGGCTCAGCCATCCCCTGCACAAATTTCTCCTATGTAGCAATGGGGATGGTAGCTTTCTTCTGTTTTCTTGAAGAACAAGAGGATGATGGAGCACGTGACAAGAGCATGAACTTTTTCTCTTCCTTTGGCAGTACAGGCACCCAAGGCCAGCCTGCATTGAAGGAACAGCATGGGGATATCTGTGTCGAGCGTTAGCAGAGGAAGGAAGCTTCTTTTGGAGGCTGAGGTGATGAAGCAGAGTCCTTAATTGTTCTGTTTGATTTTCAACAGGGGTGCGGGGAGGGCCTGGGACATGCAAAACGTGGTCCCGGACAGGGGAGCTGTCTATTAGTTGTCTATGAGCGCTATCATGGACACCACTGGGCCGGCATCCTGTAAGGATGCTTTCACGTGTTTTCTTGTTTAGAGGCCAACCTCGGCTTTGGGCTGTAAACTAAAGTCTGCCAGGCCGGTGCCAGCTTGGCGGCAGCATCTGCCCGTGGCAGCACCAGCTTGGTGGTGGTGTGTGCCCACGCCTGTGCCAGGTTGCTGGCTGTGTCTGGCTTGTGAGGCTTGGGGTAATTGGCCCCCTGTTCCCCATGGCGTGGGCTCCAGCTGTGGCCCGGGGCAGCGCAGGTGGGACCCATGAGGTGAGGATGGGGCTGGGCCCAGGGTTTAAAAAGGGCTGAGGATGGGGCTGGCCCTGCTGTATCCGCCATTATTTTAGTCAGACCCTGCATTCCGCTCAGTTAAAGGCTCACGAGAATTACTTAACATTTGCCTTTGGAAGTCATGCTTCAAACAATGAATTTGCAACAAAATTTTTTTGACACTAGTCAATGAACTCCTGTAATACTGCAGCAAAATGACGTTTTTAGTGGTTGTTGAATCTCAGAGTGATAACATAGGCATCCCTGTTTGAGCCCTTACCGCAAGCATTGCAATGGTTGTTTACACCCTGCTCGGTTCTTTTGTGAAGGTGCGTAGCTATGGGAGGTGCGTTATTCCCAAGGTGCTGCGGCGCCGATGCTCTGGCTGTTGGCAGGAATGGGCAAAGCGGAAGGCTGTGTGGCTAGGGGAGAATGGCGTGGACGTGCTGCTGCTCTCTCTGTTGCACCAGAATTTCGACGGCTGGGTTGGGCTGCTAAATCAATGGAACGACTGGAAGACATTTCAGAAAAGTGAGTACTCTACTATCTTTATCTTTTAAAGTCGTTGTCTTTCTACAGACCCCTGTCCATGGCTTAGCTATTTGATTGGCGTGAAACAGACCCAGAATTTTGCTTTAAGTGGTGTTCTGATTCGCTGAAATTCCCCGTAGGTAGAGAGCAAGAATTACCAATGTTGCTTGGTGGTTGAAGTTGTCGGGGTTTCTGTGAAAGCTAACTTGCCAGAATGTGTAGGAAGCAGCCTGAATTCCAGTAGAGATACTGCATAAAAGGTCCTTTTCTGGACAGGAAGAGAGCTTCAGGAAACGTCGGCGCTGTTTGCCGTAGGGCCTCCGACATAGTTGTTCAGTCATCGTGGGCTTTGTGGCATTCCCGCAGGCACGATCTTGAACACATTTTGTACGGCAGCCGGTATCTTAGCTGACTTTCTATCTCGCGCTTGGTTGCTTGTACCTGCTCAAAACTGACTGTAGTGTCAAACGAACCCACAGGAAAATGTCCTCAACTCGTGCTGGTAGGGCAAGCCCGCTGCAGTTGATAAAATCGGGAAATAGCACGATGTTTTGAAAAATTTGCCTTGCGAGGACAAGGGCTGTCTCCTGGTAGGCAGCTGAATTCTGTGCCTGATTCCACCGGTCCGCTCTGGCACTTGAAGGAAGCAGTCCCTAAGCCAACGCAATCTAAAATGGGGGTCGTTTGGGTTTGTTTAATCATTTCTTAGGGATATGAGGCTTGTGTGGGTGTTTAGCTTGTCCTGTTCTTTCTGTTCCTAATTCTGAACCCACTGACTGGCGTCAAAGAACGGTCGTGTTGTAGTCTGACGGTGTCGTCTCCCAGGAGCTGGTGGAAGGCCAGGGCTTACGTCAAACTGATAAGGAGGATTGAGGCTGGAAAGTGGAACGTCTAAAGAAGAATTACTGTCCTTGGGAGAGAAGCACATCCTGAAGAAACAGGTAAGCTAATGGAAATGTTTTGGGAACCGTCCGAAACAACTAGTAGGAGTGTGATAAGAAGCCCCCTCCCGCCAACTATCCTCCTTATAATCCTAAAAGTCACAGCCCTCGAGCTGGAGACACCAGCCCAAGCAGAGAGCCCTCGCCTCTGAGCGTGCGCAGCATGTTAAAGTCGCGCTGTAGCTTGAAGCTGAAATAAGAGAAATGTAGACCAATAGAAAACTGCTTTGTGTAATGACTTCTGCATACGCATAGCTAGACTGTATCAATACTGTACCTGTAGGAGCGAACTTTGCGTTAGCTTTGTGGAGCTGCCGCCTAGCGCCCATCTCTGCGCAGACGTGACATAAAAATACCTGTGCCCTGTGTGTATATTGGCGTCCCGCACACCGGGTAAGCGACCTCACGCTTGTGGGATAACAGTTTTGACGCCCCAGATGGGACCGAGCTGACAGCCTCGCCCGGTTCGTCTTGCCGCATCCGGCGGGGAGAAGAGGCCTGAGCGGACTCCAGCGCGCACCGACCTGTCGACTGGGGACTCCTTCAGCTCCTCTCCTGCGGTCGGGCGGTAAGTGCCAAAACGGTGCAATGTTCCTGACAAGAGGTATTTTTTGGGGCTAGGAGAAAAGGGGGTAGGGGCAAGATGTCTCGGGAAGCAGGCGGCCTCTGTTCTGTTCTGGGCTCTGCATAAGGCGCACCAGGAAAGACAGGTGGCAGTAGCGTAGTTCTGTTTGTTTCTCCACGCTGTCCTGTTCTGCGTAACGAAGGGAGACGTCCCTCGTTCTGGTTTGTGTAGAAATACTGGGTTTTTCGGTACCGGTATGGGCGCTGCTGCTTCCCAGGAGGCAGCCCTTTGCTCTCCTCTAGGATGCATCCTGAAGCATTGCAAGAAATTTGGGGGAGATGCCATGGCTAAAAATCGGCTAAAACGATATCGTAATCAACGGTGGCCACAATATCCATGGGAAGATGGTGAGAAATGGCCTGAGAACGGATCCTTGAAACATAACACTATATCGGAATGAATGTTGTGTTGTCGGGGAACTGAAAAATGGGATGAAATGCCTTCTGTGGATATGCTTTTTTCGTTAAGGCGCGATTGGGATATTAGGAAGAAAGGTGGTTTAGTGGATTCTAAACATCGGACGGGAATATATGTGTTAAAAGAGAAAAAGGGAAAACCTCGTTGTATTGAATGGGAAAATTTGGAAGAGGATATTCAGCTGTCGGTAGCTCCCCCCAAACAGCCCAAATCTGATAGCTCAAGTGGTAACGGAGTTGTGAGTGCTATCTCTAAAAGAACAAGGGGAGAGAAACCGATAGTTTGAGCTCCCCTCAGACAGGCTGCAGGGCCTGGAGGAACACCGGTATCCGTACGCGTACCTTTTACTGCTTGTGATTTATTAAACTGCAAACGGGCAGTCGGATCCTATCGAAACAATCCAGAAGGAATGTATAGTACTGTTAATCACGACTCCTAGTCCTAACTGGGGAGATGTACAGGCTCTCCTAGAATATTTGTTTCCCACTGAGGAGAGGAGAAGAATATTAGAGAAGGCCAGAGAGGGACTGATCCAACAAGGCGGGGGGGTGGAGGGTGCCTAATACTGATACGTACCTCCCGAAAGAGGATCCGGAGTGGGATCCAGACACAAGTGTGAGGGATTAGAGAGGGTAAAGGAATATCAGAAGTGAATTTTGTACGGGATTCAACAGGGAGTGCAAAAGCCCAAGAATTTATCTCAACTATCTGAAGTAAGGCAGGGGCATAAGGAAACCCCGTCAGCCTTCTCTGAGAGATTGTGTGAAGTAGCTCGAAAACGGACAGATCTGGATCCGGAAGGTGATAGGAATTCAAAGTTATTTAACAGGCTGTTTATTGGTCAAGCAGCAGCAGGTATAAGAAAGAGATGACAAAAGGTAGAGGGCGAGGATGGCATGACAATCTCACAGTTCTTCTCAATGGCATGTAAGGTACGTAATAATCGGGAGGAAATAGAAGAGAAGGAGAAGCGGGGACGAGTAACGCTGCAAGCTTCTTTGTTGGCTGCCTTGAGGGAAGACCAGGAAAAAGGGAGAGAAAATACAGGAGGTGAATTTTGTGGGTGAGGAAGGGGCTGTAGAAATAATAGTAGAAATGGTTATGACATTCCCCTGGGAATGCATCGGCGTGCAAATTGTAAGCAAGAGGGCCGTTGGAAAAAAATTGTCCATGCCGTCTGAGTACTGGGGAAAGAGAGACAGAAGAAGCCGTTGGGGTCATGCCGGAGATTGGGTTGGACTGAAGGGGGCCGGAGGAATCTATTAACATTTCCCCAGACGATCCTCTGGTTCCAGTCAAGCTGGGGAATGAAAGAAGAGATTTTTTATTTTTCATTATTGATAGTGGAGCCACACATGCTGCAGTAAGTAGTTGTAGGGGACCCTTAAGTGGAAGTAAAAGAAGCGTTGTTGGTGCAAGAGGGAAAAAGACTTTAAGGCTGTTTTTACAGCCTATGGAATGTTCCATTGGAAACAGTAAATTAACTCCTGAATTCCTTTAGATGCCAGAATGCCCCCTACCGTTGCTTGGGTGGGATTTACTTGTAAACTGAATGCAGGGCTAAGTTCTTCTGAAGACTCTGTTCAGCCCACAGGGGACCTCTCCTCTTTGTGGCGGATGCCAGCCTGAACGGGACCTCGCCTGTTTGGGGCACACGGATGGCGGGCGCTGTCGCCAAAAGGCAAAGCAGGGTCATAGCAGAGTGTTCCATTTCTGGGGATGGGCTCAGCCATCCCCTGCACAAATTTCTCCTATGTAGCAATGGGGATGGTAGCTTTCTTCTGTTTTCTTGAAGAACAAGAGGATGATGGAGCACGTGACAAGAGCATGAACTTTTTCTCTTCCTTTGGCAGTACAGGCACCCAAGGCCAGCCTGCATTGAAGGAACAGCATGGGGATATCTGTGTCGAGCGTTAGCAGAGGAAGGAAGCTTCTTTTGGAGGCTGAGGTGATGAAGCAGAGTCCTTAATTGTTCTGTTTGATTTTCAACAGGGGTGCGGGGAGGGCCTGGGACATGCAAAACGTGGTCCCGGACAGGGGAGCTGTCTATTAGTTGTCTATGAGCGCTATCATGGACACCACTGGGCCGGCATCCTGTAAGGATGCTTTCACGTGTTTTCTTGTTTAGAGGCCAACCTCGGCTTTGGGCTGTAAACTAAAGTCTGCCAGGCCGGTGCCAGCTTGGCGGCAGCATCTGCCCGTGGCAGCACCAGCTTGGTGGTGGTGTGTGCCCACGCCTGTGCCAGGTTGCTGGCTGTGTCTGGCTTGTGAGGCTTGGGGTAATTGGCCCCCTGTTCCCCATGGCGTGGGCTCCAGCTGTGGCCCGGGGCAGCGCAGGTGGGACCCATGAGGTGAGGATGGGGCTGGGCCCAGGGTTTAAAAAGGGCTGAGGATGGGGCTGGCCCTGCTGTATCCGCCATTATTTTAGTCAGACCCTGCATTCCGCTCAGTTAAAGGCTCACGAGAATTACTTAACATTTGCCTTTGGAAGTCATGCTTCAAACAATGAATTTGCAACAAAATTTTTTTGACACTAGTCAATGAACTCCTGTAATACTGCAGCAAAATGACGTTTTTAGTGGTTGTTGAATCTCAGAGTGATAACATAGGCATCCCTGTTTGAGCCCTTACCGCAAGCATTGCAATGGTTGTTTACACCCTGCTCGGTTCTTTTGTGAAGGTGCGTAGCTATGGGAGGTGCGTTATTCCCAAGGTGCTGCGGCGCCGATGCTCTGGCTGTTGGCAGGAATGGGCAAAGCGGAAGGCTGTGTGGCTAGGGGAGAATGGCGTGGACGTGCTGCTGCTCTCTCTGTTGCACCAGAATTTCGACGGCTGGGTTGGGCTGCTAAATCAATGGAACGACTGGAAGACATTTCAGAAAAGTGAGTACTCTACTATCTTTATCTTTTAAAGTCGTTGTCTTTCTACAGACCCCTGTCCATGGCTTAGCTATTTGATTGGCGTGAAACAGACCCAGAATTTTGCTTTAAGTGGTGTTCTGATTCGCTGAAATTCCCCGTAGGTAGAGAGCAAGAATTACCAATGTTGCTTGGTGGTTGAAGTTGTCGGGGTTTCTGTGAAAGCTAACTTGCCAGAATGTGTAGGAAGCAGCCTGAATTCCAGTAGAGATACTGCATAAAAGGTCCTTTTCTGGACAGGAAGAGAGCTTCAGGAAACGTCGGCGCTGTTTGCCGTAGGGCCTCCGACATAGTTGTTCAGTCATCGTGGGCTTTGTGGCATTCCCGCAGGCACGATCTTGAACACATTTTGTACGGCAGCCGGTATCTTAGCTGACTTTCTATCTCGCGCTTGGTTGCTTGTACCTGCTCAAAACTGACTGTAGTGTCAAACGAACCCACAGGAAAATGTCCTCAACTCGTGCTGGTAGGGCAAGCCCGCTGCAGTTGATAAAATCGGGAAATAGCACGATGTTTTGAAAAATTTGCCTTGCGAGGACAAGGGCTGTCTCCTGGTAGGCAGCTGAATTCTGTGCCTGATTCCACCGGTCCGCTCTGGCACTTGAAGGAAGCAGTCCCTAAGCCAACGCAATCTAAAATGGGGGTCGTTTGGGTTTTTTTAATCATTTCTTAGGGATATGAGGCTTGTGTGGGTGTTTAGCTTGTCCTGTTCTTTCTGTTCCTAATTCTGAACCCACTGACTGGCGTCAAAGAACGGTCGTGTTGTAGTCTGACGGTGTCGTCTCCCAGGAGCTGGTGGAAGGCCAGGGCTTACGTCAAACTGATAAGGAGGATTGAGGCTGGAAAGTGGAACGTCTAAAGAAGAATTACTGTCCTTGGGAGAGAAGCACATCCTGAAGAAACAGGTAAGCTAATGGAAATGTTTTGGGAACCGTCCGAAACAACTAGTAGGAGTGTGATAAGAAGCCCCCTCCCGCCAACTATCCTCCTTATAATCCTAAAAGTCACAGCCCTCGAGCTGGAGACACCAGCCCAAGCAGAGAGCCCTCGCCTCTGAGCGTGCGCAGCATGTTAAAGTCGCGCTGTAGCTTGAAGCTGAAATAAGAGAAATGTAGACCAATAGAAAACTGCTTTGTGTAATGACTTCTGCATACGCATAGCTAGACTGTATCAATACTGTACCTGTAGGAGCGAACTTTGCGTTAGCTTTGTGGAGCTGCCGCCTAGCGCCCATCTCTGCGCAGACGTGACATAAAAATACCTGTGCCCTGTGTGTATATTGGCGTCCCGCACACCGGGTAAGCGACCTCACGCTTGTGGGATAACAGTTTTGACGCCCCAGATGGGACCGAGCTGACAGCCTCGCCCGGTTCGTCTTGCCGCATCCGGCGGGGAGAAGAGGCCTGAGCGGACTCCAGCGCGCACCGACCTGTCGACTGGGGACTCCTTCAGCTCCTCTCCTGCGGTCGGGCGGTAAGTGCCAAAACGGTGCAATGTTCCTGACAAGAGGTATTTTTTGGGGCTAGGAGAAAAGGGGGTAGGGGCAAGATGTCTCGGGAAGCAGGCGGCCTCTGTTCTGTTCTGGGCTCTGCATAAGACGCACCAGGAAAGACAGGTGGCAGTAGCGTAGTTCTGTTTGTTTCTCCACGCTGTCCTGTTCTGCGTAACGAAGGGAGACGTCCCTCGTTCTGGTTTGTGTAGAAATACTGGGTTTTTCGGTACCGGTATGGGCGCTGCTGCTTCCCAGGAGGCAGCCCTTTGCTCTCCTCTAGGATGCATCCTGAAGCATTGCAAGAAATTTGGGGGAGATGCCATGGCTAAAAATCGGCTAAAACGATATCGTAATCAACGGTGGCCACAATATCCATGGGAAGATGGTGAGAAATGGCCTGAGAACGGATCCTTGAAACATAACACTATATCGGAATGAATGTTGTGTTGTCGGGGAACTGAAAAATGGGATGAAATGCCTTCTGTGGATATGCTTTTTTCGTTAAGGCGCGATTGGGATATTAGGAAGAAAGGTGGTTTAGTGGATTCTAAACATCGGATGGGAATATATGTGTTAAAAGAGAAAAAGGGAAAACCTCGTTGTATTGAATGGGAAAATTTGGAAGAGGATATTCAGCTGTCGGTAGCTCCCCCCAAACAGCCCAAATCTGATAGCTCAAGTGGTAACGGAGTTGTGAGTGCTATCTCTAAAAGAACAAGGGGAGAGAAACCGATAGTTTGAGCTCCCCTCAGACAGGCTGCAGGGCCTGGAGGAACACCGGTATCCGTACGCGTACCTTTTACTGCTTGTGATTTATTAAACTGCAAACGGGCAGTCGGATCCTATCGAAACAATCCAGAAGGAATGTATAGTACTGTTAATCACGACTCCTAGTCCTAACTGGGGAGATGTACAGGCTCTCCTAGAATATTTGTTTCCCACTGAGGAGAGGAGAAGAATATTAGAGAAGGCCAGAGAGGGACTGATCCAACAAGGCGGGGGGGTGGAGGGTGCCTAATACTGATACGTACCTCCCGAAAGAGGATCCGGAGTGGGATCCAGACACAAGTGTGAGGGATTAGAGAGGGTAAAGGAATATCAGAAGTGAATTTTGTACGGGATTCAACAGGGAGTGCAAAAGCCCAAGAATTTATCTCAACTATCTGAAGTAAGGCAGGGGCATAAGGAAACCCCGTCAGCCTTCTCTGAGAGATTGTGTGAAGTAGCTCGAAAACGGACAGATCTGGATCCGGAAGGTGATAGGAATTCAAAGTTATTTAACAGGCTGTTTATTGGTCAAGCAGCAGCAGGTATAAGAAAGAGATGACAAAAGGTAGAGGGCGAGGATGGCATGACAATCTCACAGTTCTTCTCAATGGCATGTAAGGTACGTAATAATCGGGAGGAAATAGAAGAGAAGGAGAAGCGGGGACGAGTAACGCTGCAAGCTTCTTTGTTGGCTGCCTTGAGGGAAGACCAGGAAAAAGGGAGAGAAAATACAGGAGGTGAATTTTGTGGGTGAGGAAGGGGCTGTAGAAATAATAGTAGAAATGGTTATGACATTCCCCTGGGAATGCATCGGCGTGCAAATTGTAAGCAAGAGGGCCGTTGGAAAAAAATTGTCCATGCCGTCTGAGTACTGGGGAAAGAGAGACAGAAGAAGCCGTTGGGGTCATGCCGGAGATTGGGTTGGACTGAAGGGGGCCGGAGGAATCTATTAACATTTCCCCAGACGATCCTCTGGTTCCAGTCAAGCTGGGGAATGAAAGAAGAGATTTTTTATTTTTCATTATTGATAGTGGAGCCACACATGCTGCAGTAAGTAGTTGTAGGGGACCCTTAAGTGGAAGTAAAAGAAGCGTTGTTGGTGCAAGAGGGAAAAAGACTTTAAGGCTGTTTTTACAGCCTATGGAATGTTCCATTGGAAACAGTAAATTAACTCCTGAATTCCTTTAGATGCCAGAATGCCCCCTACCGTTGCTTGGGTGGGATTTACTTGTAAACTGAATGCAGGGCTAAGTTCTTCTGAAGACTCTGTTCAGCCCACAGGGGACCTCTCCTCTTTGTGGCGGATGCCAGCCTGAACGGGACCTCGCCTGTTTGGGGCACACGGATGGCGGGCGCTGTCGCCAAAAGGCAAAGCAGGGTCATAGCAGAGTGTTCCATTTCTGGGGATGGGCTCAGCCATCCCCTGCACAAATTTCTCCTATGTAGCAATGGGGATGGTAGCTTTCTTCTGTTTTCTTGAAGAACAAGAGGATGATGGAGCACGTGACAAGAGCATGAACTTTTTCTCTTCCTTTGGCAGTACAGGCACCCAAGGCCAGCCTGCATTGAAGGAACAGCATGGGGATATCTGTGTCGAGCGTTAGCAGAGGAAGGAAGCTTCTTTTGGAGGCTGAGGTGATGAAGCAGAGTCCTTAATTGTTCTGTTTGATTTTCAACAGGGGTGCGGGGAGGGCCTGGGACATGCAAAACGTGGTCCCGGACAGGGGAGCTGTCTATTAGTTGTCTATGAGCGCTATCATGGACACCACTGGGCCGGCATCCTGTAAGGATGCTTTCACGTGTTTTCTTGTTTAGAGGCCAACCTCGGCTTTGGGCTGTAAACTAAAGTCTGCCAGGCCGGTGCCAGCTTGGCGGCAGCATCTGCCCGTGGCAGCACCAGCTTGGTGGTGGTGTGTGCCCACGCCTGTGCCAGGTTGCTGGCTGTGTCTGGCTTGTGAGGCTTGGGGTAATTGGCCCCCTGTTCCCCATGGCGTGGGCTCCAGCTGTGGCCCGGGGCAGCACAGGTGGGACCCATGAGGTGAGGATGGGGCTGGGCCCAGGGTTTAAAAAGGGCTGAGGATGGGGCTGGCCCTGCTGTATCCGCCATTATTTTAGTCAGACCCTGCATTCCGCTCAGTTAAAGGCTCACGAGAATTACTTAACATTTGCCTTTGGAAGTCATGCTTCAAACAATGAATTTGCAACAAAATTTTTTTGACACTAGTCAATGAACTCCTGTAATACTGCAGCAAAATGACGTTTTTAGTGGTTGTTGAATCTCAGAGTGATAACATAGGCATCCCTGTTTGAGCCCTTACCGCAAGCATTGCAATGGTTGTTTACACCCTGCTCGGTTCTTTTGTGAAGGTGCGTAGCTATGGGAGGTGCGTTATTCCCAAGGTGCTGCGGCGCCGATGCTCTGGCTGTTGGCAGGAATGGGCAAAGCGGAAGGCTGTGTGGCTAGGGGAGAATGGCGTGGACGTGCTGCTGCTCTCTCTGTTGCACCAGAATTTCGACGGCTGGGTTGGGCTGCTAAATCAATGGAACGACTGGAAGACATTTCAGAAAAGTGAGTACTCTACTATCTTTATCTTTTAAAGTCGTTGTCTTTCTACAGACCCCTGTCCATGGCTTAGCTATTTGATTGGCGTGAAACAGACCCAGAATTTTGCTTTAAGTGGTGTTCTGATTCGCTGAAATTCCCCGTAGGTAGAGAGCAAGAATTACCAATGTTGCTTGGTGGTTGAAGTTGTCGGGGTTTCTGTGAAAGCTAACTTGCCAGAATGTGTAGGAAGCAGCCTGAATTCCAGTAGAGATACTGCATAAAAGGTCCTTTTCTGGACAGGAAGAGAGCTTCAGGAAACGTCGGCGCTGTTTGCCGTAGGGCCTCCGACATAGTTGTTCAGTCATCGTGGGCTTTGTGGCATTCCCGCAGGCACGATCTTGAACACATTTTGTACGGCAGCCGGTATCTTAGCTGACTTTCTATCTCGCGCTTGGTTGCTTGTACCTGCTCAAAACTGACTGTAGTGTCAAACGAACCCACAGGAAAATGTCCTCAACTCGTGCTGGTAGGGCAAGCCCGCTGCAGTTGATAAAATCGGGAAATAGCACGATGTTTTGAAAAATTTGCCTTGCGAGGACAAGGGCTGTCTCCTGGTAGGCAGCTGAATTCTGTGCCTGATTCCACCGGTCCGCTCTGGCACTTGAAGGAAGCAGTCCCTAAGCCAACGCAATCTAAAATGGGGGTCGTTTGGGTTTGTTTAATCATTTCTTAGGGATATGAGGCTTGTGTGGGTGTTTAGCTTGTCCTGTTCTTTCTGTTCCTAATTCTGAACCCACTGACTGGCGTCAAAGAACGGTCGTGTTGTAGTCTGACGGTGTCGTCTCCCAGGAGCTGGTGGAAGGCCAGGGCTTACGTCAAACTGATAAGGAGGATTGAGGCTGGAAAGTGGAACGTCTAAAGAAGAATTACTGTCCTTGGGAGAGAAGCACATCCTGAAGAAACAGGTAAGCTAATGGAAATGTTTTGGGAACCGTCCGAAACAACTAGTAGGAGTGTGATAAGAAGCCCCCTCCCGCCAACTATCCTCCTTATAATCCTAAAAGTCACAGCCCTCGAGCTGGAGACACCAGCCCAAGCAGAGAGCCCTCGCCTCTGAGCGTGCGCAGCATGTTAAAGTCGCGCTGTAGCTTGAAGCTGAAATAAGAGAAATGTAGACCAATAGAAAACTGCTTTGTGTAATTACTTCTGCATACGCATAGCTAGACTGTATCAATACTGTACCTGTAGGAGCGAACTTTGCGTTAGCTTTGTGGAGCTGCCGCCTAGCGCCCATCTCTGCGCAGACGTGACATAAAAATACCTGTGCCCTGTGTGTATATTGGCGTCCCGCACACCGGGTAAGCGACCTCACGCTTGTGGGATAACAGTTTTGACGCCCCAGATGGGACCGAGCTGACAGCCTCGCCCGGTTCGTCTTGCCGCATCCGGCGGGGAGAAGAGGCCTGAGCGGACTCCAGCGCGCACCGACCTGTCGACTGGGGACTCCTTCAGCTCCTCTCCTGCGGTCGGGCGGTAAGTGCCAAAACGGTGCAATGTTCCTGACAAGAGGTATTTTTTGGGGCTAGGAGAAAAGGGGGTAGGGGCAAGATGTCTCGGGAAGCAGGCGGCCTCTGTTCTGTTCTGGGCTCTGCATAAGACGCACCAGGAAAGACAGGTGGCAGTAGCGTAGTTCTGTTTGTTTCTCCACGCTGTCCTGTTCTGCGTAACGAAGGGAGACGTCCCTCGTTCTGGTTTGTGTAGAAATACTGGGTTTTTCGGTACCGGTATGGGCGCTGCTGCTTCCCAGGAGGCAGCCCTTTGCTCTCCTCTAGGATGCATCCTGAAGCATTGCAAGAAATTTGGGGGAGATGCCATGGCTAAAAATCAGCTAAAACGATATCGTAATCAACGGTGGCCACAATATCCATGGGAAGATGGTGAGAAATGGCCTGAGAACGGATCCTTGAAACATAACACTATATCGGAATGAATGTTGTGTTGTCGGGGAACTGAAAAATGGGATGAAATGCCTTCTGTGGATATGCTTTTTTCGTTAAGGCGCGATTGGGATATTAGGAAGAAAGGTGGTTTAGTGGATTCTAAACATCGGATGGGAATATATGTGTTAAAAGAGAAAAAGGGAAAACCTCGTTGTATTGAATGGGAAAATTTGGAAGAGGATATTCAGCTGTCGGTAGCTCCCCCCAAACAGCCCAAATCTGATAGCTCAAGTGGTAACGGAGTTGTGAGTGCTATCTCTAAAAGAACAAGGGGAGAGAAACCGATAGTTTGAGCTCCCCTCAGACAGGCTGCAGGGCCTGGAGGAACACCGGTATCCGTACGCGTACCTTTTACTGCTTGTGATTTATTAAACTGCAAACGGGCAGTCGGATCCTATCGAAACAATCCAGAAGGAATGTATAGTACTGTTAATCACGACTCCTAGTCCTAACTGGGGAGATGTACAGGCTCTCCTAGAATATTTGTTTCCCACTGAGGAGAGGAGAAGAATATTAGAGAAGGCCAGAGAGGGACTGATCCAACAAGGCGGGGGGGTGGAGGGTGCCTAATACTGATACGTACCTCCCGAAAGAGGATCCGGAGTGGGATCCAGACACAAGTGTGAGGGATTAGAGAGGGTAAAGGAATATCAGAAGTGAATTTTGTACGGGATTCAACAGGGAGTGCAAAAGCCCAAGAATTTATCTCAACTATCTGAAGTAAGGCAGGGGCATAAGGAAACCCCGTCAGCCTTCTCTGAGAGATTGTGTGAAGTAGCTCGAAAACGGACAGATCTGGATCCGGAAGGTGATAGGAATTCAAAGTTATTTAACAGGCTGTTTATTGGTCAAGCAGCAGCAGGTATAAGAAAGAGATGACAAAAGGTAGAGGGCGAGGATGGCATGACAATCTCACAGTTCTTCTCAATGGCATGTAAGGTACGTAATAATCGGGAGGAAATAGAAGAGAAGGAGAAGCGGGGACGAGTAACGCTGCAAGCTTCTTTGTTGGCTGCCTTGAGGGAAGACCAGGAAAAAGGGAGAGAAAATACAGGAGGTGAATTTTGTGGGTGAGGAAGGGGCTGTAGAAATAATAGTAGAAATGGTTATGACATTCCCCTGGGAATGCATCGGCGTGCAAATTGTAAGCAAGAGGGCCGTTGGAAAAAAATTGTCCATGCCGTCTGAGTACTGGGGAAAGAGAGACAGAAGAAGCCGTTGGGGTCATGCCGGAGATTGGGTTGGACTGAAGGGGGCCGGAGGAATCTATTAACATTTCCCCAGACGATCCTCTGGTTCCAGTCAAGCTGGGGAATGAAAGAAGAGATTTTTTTATTTTTCATTATTGATAGTGGAGCCACACATGCTGCAGTAAGTAGTTGTAGGGGACCCTTAAGTGGAAGTAAAAGAAGCGTTGTTGGTGCAAGAGGGAAAAAGACTTTAAGGCTGTTTTTACAGCCTATGGAATGTTCCATTGGAAACAGTAAATTAACTCCTGAATTCCTTTAGATGCCAGAATGCCCCCTACCGTTGCTTGGGTGGGATTTACTTGTAAACTGAATGCAGGGCTAAGTTCTTCTGAAGACTCTGTTCAGTTGACTCTGTTCAGCCCACAGGGGACCTCTCCTCTTTGTGGCGGATGCCAGCCTGAACGGGACCTCGCCTGTTTGGGGCACACGGATGGCGGGCGCTGTCGCCAAAAGGCAAAGCAGGGTCATAGCAGAGTGTTCCATTTCTGGGGATGGGCTCAGCCATCCCCTGCACAAATTTCTCCTATGTAGCAATGGGGATGGTAGCTTTCTTCTGTTTTCTTGAAGAACAAGAGGATGATGGAGCACGTGACAAGAGCATGAACTTTTTCTCTTCCTTTGGCAGTACAGGCACCCAAGGCCAGCCTGCATTGAAGGAACAGCATGGGGATATCTGTGTCGAGCGTTAGCAGAGGAAGGAAGCTTCTTTTGGAGGCTGAGGTGATGAAGCAGAGTCCTTAATTGTTCTGTTTGATTTTCAACAGGGGTGCGGGGAGGGCCTGGGACATGCAAAACGTGGTCCCGGACAGGGGAGCTGTCTATTAGTTGTCTATGAGCGCTATCATGGACACCACTGGACCGGCATCCTGTAAGGATGCTTTCACGTGTTTTCTTGTTTAGAGGCCAACCTCGGCTTTGGGCTGTAAACTAAAGTCTGCCAGGCCGGTGCCAGCTTGGCGGCAGCATCTGCCCGTGGCAGCACCAGCTTGGTGGTGGTGTGTGCCCACGCCTGTGCCAGGTTGCTGGCTGTGTCTGGCTTGTGAGGCTTGGGGTAATTGGCCCCCTGTTCCCCATGGCGTGGGCTCCAGCTGTGGCCCGGGGCAGCACAGGTGGGACCCATGAGGTGAGGATGGGGCTGGGCCCAGGGTTTAAAAAGGGCTGAGGATGGGGCTGGCCCTGCTGTATCCGCCATTATTTTAGTCAGACCCTGCATTCCGCTCAGTTAAAGGCTCACGAGAATTACTTAACATTTGCCTTTGGAAGTCATGCTTCAAACAATGAATTTGCAACAAAATTTTTTTGACACTAGTCAATGAACTCCTGTAATACTGCAGCAAAATGACGTTTTTAGTGGTTGTTGAATCTCAGAGTGATAACATAGGCATCCCTGTTTGAGCCCTTACCGCAAGCATTGCAATGGTTGTTTACACCCTGCTCGGTTCTTTTGTGAAGGTGCGTAGCTATGGGTGGTGCGTTATTCCCAAGGTGCTGCGGCGCCGATGCTCTGGCTGTTGGCAGGAATGGGCAAAGCGGAAGGCTGTGTGGCTAGGGGAGAATGGCGTGGACGTGCTGCTGCTCTCTCTGTTGCACCAGAATTTCGACGGCTGGGTTGGGCTGCTAAATCAATGGAACGACTGGAAGACATTTCAGAAAAGTGAGTACTCTACTATCTTTATCTTTTAAAGTCGTTGTCTTTCTACAGACCCCTGTCCATGGCTTAGCTATTTGATTGGCGTGAAACAGACCCAGAATTTTGCTTTAAGTGGTGTTCTGATTCGCTGAAATTCCCCGTAGGTAGAGAGCAAGAATTACCAATGTTGCTTGGTGGTTGAAGTTGTCGGGGTTTCTGTGAAAGCTAACTTGCCAGAATGTGTAGGAAGCAGCCTGAATTCCAGTAGAGATACTGCATAAAAGGTCCTTTTCTGGACAGGAAGAGAGCTTCAGGAAACGTCGGCGCTGTTTGCCGTAGGGCCTCCGACATAGTTGTTCAGTCATCGTGGGCTTTGTGGCATTCCCGCAGGCACGATCTTGAACACATTTTGTACGGCAGCCGGTATCTTAGCTGACTTTCTATCTCGCGCTTGGTTGCTTGTACCTGCTCAAAACTGACTGTAGTGTCAAACGAACCCACAGGAAAATGTCCTCAACTCGTGCTGGTAGGGCAAGCCCGCTGCAGTTGATAAAATCGGGAAATAGCACGATGTTTTGAAAAATTTGCCTTGCGAGGACAAGGGCTGTCTCCTGGTAGGCAGCTGAATTCTGTGCCTGATTCCACCGGTCCGCTCTGGCACTTGAAGGAAGCAGTCCCTAAGCCAACGCAATCTAAAATGGGGGTCGTTTGGGTTTGTTTAATCATTTCTTAGGGATATGAGGCTTGTGTGGGTGTTTAGCTTGTCCTGTTCTTTCTGTTCCTAATTCTGAACCCACTGACTGGCGTCAAAGAACGGTCGTGTTGTAGTCTGACGGTGTCGTCTCCCAGGAGCTGGTGGAAGGCCAGGGCTTACGTCAAACTGATAAGGAGGATTGAGGCTGGAAAGTGGAACGTCTAAAGAAGAATTACTGTCCTTGGGAGAGAAGCACATCCTGAAGAAACAGGTAAGCTAATGGAAATGTTTTGGGAACCGTCCGAAACAACTAGTAGGAGTGTGATAAGAAGCCCCCTCCCGCCAACTATCCTCCTTATAATCCTAAAAGTCACAGCCCTCGAGCTGGAGACACCAGCCCAAGCAGAGAGCCCTCGCCTCTGAGCGTGCGCAGCATGTTAAAGTCGCGCTGTAGCTTGAAGCTGAAATAAGAGAAATGTAGACCAATAGAAAACTGCTTTGTGTAATGACTTCTGCATACGCATAGCTAGACTGTATCAATACTGTACCTGTAGGAGCGAACTTTGCGTTAGCTTTGTGGAGCTGCCGCCTAGCGCCCATCTCTGCGCAGACGTGACATAAAAATACCTGTGCCCTGTGTGTATATTGGCGTCCCGCACACCGGGTAAGCGACCTCACGCTTGTGGGATAACAGTTTTGACGCCCCAGATGGGACCGAGCTGACAGCCTCGCCCGGTTCGTCTTGCCGCATCCGACAGGGAGAAGAGGCCTGAGCGGACTCCAGCGCGCACCGACCTGTCGACTGGGGACTCCTTCAGCTCCTCTCCTGCGGTCGGGCGGTAAGTGCCAAAACGGTGCAATGTTCCTGACAAGAGGTATTTTTTGGGGCTAGGAGAAAAGGGGGTAGGGGCAAGATGTCTCGGGAAGCAGGCGGCCTCTGTTCTGTTCTGGGCTCTGCATAAGACGCACCAGGAAAGACAGGTGGCAGTAGCGTAGTTCTGTTTGTTTCTCCACGCTGTCCTGTTCTGCGTAACGAAGGGAGACGTCCCTCGTTCTGGTTTGTGTAGAAATACTGGGTTTTTCGGTACCGGTATGGGCGCTGCTGCTTCCCAGGAGGCAGCCCTTTGCTCTCCTCTAGGATGCATCCTGAAGCATTGCAAGAAATTTGGGGGAGATGCCATGGCTAAAAATCAGCTAAAACGATATCGTAATCAACGGTGGCCACAATATCCATGGGAAGATGGTGAGAAATGGCCTGAGAACGGATCCTTGAAACATAACACTGTATCGGAATGAATGTTGTGTTGTCGGGGAACTGAAAAATGGGATGAAATGCCTTCTGTGGATATGCTTTTTTCGTTAAGGCGCGATTGGGATACTAGGAAGAAAGGTGGTTTAGTGGATTCTAAACATCGGATTGGAATATATGTGTTAAAAGAGAAAAAGGGAAAACCTCGTTGTATTGAATGGGAAAATTTGGAAGAGGATATTCAGCTGTCGGTAGCTCCCCCCAAACAGCCCAAATCTGATAGCTCAAGTGGTAACGGAGTTGTGAGTGCTATCTCTAAAAGAACAAGGGGAGAGAAACCGATAGTTTGAGCTCCCCTCAGACAGGCTGCAGGGCCTGGAGGAACACCGGTATCCGTACGCGTACCTTTTACTGCTTGTGATTTATTAAACTGCAAACGGGCAGTCGGATCCTATCGAAACAATCCAGAAGGAATGTATAGTACTGTTAATCACGACTCCTAGTCCTAACTGGGGAGATGTACAGGCTCTCCTAGAATATTTGTTTCCCACTGAGGAGAGGAGAAGAATATTAGAGAAGGCCAGAGAGGGACTGATCCAACAAGGCGGGGGGGTGGAGGGTGCCTAATACTGATACGTACCTCCCGAAAGAGGATCCGGAGTGGGATCCAGACACAAGTGTGAGGGATTAGAGAGGGTAAAGGAATATCAGAAGTGAATTTTGTACGGGATTCAACAGGGAGTGCAAAAGCCTAAGAATTTATCTCAACTATCTGAAGTAAGGCAGGGGCATAAGGAAACCCCGTCAGCCTTCTCTGAGAGATTGTGTGAAGTAGCTCGAAAACGGACAGATCTGGATCCGGAAGGTGATAGGAATTCAAAGTTATTTAACAGGCTGTTTATTGGTCAAGCAGCAGCAGGTATAAGAAAGAGATGACAAAAGGTAGAGGGCGAGGATGGCATGACAATCTCACAGTTCTTCTCAATGGCATGTAAGGTACGTAATAATCGGGAGGAAATAGAAGAGAAGGAGAAGCGGGGACGAGTAACGCTGCAAGCTTCTTTGTTGGCTGCCTTGAGGGAAGACCAGGAAAAAGGGAGAGAAAATACAGGAGGTGAATTTTGTGGGTGAGGAAGGGGCTGTAGAAATAATAGTAGAAATGGTTATGACATTCCCCTGGGAATGCATCGGCGTGCAAATTGTAAGCAAGAGGGCCGTTGGAAAAAAATTGTCCATGCCGTCTGAGTACTGGGGAAAGAGAGACAGAAGAAGCCGTTGGGGTCATGCCGGAGATTGGGTTGGACTGAAGGGGGCCGGAGGAATCTATTAACATTTCCCCAGACGATCCTCTGGTTCCAGTCAAGCTGGGGAATGAAAGAAGAGATTTTTTATTTTTCATTATTGATAGTGGAGCCACACATGCTGCAGTAAGTAGTTGTAGGGGACCCTTAAGTGGAAGTAAAAGAAGCGTTGTTGGTGCAAGAGGGAAAAAGACTTTAAGGCTGTTTTTACAGCCTATGGAATGTTCCATTGGAAACAGTAAATTAACTCCTGAATTCCTTTAGATGCCAGAATGCCCCCTACCGTTGCTTGGGTGGGATTTACTTGTAAACTGAATGCAGGGCTAAGTTCTTCTGAAGACTCTGTTCAGTTGACTCTGTTCAGCCCACAGGGGACCTCTCCTCTTTGTGGCGGATGCCAGCCTGAACGGGACCTCGCCTGTTTGGGGCACACGGATGGCGGGCGCTGTCGCCAAAAGGCAAAGCAGGGTCATAGCAGAGTGTTCCATTTCTGGGGATGGGCTCAGCCATCCCCTGCACAAATTTCTCCTATGTAGCAATGGGGATGGTAGCTTTCTTCTGTTTTCTTGAAGAACAAGAGGATGATGGAGCACGTGACAAGAGCATGAACTTTTTCTCTTCCTTTGGCAGTACAGGCACCCAAGGCCAGCCTGCATTGAAGGAACAGCATGGGGATATCTGTGTCGAGCGTTAGCAGAGGAAGGAAGCTTCTTTTGGAGGCTGAGGTGATGAAGCAGAGTCCTTAATTGTTCTGTTTGATTTTCAACAGGGGTGCGGGGAGGGCCTGGGACATGCAAAACGTGGTCCCGGACAGGGGAGCTGTCTATTAGTTGTCTATGAGCGCTATCATGGACACCACTGGACCGGCATCCTGTAAGGATGCTTTCACGTGTTTTCTTGTTTAGAGGCCAACCTCGGCTTTGGGCTGTAAACTAAAGTCTGCCAGGCCGGTGCCAGCTTGGCGGCAGCATCTGCCCGTGGCAGCACCAGCTTGGTGGTGGTGTGTGCCCACGCCTGTGCCAGGTTGCTGGCTGTGTCTGGCTTGTGAGGCTTGGGGTAATTGGCCCCCTGTTCCCCATGGCGTGGGCTCCAGCTGTGGCCCGGGGCAGCACAGGTGGGACCCATGAGGTGAGGATGGGGCTGGGCCCAGGGTTTAAAAAGGGCTGAGGATGGGGCTGGCCCTGCTGTATCCGCCATTATTTTAGTCAGACCCTGCATTCCGCTCAGTTAAAGGCTCACGAGAATTACTTAACATTTGCCTTTGGAAGTCATGCTTCAAACAATGAATTTGCAACAAAATTTTTTTGACACTAGTCAATGAACTCCTGTAATACTGCAGCAAAATGACCTTTTTAGTGGTTGTTGAATCTCAGAGTGATAACATAGGCATCCCTGTTTGAGCCCTTACCGCAAGCATTGCAATGGTTGTTTACACCCTGCTCGGTTCTTTTGTGAAGGTGCGTAGCTATGGGAGGTGCGTTATTCCCAAGGTGCTGCGGCGCCGATGCTCTGGCTGTTGGCAGGAATGGGCAAAGCGGAAGGCTGTGTGGCTAGGGGAGAATGGCGTGGACGTGCTGCTGCTCTCTCTGTTGCACCAGAATTTCGACGGCTGGGTTGGGCTGCTAAATCAATGGAACGACTGGAAGACATTTCAGAAAAGTGAGTACTCTACTATCTTTATCTTTTAAAGTCGTTGTCTTTCTACAGACCCCTGTCCATGGCTTAGCTATTTGATTGGCGTGAAACAGACCCAGAATTTTGCTTTAAGTGGTGTTCTGATTCGCTGAAATTCCCCGTAGGTAGAGAGCAAGAATTACCAATGTTGCTTGGTGGTTGAAGTTGTCGGGGTTTCTGTGAAAGCTAACTTGCCAGAATGTGTAGGAAGCAGCCTGAATTCCAGTAGAGATACTGCATAAAAGGTCCTTTTCTGGACAGGAAGAGAGCTTCAGGAAACGTCGGCGCTGTTTGCCGTAGGGCCTCCGACATAGTTGTTCAGTCATCGTGGGCTTTGTGGCATTCCCGCAGGCACGATCTTGAACACATTTTGTACGGCAGCCGGTATCTTAGCTGACTTTCTATCTCGCGCTTGGTTGCTTGTACCTGCTCAAAACTGACTGTAGTGTCAAACGAACCCACAGGAAAATGTCCTCAACTCGTGCTGGTAGGGCAAGCCCGCTGCAGTTGATAAAATCGGGAAATAGCACGATGTTTTGAAAAATTTGCCTTGCGAGGACAAGGGCTGTCTCCTGGTAGGCAGCTGAATTCTGTGCCTGATTCCACCGGTCCGCTCTGGCACTTGAAGGAAGCAGTCCCTAAGCCAACGCAATCTAAAATGGGGGTCGTTTGGGTTTTTTTAATCATTTCTTAGGGATATGAGGCTTGTGTGGGTGTTTAGCTTGTCCTGTTCTTTCTGTTCCTAATTCTGAACCCACTGACTGGCGTCAAAGAACGGTCGTGTTGTAGTCTGACGGTGTCGTCTCCCAGGAGCTGGTGGAAGGCCAGGGCTTACGTCAAACTGATAAGGAGGATTGAGGCTGGAAAGTGGAACGTCTAAAGAAGAATTACTGTCCTTGGGAGAGAAGCACATCCTGAAGAAACAGGTAAGCTAATGGAAATGTTTTGGGAACCGTCCGAAACAACTAGTAGGAGTGTGATAAGAAGCCCCCTCCCGCCAACTATCCTCCTTATAATCCTAAAAGTCACAGCCCTCGAGCTGGAGACACCAGCCCAAGCAGAGAGCCCTCGCCTCTGAGCGTGCGCAGCATGTTAAAGTCGCGCTGTAGCTTGAAGCTGAAATAAGAGAAATGTAGACCAATAGAAAACTGCTTTGTGTAATGACTTCTGCATACGCATAGCTAGACTGTATCAATACTGTACCTGTAGGAGCGAACTTTGCGTTAGCTTTGTGGAGCTGCCGCCTAGCGCCCATCTCTGCGCAGACGTGACATAAAAATACCTGTGCCCTGTGTGTATATTGGCGTCCCGCACACCGGGTAAGCGACCTCACGCTTGTGGGATAACAGTTTTGACGCCCCAGATGGGACCGAGCTGACAGCCTCGCCCGGTTCGTCTTGCCGCATCCGACGGGGAGAAGAGGCCTGAGCGGACTCCAGCGCGCACCGACCTGTCGACTGGGGACTCCTTCAGCTCCTCTCCTGCGGTCGGGCGGTAAGTGCCAAAACGGTGCAATGTTCCTGACAAGAGGTATTTTTTGGGGCTAGGAGAAAAGGGGGTAGGGGCAAGATGTCTCGGGAAGCAGGCGGCCTCTGTTCTGTTCTGGGCTCTGCATAAGACGCACCAGGAAAGACAGGTGGCAGTAGCGTAGTTCTGTTTGTTTCTCCACGCTGTCCTGTTCTGCGTAACGAAGGGAGACGTCCCTCGTTCTGGTTTGTGTAGAAATACTGGGTTTTTCGGTACCGGTATGGGCGCTGCTGCTTCCCAGGAGGCAGCCCTTTGCTCTCCTCTAGGATGCATCCTGAAGCATTGCAAGAAATTTGGGGGAGATGCCATGGCTAAAAATCAGCTAAAACGATATCGTAATCAACGGTGGCCACAATATCCATGGGAAGATGGTGAGAAATGGCCTGAGAACGGATCCTTGAAACATAACACTATATCGGAATGAATGTTGTGTTGTCGGGGAACTGAAAAATGGGATGAAATGCCTTCTGTGGATATGCTTTTTTCGTTAAGGCGCGATTGGGATATTAGGAAGAAAGGTGGTTTAGTGGATTCTAAACATCGGATGGGAATATATGTGTTAAAAGAGAAAAAGGGAAAACCTCGTTGTATTGAATGGGAAAATTTGGAAGAGGATATTCAGCTGTCGGTAGCTCCCCCCAAACAGCCCAAATCTGATAGCTCAAGTGGTAACGGAGTTGTGAGTGCTATCTCTAAAAGAACAAGGGGAGAGAAACCGATAGTTTGAGCTCCCCTCAGACAGGCTGCAGGGCCTGGAGGAACACCGGTATCCGTACGCGTACCTTTTACTGCTTGTGATTTATTAAACTGCAAACGGGCAGTCGGATCCTATCGAAACAATCCAGAAGGAATGTATAGTACTGTTAATCACGACTCCTAGTCCTAACTGGGGAGATGTACAGGCTCTCCTAGAATATTTGTTTCCCACTGAGGAGAGGAGAAGAATATTAGAGAAGGCCAGAGAGGGACTGATCCAACAAGGCGGGGGGGTGGAGGGTGCCTAATACTGATACGTACCTCCCGAAAGAGGATCCGGAGTGGGATCCAGACACAAGTGTGAGGGATTAGAGAGGGTAAAGGAATATCAGAAGTGAATTTTGTACGGGATTCAACAGGGAGTGCAAAAGCCTAAGAATTTATCTCAACTATCTGAAGTAAGGCAGGGGCATAAGGAAACCCCGTCAGCCTTCTCTGAGAGATTGTGTGAAGTAGCTCGAAAACGGACAGATCTGGATCCGGAAGGTGATAGGAATTCAAAGTTATTTAACAGGCTGTTTATTGGTCAAGCAGCAGGAGGTATAAGAAAGAGATGACAAAAGGTAGAGGGCGAGGATGGCATGACAATCTCACAGTTCTTCTCAATGGCATGTAAGGTACGTAATAATCGGGAGGAAATAGAAGAGAAGGAGAAGCGGGGACGAGTAACGCTGCAAGCTTCTTTGTTGGCTGCCTTGAGGGAAGACCAGGAAAAAGGGAGAGAAAATACAGGAGGTGAATTTTGTGGGTGAGGAAGGGGCTGTAGAAATAATAGTAGAAATGGTTATGACATTCCCCTGGGAATGCATCGGCGTGCAAATTGTAAGCAAGAGGGCCGTTGGAAAAAAATTGTCCATGCCGTCTGAGTACTGGGGAAAGAGAGACAGAAGAAGCCGTTGGGGTCATGCCGGAGATTGGGTTGGACTGAAGGGGGCCGGAGGAATCTATTAACATTTCCCCAGACGATCCTCTGGTTCCAGTCAAGCTGGGGAATGAAAGAAGAGATTTTTTATTTTTCATTATTGATAGTGGAGCCACACATGCTGCAGTAAGTAGTTGTAGGGGACCCTTAAGTAGAAGTAAAAGAAGCATTGTTGGTGCAAGAGGGAAAAAGACTTTAAGGCTGTTTTTACAGCCTATGGAATGTTCCATTGGAAACAGTAAATTAACTCCTGAATTCCTTTAGATGCCAGAATGCCCCCTACCGTTGCTTGGGTGGGATTTACTTGTAAACTGAATGCAGGGCTAAGTTCTTCTGAAGACTCTGTTCAGTTGCCTCTGTTCAGCCCACAGGGGACCTCTCCTCTTTGTGGCGGATGCCAGCCTGAACGGGACCTCGCCTGTTTGGGGCACACGGATGGCGGGCGCTGTCGCCAAAAGGCAAAGCAGGGTCATAGCAGAGTGTTCCATTTCTGGGGATGGGCTCAGCCATCCCCTGCACAAATTTCTCCTATGTAGCAATGGGGATGGTAGCTTTCTTCTGTTTTCTTGAAGAACAAGAGGATGATGGAGCACGTGACAAGAGCATGAACTTTTTCTCTTCCTTTGGCAGTACAGGCACCCAAGGCCAGCCTGCATTGAAGGAACAGCATGGGGATATCTGTGTCGAGCGTTAGCAGAGGAAGGAAGCTTCTTTTGGAGGCTGAGGTGATGAAGCAGAGTCCTTAATTGTTCTGTTTGATTTTCAACAGGGGTGCGGGGAGGGCCTGGGACATGCAAAACGTGGTCCCGGACAGGGGAGCTGTCTATTAGTTGTCTATGAGCGCTATCATGGACACCACTGGACCGGCATCCTGTAAGGATGCTTTCACGTGTTTTCTTGTTTAGAGGCCAACCTCGGCTTTGGGCTGTAAACTAAAGTCTGCCAGGCCGGTGCCAGCTTGGCGGCAGCATCTGCCCGTGGCAGCACCAGCTTGGTGGTGGTGTGTGCCCACGCCTGTGCCAGGTTGCTGGCTGTGTCTGGCTTGTGAGGCTTGGGGTAATTGGCCCCCTGTTCCCCATGGCGTGGGCTCCAGCTGTGGCCCGGGGCAGCACAGGTGGGACCCATGAGGTGAGGATGGGGCTGGGCCCAGGGTTTAAAAAGGGCTGAGGATGGGGCTGGCCCTGCTGTATCCGCCATTATTTTAGTCAGACCCTGCATTCCGCTCAGTTAAAGGCTCACGAGAATTACTTAACATTTGCCTTTGGAAGTCATGCTTCAAACAATGAATTTGCAACAAAATTTTTTTGACACTAGTCAATGAACTCCTGTAATACTGCAGCAAAATGACGTTTTTAGTGGTTGTTGAATCTCAGAGTGATAACATAGGCATCCCTGTTTGAGCCCTTACCGCAAGCATTGCAATGGTTGTTTACACCCTGCTCGGTTCTTTTGTGAAGGTGCGTAGCTATGGGAGGTGCGTTATTCCCAAGGTGCTGCGGCGCCGATGCTCTGGCTGTTGGCAGGAATGGGCAAAGCGGAAGGCTGTGTGGCTAGGGGAGAATGGCGTGGACGTGCTGCTGCTCTCTCTGTTGCACCAGAATTTCGACGGCTGGGTTGGGCTGCTAAATCAATGGAACGACTGGAAGACATTTCAGAAAAGTGAGTACTCTACTATCTTTATCTTTTAAAGTCGTTGTCTTTCTACAGACCCCTGTCCATGGCTTAGCTATTTGATTGGCGTGAAACAGACCCAGAATTTTGCTTTAAGTGGTGTTCTGATTCGCTGAAATTCCCCGTAGGTAGAGAGCAAGAATTACCAATGTTGCTTGGTGGTTGAAGTTGTTGGGGTTTCTGTGAAAGCTAACTTGCCAGAATGTGTAGGAAGCAGCCTGAATTCCAGTAGAGATACTGCATAAAAGGTCCTTTTCTGGACAGGAAGAGAGCTTCAGGAAACGTCGGCGCTGTTTGCCGTAGGGCCTCCGACATAGTTGTTCAGTCATCGTGGGCTTTGTGGCATTCCCGCAGGCACGATCTTGAACACATTTTGTACGGCAGCCGGTATCTTAGCTGACTTTCTATCTCGCGCTTGGTTGCTTGTACCTGCTCAAAACTGACTGTAGTGTCAAACGAACCCACAGGAAAATGTCCTCAACTCGTGCTGGTAGGGCAAGCCCGCTGCAGTTGATAAAATCGGGAAATAGCACGATGTTTTGAAAAATTTGCCTTGCGAGGACAAGGGCTGTCTCCTGGTAGGCAGCTGAATTCTGTGCCTGATTCCACCGGTCCGCTCTGGCACTTGAAGGAAGCAGTCCCTAAGCCAACGCAATCTAAAATGGGGGTCGTTTGGGTTTTTTTAATCATTTCTTAGGGATATGAGGCTTGTGTGGGTGTTTAGCTTGTCCTGTTCTTTCTGTTCCTAATTCTGAACCCACTGACTGGCGTCAAAGAACGGTCGTGTTGTAGTCTGACGGTGTCGTCTCCCAGGAGCTGGTGGAAGGCCAGGGCTTACGTCAAACTGATAAGGAGGATTGAGGCTGGAAAGTGGAACGTCTAAAGAAGAATTACTGTCCTTGGGAGAGAAGCACATCCTGAAGAAACAGGTAAGCTAATGGAAATGTTTTGGGAACCGTCCGAAACAACTAGTAGGAGTGTGATAAGAAGCCCCCTCCCGCCAACTATCCTCCTTATAATCCTAAAAGTCACAGCCCTCGAGCTGGAGACACCAGCCCAAGCAGAGAGCCCTCGCCTCTGAGCGTGCGCAGCATGTTAAAGTCGCGCTGTAGCTTGAAGCTGAAATAAGAGAAATGTAGACCAATAGAAAACTGCTTTGTGTAATTACTTCTGCATACGCATAGCTAGACTGTATCAATACTGTACCTGTAGGAGCGAACTTTGCGTTAGCTTTGTGGAGCTGCCGCCTAGCGCCCATCTCTGCGCAGACGTGACATAAAAATACCTGTGCCCTGTGTGTATATTGGCGTCCCGCACACCGGGTAAGCGACCTCACGCTTGTGGGATAACAGTTTTGACGCCCCAGATGGGACCGAGCTGACAGCCTCGCCCGGTTCGTCTTGCCGCATCCGACGGGGAGAAGAGGCCTGAGCGGACTCCAGCGCGCACCGACCTGTCGACTGGGGACTCCTTCAGCTCCTCTCCTGCGGTCGGGCGGTAAGTGCCAAAACGGTGCAATGTTCCTGACAAGAGGTATTTTTTGGGGCTAGGAGAAAAGGGGGTAGGGGCAAGATGTCTCGGGAAGCAGGCGGCCTCTGTTCTGTTCTGGGCTCTGCATAAGACGCACCAGGAAAGACAGGTGGCAGTAGCGTAGTTCTGTTTGTTTCTCCACGCTGTCCTGTTCTGCGTAACGAAGGGAGACGTCCCTCGTTCTGGTTTGTGTAGAAATACTGGGTTTTTCGGTACCGGTATGGGCGCTGCTGCTTCCCAGGAGGCAGCCCTTTGCTCTCCTCTAGGATGCATCCTGAAGCATTGCAAGAAATTTGGGGGAGATGCCATGGCTAAAAATCAGCTAAAACGATATCGTAATCAACGGTGGCCACAATATCCATGGGAAGATGGTGAGAAATGGCCTGAGAACGGATCCTTGAAACATAACACTATATCGGAATGAATGTTGTGTTGTCGGGGAACTGAAAAATGGGATGAAATGCCTTCTGTGGATATGCTTTTTTCGTTAAGGCGCGATTGGGATATTAGGAAGAAAGGTGGTTTAGTGGATTCTAAACATCGGATGGGAATATATGTGTTAAAAGAGAAAAAGGGAAAACCTCGTTGTATTGAATGGGAAAATTTGGAAGAGGATATTCAGCTGTCGGTAGCTCCCCCCAAACAGCCCAAATCTGATAGCTCAAGTGGTAACGGAGTTGTGAGTGCTATCTCTAAAAGAACAAGGGGAGAGAAACCGATAGTTTGAGCTCCCCTCAGACAGGCTGCAGGGCCTGGAGGAACACCGGTATCCGTACGCGTACCTTTTACTGCTTGTGATTTATTAAACTGCAAACGGGCAGTCGGATCCTATCGAAACAATCCAGAAGGAATGTATAGTACTGTTAATCACGACTCCTAGTCCTAACTGGGGAGATGTACAGGCTCTCCTAGAATATTTGTTTCCCACTGAGGAGAGGAGAAGAATATTAGAGAAGGCCAGAGAGGGACTGATCCAACAAGGCGGGGGGGTGGAGGGTGCCTAATACTGATACGTACCTCCCGAAAGAGGATCCGGAGTGGGATCCAGACACAAGTGTGAGGGATTAGAGAGGGTAAAGGAATATCAGAAGTGAATTTTGTACGGGATTCAACAGGGAGTGCAAAAGCCCAAGAATTTATCTCAACTATCTGAAGTAAGGCAGGGAGATAAGGAAACCCCGTCAGCCTTCTCTGAGAGATTGTGTGAAGTAGCTCGAAAACGGACAGATCTGGATCCGGAAGGTGATAGGAATTCAAAGTTATTTAACAGGCTGTTTATTGGTCAAGCAGCAGCAGGTATAAGAAAGAGATGACAAAAGGTAGAGGGCGAGGATGGCATGACAATCTCACAGTTCTTCTCAATGGCATGTAAGGTACGTAATAATCGGGAGGAAATAGAAGAGAAGGAGAAGCGGGGACGAGTAACGCTGCAAGCTTCTTTGTTGGCTGCCTTGAGGGAAGACCAGGAAAAAGGGAGAGAAAATACAGGAGGTGAATTTTGTGGGTGAGGAAGGGGCTGTAGAAATAATAGTAGAAATGGTTATGACATTCCCCTGGGAATGCATCGGCGTGCAAATTGTAAGCAAGAGGGCCGTTGGAAAAAAATTGTCCATGCCGTCTGAGTACTGGGGAAAGAGAGACAGAAGAAGCCGTTGGGGTCATGCCGGAGATTGGGTTGGACTGAAGGGGGCCGGAGGAATCTATTAACATTTCCCCAGACGATCCTCTGGTTCCAGTCAAGCTGGGGAATGAAAGAAGAGATTTTTTATTTTTCATTATTGATAGTGGAGCCACACATGCTGCAGTAAGTAGTTGTAGGGGACCCTTAAGTAGAAGTAAAAGAAGCGTTGTTGGTGCAAGAGGGAAAAAGACTTTAAGGCTGTTTTTACAGCCTATGGAATGTTCCATTGGAAACAGTAAATTAACTCCTGAATTCCTTTAGATGCCAGAATGCCCCCTACCGTTGCTTGGGTGGGATTTACTTGTAAACTGAATGCAGGGCTAAGTTCTTCTGAAGACTCTGTTCAGTTGACTCTGTTCAGCCCACAGGGGACCTCTCCTCTTTGTGGCGGATGCCAGCCTGAACGGGACCTCGCCTGTTTGGGGCACATGGATGGCGGGCGCTGTCGCCAAAAGGCAAAGCAGGGTCATAACAGAGTGTTCCATTTCTGGGGATGGGCTCAGCCATCCCCTGCACAAATTTCTCCTATGTAGCAATGGGGATGGTAGCTTTCTTCTGTTTTCTTGAAGAACAAGAGGATGATGGAGCACGTGACAAGAGCATGAACTTTTTCTCTTCCTTTGGCAGTACAGGCACCCAAGGCCAGCCTGCATTGAAGGAACAGCATGGGGATATCTGTGTCGAGCGTTAGCAGAGGAAGGAAGCTTCTTTTGGAGGCTGAGGTGATGAAGCAGAGTCCTTAATTGTTCTGTTTGATTTTCAAGAGGGGTGTTCTGTTTGATTTTCAACAGGGGTGCGGGGAGGGCCTGGGACATGCAAAACGTGGTCCCGGACAGGGGAGCTGTCTATTAGTTGTCTATGAGCGCTATCATGGACACCACTGGACCGGCATCCTGTAAGGATGCTTTCACGTGTTTTCTTGTTTAGAGGCCAACCTCGGCTTTGGGCTGTAAACTAAAGTCTGCCAGGCCGGTGCCAGCTTGGCGGCAGCATCTGCCCGTGGCAGCACCAGCTTGGTGGTGGTGTGTGCCCACGCCTGTGCCAGGTTGCTGGCTGTGTCTGGCTTGTGAGGCTTGGGGTAATTGGCCCCCTGTTCCCCATGGCGTGGGCTCCAGCTGTGGCCCGGGGCAGCACAGGTGGGACCCATGTGGTGAGGATGGGGCTGGGCCCAGGGTTTAAAAAGGGCTGAGGATGGGGCTGGCCCTGCTGTATCCGCCATTATTTTAGTCAGACCCTGCATTCCGCTCAGTTAAAGGCTCACGAGAATTACTTAACATTTGCCTTTGGAAGTCATGCTTCAAACAATGAATTTGCAACAAAATTTTTTTGACACTAGTCAATGAACTCCTGTAATACTGCAGCAAAATGACGTTTTTAGTGGTTGTTGAATCTCAGAGTGATAACATAGGCATCCCTGTTTGAGCCCTTACCGCAAGCATTGCAATGGTTGTTTACACCCTGCTCGGTTCTTTTGTGAAGGTGCGTAGCTATGGGAGGTGCGTTATTCCCAAGGTGCTACGGCGCCGATGCTCTGGCTGTTGGCAGGAATGGGCAAAGCGGAAGGCTGTGTGGCTAGGGGAGAATGGCGTGGACGTGCTGCTGCTCTCTCTGTTGCACCAGAATTTCGACGGCTGGGTTGGGCTGCTAAATCAATGGAACGACTGGAAGACATTTCAGAAAAGTGAGTACTCTACTATCTTTATCTTTTAAAGTCGTTGTCTTTCTACAGACCCCTGTCCATGGCTTAGCTATTTGATTGGCGTGAAACAGACCCAGAATTTTGCTTTAAGTGGTGTTCTGATTCGCTGAAATTCCCCGTAGGTAGAGAGCAAGAATTACCAATGTTGCTTGGTGGTTGAAGTTGTTGGGGTTTCTGTGAAAGCTAACTTGCCAGAATGTGTAGGAAGCAGCCTGAATTCCAGTAGAGATACTGCATAAAAGGTCCTTTTCTGGACAGGAAGAGAGCTTCAGGAAACGTCGGCGCTGTTTGCCGTAGGGCCTCCGACATAGTTGTTCAGTCATCGTGGGCTTTGTGGCATTCCCGCAGGCACGATCTTGAACACATTTTGTACGGCAGCCGGTATCTTAGCTGACTTTCTATCTCGCGCTTGGTTGCTTGTACCTGCTCAAAACTGACTGTAGTGTCAAACGAACCCACAGGAAAATGTCCTCAACTCGTGCTGGTAGGGCAAGCCCGCTGCAGTTGATAAAATCGGGAAATAGCACGATGTTTTGAAAAATTTGCCTTGCGAGGACAAGGGCTGTCTCCTGGTAGGCAGCTGAATTCTGTGCCTGATTCCACCGGTCCGCTCTGGCACTTGAAGGAAGCAGTCCCTAAGCCAACGCAATCTAAAATGGGGGTCGTTTGGGTTTTTTTAATCATTTCTTAGGGATATGAGGCTTGTGTGGGTGTTTAGCTTGTCCTGTTCTTTCTGTTCCTAATTCTGAACCCACTGACTGGCGTCAAAGAACGGTCGTGTTGTAGTCTGACGGTGTCGTCTCCCAGGAGCTGGTGGAAGGCCAGGGCTTACGTCAAACTGATAAGGAGGATTGAGGCTGGAAAGTGGAACGTCTAAAGAAGAATTACTGTCCTTGGGAGAGAAGCACATCCTGAAGAAACAGGTAAGCTAATGGAAATGTTTTGGGAACCGTCCGAAACAACTAGTAGGAGTGTGATAAGAAGCCCCCTCCCGCCAACTATCCTCCTTATAATCCTAAAAGTCACAGCCCTCGAGCTGGAGACACCAGCCCAAGCAGAGAGCCCTCGCCTCTGAGCGTGCGCAGCATGTTAAAGTCGCGCTGTAGCTTGAAGCTGAAATAAGAGAAATGTAGACCAATAGAAAACTGCTTTGTGTAATTACTTCTGCATACGCATAGCTAGACTGTATCAATACTGTACCTGTAGGAGCGAACTTTGCGTTAGCTTTGTGGAGCTGCCGCCTAGCGCCCATCTCTGCGCAGACGTGACATAAAAATACCTGTGCCCTGTGTGTATATTGGCGTCCCGCACACCGGGTAAGCGACCTCACGCTTGTGGGATAACAGTTTTGACGCCCCAGATGGGACCGAGCTGACAGCCTCGCCCGGTTCGTCTTGCCGCATCCGACGGGGAGAAGAGGCCTGAGCGGACTCCAGCGCGCACCGACCTGTCGACTGGGGACTCCTTCAGCTCCTCTCCTGCGGTCGGGCGGTAAGTGCCAAAACGGTGCAATGTTCCTGACAAGAGGTATTTTTTGGGGCTAGGAGAAAAGGGGGTAGGGGCAAGATGTCTCGGGAAGCAGGCGGCCTCTGTTCTGTTCTGGGCTCTGCATAAGACGCACCAGGAAAGACAGGTGGCAGTAGCGTAGTTCTGTTTGTTTCTCCACGCTGTCCTGTTCTGCGTAACGAAGGGAGACGTCCCTCGTTCTGGTTTGTGTAGAAATACTGGGTTTTTCGGTACCGGTATGGGCGCTGCTGCTTCCCAGGAGGCAGCCCTTTGCTCTCCTCTAGGATGCATCCTGAAGCATTGCAAGAAATTTGGGGGAGATGCCATGGCTAAAAATCAGCTAAAACGATATCGTAATCAACGGTGGCCACAATATCCATGGGAAGATGGTGAGAAATGGCCTGAGAACGGATCCTTGAAACATAACACTATATCGGAATGAATGTTGTGTTGTCGGGGAACTGAAAAATGGGATGAAATGCCTTCTGTGGATATGCTTTTTTCGTTAAGGCGCGATTGGGATATTAGGAAGAAAGGTGGTTTAGTGGATTCTAAACATCGGATGGGAATATATGTGTTAAAAGAGAAAAAGGGAAAACCTCGTTGTATTGAATGGGAAAATTTGGAAGAGGATATTCAGCTGTCGGTAGCTCCCCCCAAACAGCCCAAATCTGATAGCTCAAGTGGTAACGGAGTTGTGAGTGCTATCTCTAAAAGAACAAGGGGAGAGAAACCGATAGTTTGAGCTCCCCTCAGACAGGCTGCAGGGCCTGGAGGAACACCGGTATCCGTACGCGTACCTTTTACTGCTTGTGATTTATTAAACTGCAAACGGGCAGTCGGATCCTATCGAAACAATCCAGAAGGAATGTATAGTACTGTTAATCACGACTCCTAGTCCTAACTGGGGAGATGTACAGGCTCTCCTAGAATATTTGTTTCCCACTGAGGAGAGGAGAAGAATATTAGAGAAGGCCAGAGAGGGACTGATCCAACAAGGCGGGGGGGTGGAGGGTGCCTAATACTGATACGTACCTCCCGAAAGAGGATCCGGAGTGGGATCCAGACACAAGTGTGAGGGATTAGAGAGGGTAAAGGAATATCAGAAGTGAATTTTGTACGGGATTCAACAGGGAGTGCAAAAGCCCAAGAATTTATCTCAACTATCTGAAGTAAGGCAGGGAGATAAGGAAACCCCGTCAGCCTTCTCTGAGAGATTGTGTGAAGTAGCTCGAAAACGGACAGATCTGGATCCGGAAGGTGATAGGAATTCAAAGTTATTTAACAGGCTGTTTATTGGTCAAGCAGCAGCAGGTATAAGAAAGAGATGACAAAAGGTAGAGGGCGAGGATGGCATGACAATCTCACAGTTCTTCTCAATGGCATGTAAGGTACGTAATAATCGGGAGGAAATAGAAGAGAAGGAGAAGCGGGGACGAGTAACGCTGCAAGCTTCTTTGTTGGCTGCCTTGAGGGAAGACCAGGAAAAAGGGAGAGAAAATACAGGAGGTGAATTTTGTGGGTGAGGAAGGGGCTGTAGAAATAATAGTAGAAATGGTTATGACATTCCCCTGGGAATGCATCGGCGTGCAAATTGTAAGCAAGAGGGCCGTTGGAAAAAAATTGTCCATGCCGTCTGAGTACTGGGGAAAGAGAGACAGAAGAAGCCGTTGGGGTCATGCCGGAGATTGGGTTGGACTGAAGGGGGCCGGAGGAATCTATTAACATTTCCCCAGACGATCCTCTGGTTCCAGTCAAGCTGGGGAATGAAAGAAGAGATTTTTTATTTTTCATTATTGATAGTGGAGCCACACATGCTGCAGTAAGTAGTTGTAGGGGACCCTTAAGTAGAAGTAAAAGAAGCATTGTTGGTGCAAGAGGGAAAAAGACTTTAAGGCTGTTTTTACAGCCTATGGAATGTTCCATTGGAAACAGTAAATTAACTCCTGAATTCCTTTAGATGCCAGAATGCCCCCTACCGTTGCTTGGGTGGGATTTACTTGTAAACTGAATGCAGGGCTAAGTTCTTCTGAAGACTCTGTTCAGTTGACTCTGTTCAGCCCACAGGGGACCTCTCCTCTTTGTGGCGGATGCCAGCCTGAACGGGACCTCGCCTGTTTGGGGCACACGGATGGCGGGCGCTGTCGCCAAAAGGCAAAGCAGGGTCATAACAGAGTGTTCCATTTCTGGGGATGGGCTCAGCCATCCCCTGCACAAATTTCTCCTATGTAGCAATGGGGATGGTAGCTTTCTTCTGTTTTCTTGAAGAACAAGAGGATGATGGAGCACGTGACAAGAGCATGAACTTTTTCTCTTCCTTTGGCAGTACAGGCACCCAAGGCCAGCCTGCATTGAAGGAACAGCATGGGGATATCTGTGTCGAGCGTTAGCAGAGGAAGGAAGCTTCTTTTGGAGGCTGAGGTGATGAAGCAGAGTCCTTAATTGTTCTGTTTGATTTTCAAGAGGGCTGTTCTGTTTGATTTTCAACAGGGGTGCGGGGAGGGCCTGGGACATGCAAAACGTGGTCCCGGACAGGGGAGCTGTCTATTAGTTGTCTATGAGCGCTATCATGGACACCACTGGACCGGCATCCTGTAAGGATGCTTTCATGTGTTTTCTTGTTTAGAGGCCAACCTCGGCTTTGGGCTGTAAACTAAAGTCTGCCAGGCCGGTGCCAGCTTGGCGGCAGCATCTGCCCGTGGCAGCACCAGCTTGGTGGTGGTGTGTGCCCACGCCTGTGCCAGGTTGCTGGCTGTGTCTGGCTTGTGAGGCTTGGGGTAATTGGCCCCCTGTTCCCCATGGCGTGGGCTCCAGCTGTGGCCCGGGGCAGCACAGGTGGGACCCATGAGGTGAGGATGGGGCTGGGCCCAGGGTTTAAAAAGGGCTGAGGATGGGGCTGGCCCTGCTGTATCCGCCATTATTTTAGTCAGACCCTGCATTCCGCTCAGTTAAAGGCTCACGAGAATTACTTAACATTTGCCTTTGGAAGTCATGCTTCAAACAATGAATTTGCAACAAAATTTTTTTGACACTAGTCAATGAACTCCTGTAATACTGCAGCAAAATGACGTTTTTAGTGGTTGTTGAATCTCAGAGTGATAACATAGGCATCCCTGTTTGAGCCCTTACCGCAAGCATTGCAATGGTTGTTTACACCCTGCTCGGTTCTTTTGTGAAGGTGCGTAGCTATGGGAGGTGCGTTATTCCCAAGGTGCTACGGCGCCGATGCTCTGGCTGTTGGCAGGAATGGGCAAAGCGGAAGGCTGTGTGGCTAGGGGAGAATGGCGTGGACGTGCTGCTGCTCTCTCTGTTGCACCAGAATTTCGACGGCTGGGTTGGGCTGCTAAATCAATGGAACGACTGGAAGACATTTCAGAAAAGTGAGTACTCTACTATCTTTATCTTTTAAAGTCGTTGTCTTTCTACAGACCCCTGTCCATGGCTTAGCTATTTGATTGGCGTGAAACAGACCCAGAATTTTGCTTTAAGTGGTGTTCTGATTCGCTGAAATTCCCCGTAGGTAGAGAGCAAGAATTACCAATGTTGCTTGGTGGTTGAAGTTGTCGGGGTTTCTGTGAAAGCTAACTTGCCAGAATGTGTAGGAAGCAGCCTGAATTCCAGTAGAGATACTGCATAAAAGGTCCTTTTCTGGACAGGAAGAGAGCTTCAGGAAACGTCGGCGCTGTTTGCCGTAGGGCCTCCGACATAGTTGTTCAGTCATCGTGGGCTTTGTGGCATTCCCGCAGGCACGATCTTGAACACATTTTGTACGGCAGCCGGTATCTTAGCTGACTTTCTATCTCGCGCTTGGTTGCTTGTACCTGCTCAAAACTGACTGTAGTGTCAAACGAACCCACAGGAAAATGTCCTCAACTCGTGCTGGTAGGGCAAGCCCGCTGCAGTTGATAAAATCGGGAAATAGCACGATGTTTTGAAAAATTTGCCTTGCGAGGACAAGGGCTGTCTCCTGGTAGGCAGCTGAATTCTGTGCCTGATTCCACCGGTCCGCTCTGGCACTTGAAGGAAGCAGTCCCTAAGCCAACGCAATCTAAAATGGGGGTCGTTTGGGTTTTTTTAATCATTTCTTAGGGATATGAGGCTTGTGTGGGTGTTTAGCTTGTCCTGTTCTTTCTGTTCCTAATTCTGAACCCACTGACTGGCGTCAAAGAACGGTCGTGTTGTAGTCTGACGGTGTCGTCTCCCAGGAGCTGGTGGAAGGCCAGGGCTTACGTCAAACTGATAAGGAGGATTGAGGCTGGAAAGTGGAACGTCTAAAGAAGAATTACTGTCCTTGGGAGAGAAGCACATCCTGAAGAAACAGGTAAGCTAATGGAAATGTTTTGGGAACCGTCCGAAACAACTAGTAGGAGTGTGATAAGAAGCCCCCTCCCGCCAACTATCCTCCTTATAATCCTAAAAGTCACAGCCCTCGAGCTGGAGACACCAGCCCAAGCAGAGAGCCCTCGCCTCTGAGCGTGCGCAGCATGTTAAAGTCGCGCTGTAGCTTGAAGCTGAAATAAGAGAAATGTAGACCAATAGAAAACTGCTTTGTGTAATGACTTCTGCATACGCATAGCTAGACTGTATCAATACTGTACCTGTAGGAGCGAACTTTGCGTTAGCTTTGTGGAGCTGCCGCCTAGCGCCCATCTCTGCGCAGACGTGACATAAAAATACCTGTGCCCTGTGTGTATATTGGCGTCCCGCACACCGGGTAAGCGACCTCACGCTTGTGGGATAACAGTTTTGACGCCCCAGATGGGACCGAGCTGACAGCCTCGCCCGGTTCGTCTTGCCGCATCCGACGGGGAGAAGAGGCCTGAGCGGACTCCAGCGCGCACCGACCTGTCGACTGGGGACTCCTTCAGCTCCTCTCCTGCGGTCGGGCGGTAAGTGCCAAAACGGTGCAATGTTCCTGACAAGAGGTATTTTTTGGGGCTAGGAGAAAAGGGGGTAGGGGCAAGATGTCTCGGGAAGCAGGCGGCCTCTGTTCTGTTCTGGGCTCTGCATAAGACGCACCAGGAAAGACAGGTGGCAGTAGCGTAGTTCTGTTTGTTTCTCCACGCTGTCCTGTTCTGCGTAACGAAGGGAGACGTCCCTCGTTCTGGTTTGTGTAGAAATACTGGGTTTTTCGGTACCGGTATGGGCGCTGCTGCTTCCCAGGAGGCAGCCCTTTGCTCTCCTCTAGGATGCATCCTGAAGCATTGCAAGAAATTTGGGGGAGATGCCATGGCTAAAAATCAGCTAAAACGATATCGTAATCAACGGTGGCCACAATATCCATGGGAAGATGGTGAGAAATGGCCTGAGAACGGATCCTTGAAACATAACACTATATCGGAATGAATGTTGTGTTGTCGGGGAACTGAAAAATGGGATGAAATGCCTTCTGTGGATATGCTTTTTTCGTTAAGGCGCGATTGGGATATTAGGAAGAAAG
Organism: Mycteria americana; assembly: GCF_035582795.1. Lineage (NCBI taxonomy): Eukaryota > Metazoa > Chordata > Aves > Ciconiiformes > Ciconiidae > Mycteria > Mycteria americana. The sequence goes on along the minus strand of NC_134372.1, from coordinate 230,689 downwards.
GTGGTTTAGTGGATTCTAAACATCGGATTGGAATATATGTGTTAAAAGAGAAAAAGGGAAAACCTCGTTGTATTGAATGGGAAAATTTGGAAGAGGATATTCAGCTGTCGGTAGCTCCCCCCAAACAGCCCAAATCTGATAGCTCAAGTGGTAACGGAGTTGTGAGTGCTATCTCTAAAAGAACAAGGGGAGAGAAACCGATAGTTTGAGCTCCCCTCAGACAGGCTGCAGGGCCTGGAGGAACACCGGTATCCGTACGCGTACCTTTTACTGCTTGTGATTTATTAAACTGCAAACGGGCAGTCGGATCCTATCGAAACAATCCAGAAGGAATGTATAGTACTGTTAATCACGACTCCTAGTCCTAACTGGGGAGATGTACAGGCTCTCCTAGAATATTTGTTTCCCACTGAGGAGAGGAGAAGAATATTAGAGAAGGCCAGAGAGGGACTGATCCAACAAGGCGGGGGGGTGGAGGGTGCCTAATACTGATACGTACCTCCCGAAAGAGGATCCGGAGTGGGATCCAGACACAAGTGTGAGGGATTAGAGAGGGTAAAGGAATATCAGAAGTGAATTTTGTACGGGATTCAACAGGGAGTGCAAAAGCCCAAGAATTTATCTCAACTATCTGAAGTAAGGTAGGGGCATAAGGAAACCCCGTCAGCCTTCTCTGAGAGATTGTGTGAAGTAGCTCGAAAACGGACAGATCTGGATCCGGAAGGTGATAGGAATTCAAAGTTATTTAACAGGCTGTTTATTGGTCAAGCAGCAGCAGGTATAAGAAAGAGATGACAAAAGGTAGAGGGCGAGGATGGCATGACAATCTCACAGTTCTTCTCAATGGCATGTAAGGTACGTAATAATCGGGAGGAAATAGAAGAGAAGGAGAAGCGGGGACGAGTAACGCTGCAAGCTTCTTTGTTGGCTGCCTTGAGGGAAGACCAGGAAAAAGGGAGAGAAAATACAGGAGGTGAATTTTGTGGGTGAGGAAGGGGCTGTAGAAATAATAGTAGAAATGGTTATGACATTCCCCTGGGAATGCATCGGCGTGCAAATTGTAAGCAAGAGGGCCGTTGGAAAAAAATTGTCCATGCCGTCTGAGTACTGGGGAAAGAGAGACAGAAGAAGCCGTTGGGGTCATGCCGGAGATTGGGTTGGACTGAAGGGGGCCGGAGGAATCTATTAACATTTCCCCAGACGATCCTCTGGTTCCAGTCAAGCTGGGGAATGAAAGAAGAGATTTTTTATTTTTCATTATTGATAGTGGAGCCACACATGCTGCAGTAAGTAGTTGTAGGGGACCCTTAAGTAGAAGTAAAAGAAGCATTGTTGGTGCAAGAGGGAAAAAGACTTTAAGGCTGTTTTTACAGCCTATGGAATGTTCCATTGGAAACAGTAAATTAACTCCTGAATTCCTTTAGATGCCAGAATGCCCCCTACCGTTGCTTGGGTGGGATTTACTTGTAAACTGAATGCAGGGCTAAGTTCTTCTGAAGACTCTGTTCAGTTGCCTCTGTTCAGCCCACAGGGGACCTCTCCTCTTTGTGGCGGATGCCAGCCTGAACGGGACCTCGCCTGTTTGGGGCACACGGATGGCGGGCGCTGTCGCCAAAAGGCAAAGCAGGGTCATAGCAGAGTGTTCCATTTCTGGGGATGGGCTCAGCCATCCCCTGCACAAATTTCTCCTATGTAGCAATGGGGATGGTAGCTTTCTTCTGTTTTCTTGAAGAACAAGAGGATGATGGAGCACGTGACAAGAGCATGAACTTTTTCTCTTCCTTTGGCAGTACAGGCACCCAAGGCCAGCCTGCATTGAAGGAACAGCATGGGGATATCTGTGTCGAGCGTTAGCAGAGGAAGGAAGCTTCTTTTGGAGGCTGAGGTGATGAAGCAGAGTCCTTAATTGTTCTGTTTGATTTTCAACAGGGGTGCGGGGAGGGCCTGGGACATGCAAAACGTGGTCCCGGACAGGGGAGCTGTCTATTAGTTGTCTATGAGCGCTATCATGGACACCACTGGACCGGCATCCTGTAAGGATGCTTTCACGTGTTTTCTTGTTTAGAGGCCAACCTCGGCTTTGGGCTGTAAACTAAAGTCTGCCAGGCCGGTGCCAGCTTGGCGGCAGCATCTGCCCGTGGCAGCACCAGCTTGGTGGTGGTGTGTGCCCACGCCTGTGCCAGGTTGCTGGCTGTGTCTGGCTTGTGAGGCTTGGGGTAATTGGCCCCCTGTTCCCCATGGCGTGGGCTCCAGCTGTGGCCCGGGGCAGCACAGGTGGGACCCATGAGGTGAGGATGGGGCTGGGCCCAGGGTTTAAAAAGGGCTGAGGATGGGGCTGGCCCTGCTGTATCCGCCATTATTTTAGTCAGACCCTGCATTCCGCTCAGTTAAAGGCTCACGAGAATTACTTAACATTTGCCTTTGGAAGTCATGCTTCAAACAATGAATTTGCAACAAAATTTTTTTGACACTAGTCAATGAACTCCTGTAATACTGCAGCAAAATGACGTTTTTAGTGGTTGTTGAATCTCAGAGTGATAACATAGGCATCCCTGTTTGAGCCCTTACCGCAAGCATTGCAATGGTTGTTTACACCCTGCTCGGTTCTTTTGTGAAGGTGCGTAGCTATGGGAGGTGCGTTATTCCCAAGGTGCTGCGGCGCCGATGCTCTGGCTGTTGGCAGGAATGGGCAAAGCGGAAGGCTGTGTGGCTAGGGGAGAATGGCGTGGACGTGCTGCTGCTCTCTCTGTTGCACCAGAATTTCGACGGCTGGGTTGGGCTGCTAAATCAATGGAACGACTGGAAGACATTTCAGAAAAGTGAGTACTCTACTATCTTTATCTTTTAAAGTCGTTGTCTTTCTACAGACCCCTGTCCATGGCTTAGCTATTTGATTGGCGTGAAACAGACCCAGAATTTTGCTTTAAGTGGTGTTCTGATTCGCTGAAATTCCCCGTAGGTAGAGAGCAAGAATTACCAATGTTGCTTGGTGGTTGAAGTTGTCGGGGTTTCTGTGAAAGCTAACTTGCCAGAATGTGTAGGAAGCAGCCTGAATTCCAGTAGAGATACTGCATAAAAGGTCCTTTTCTGGACAGGAAGAGAGCTTCAGGAAACGTCGGCGCTGTTTGCCGTAGGGCCTCCGACATAGTTGTTCAGTCATCGTGGGCTTTGTGGCATTCCCGCAGGCACGATCTTGAACACATTTTGTACGGCAGCCGGTATCTTAGCTGACTTTCTATCTCGCGCTTGGTTGCTTGTACCTGCTCAAAACTGACTGTAGTGTCAAACGAACCCACAGGAAAATGTCCTCAACTCGTGCTGGTAGGGCAAGCCCGCTGCAGTTGATAAAATCGGGAAATAGCACGATGTTTTGAAAAATTTGCCTTGCGAGGACAAGGGCTGTCTCCTGGTAGGCAGCTGAATTCTGTGCCTGATTCCACCGGTCCGCTCTGGCACTTGAAGGAAGCAGTCCCTAAGCCAACGCAATCTAAAATGGGGGTCGTTTGGGTTTTTTTAATCATTTCTTAGGGATATGAGGCTTGTGTGGGTGTTTAGCTTGTCCTGTTCTTTCTGTTCCTAATTCTGAACCCACTGACTGGCGTCAAAGAACGGTCGTGTTGTAGTCTGACGGTGTCGTCTCCCAGGAGCTGGTGGAAGGCCAGGGCTTACGTCAAACTGATAAGGAGGATTGAGGCTGGAAAGTGGAACGTCTAAAGAAGAATTACTGTCCTTGGGAGAGAAGCACATCCTGAAGAAACAGGTAAGCTAATGGAAATGTTTTGGGAACCGTCCGAAACAACTAGTAGGAGTGTGATAAGAAGCCCCCTCCCGCCAACTATCCTCCTTATAATCCTAAAAGTCACAGCCCTCGAGCTGGAGACACCAGCCCAAGCAGAGAGCCCTCGCCTCTGAGCGTGCGCAGCATGTTAAAGTCGCGCTGTAGCTTGAAGCTGAAATAAGAGAAATGTAGACCAATAGAAAACTGCTTTGTGTAATTACTTCTGCATACGCATAGCTAGACTGTATCAATACTGTACCTGTAGGAGCGAACTTTGCGTTAGCTTTGTGGAGCTGCCGCCTAGCGCCCATCTCTGCGCAGACGTGACATAAAAATACCTGTGCCCTGTGTGTATATTGGCGTCCCGCACACCGGGTAAGCGACCTCACGCTTGTGGGATAACAGTTTTGACGCCCCAGATGGGACCGAGCTGACAGCCTCGCCCGGTTCGTCTTGCCGCATCCGACGGGGAGAAGAGGCCTGAGCGGACTCCAGCGCGCACCGACCTGTCGACTGGGGACTCCTTCAGCTCCTCTCCTGCGGTCGGGCGGTAAGTGCCAAAACGGTGCAATGTTCCTGACAAGAGGTATTTTTTGGGGCTAGGAGAAAAGGGGGTAGGGGCAAGATGTCTCGGGAAGCAGGCGGCCTCTGTTCTGTTCTGGGCTCTGCATAAGACGCACCAGGAAAGACAGGTGGCAGTAGCGTAGTTCTGTTTGTTTCTCCACGCTGTCCTGTTCTGCGTAACGAAGGGAGACGTCCCTCGTTCTGGTTTGTGTAGAAATACTGGGTTTTTCGGTACCGGTATGGGCGCTGCTGCTTCCCAGGAGGCAGCCCTTTGCTCTCCTCTAGGATGCATCCTGAAGCATTGCAAGAAATTTGGGGGAGATGCCATGGCTAAAAATCAGCTAAAACGATATCGTAATCAACGGTGGCCACAATATCCATGGGAAGATGGTGAGAAATGGCCTGAGAACGGATCCTTGAAACATAACACTATATCGGAATGAATGTTGTGTTGTCGGGGAACTGAAAAATGGGATGAAATGCCTTCTGTGGATATGCTTTTTTCGTTAAGGCGCGATTGGGATATTAGGAAGAAAGGTGGTTTAGTGGATTCTAAACATCGGATGGGAATATATGTGTTAAAAGAGAAAAAGGGAAAACCTCGTTGTATTGAATGGGAAAATTTGGAAGAGGATATTCAGCTGTCGGTAGCTCCCCCCAAACAGCCCAAATCTGATAGCTCAAGTGGTAACGGAGTTGTGAGTGCTATCTCTAAAAGAACAAGGGGAGAGAAACCGATAGTTTGAGCTCCCCTCAGACAGGCTGCAGGGCCTGGAGGAACACCGGTATCCGTACGCGTACCTTTTACTGCTTGTGATTTATTAAACTGCAAACGGGCAGTCGGATCCTATCGAAACAATCCAGAAGGAATGTATAGTACTGTTAATCACGACTCCTAGTCCTAACTGGGGAGATGTACAGGCTCTCCTAGAATATTTGTTTCCCACTGAGGAGAGGAGAAGAATATTAGAGAAGGCCAGAGAGGGACTGATCCAACAAGGCGGGGGGGTGGAGGGTGCCTAATACTGATACGTACCTCCCGAAAGAGGATCCGGAGTGGGATCCAGACACAAGTGTGAGGGATTAGAGAGGGTAAAGGAATATCAGAAGTGAATTTTGTACGGGATTCAACAGGGAGTGCAAAAGCCCAAGAATTTATCTCAACTATCTGAAGTAAGGCAGGGAGATAAGGAAACCCCGTCAGCCTTCTCTGAGAGATTGTGTGAAGTAGCTCGAAAACGGACAGATCTGGATCCGGAAGGTGATAGGAATTCAAAGTTATTTAACAGGCTGTTTATTGGTCAAGCAGCAGCAGGTATAAGAAAGAGATGACAAAAGGTAGAGGGCGAGGATGGCATGACAATCTCACAGTTCTTCTCAATGGCATGTAAGGTACGTAATAATCGGGAGGAAATAGAAGAGAAGGAGAAGCGGGGACGAGTAACGCTGCAAGCTTCTTTGTTGGCTGCCTTGAGGGAAGACCAGGAAAAAGGGAGAGAAAATACAGGAGGTGAATTTTGTGGGTGAGGAAGGGGCTGTAGAAATAATAGTAGAAATGGTTATGACATTCCCCTGGGAATGCATCGGCGTGCAAATTGTAAGCAAGAGGGCCGTTGGAAAAAAATTGTCCATGCCGTCTGAGTACTGGGGAAAGAGAGACAGAAGAAGCCGTTGGGGTCATGCCGGAGATTGGGTTGGACTGAAGGGGGCCGGAGGAATCTATTAACATTTCCCCAGACGATCCTCTGGTTCCAGTCAAGCTGGGGAATGAAAGAAGAGATTTTTTATTTTTCATTATTGATAGTGGAGCCACACATGCTGCAGTAAGTAGTTGTAGGGGACCCTTAAGTAGAAGTAAAAGAAGCATTGTTGGTGCAAGAGGGAAAAAGACTTTAAGGCTGTTTTTACAGCCTATGGAATGTTCCATTGGAAACAGTAAATTAACTCCTGAATTCCTTTAGATGCCAGAATGCCCCCTACCGTTGCTTGGGTGGGATTTACTTGTAAACTGAATGCAGGGCTAAGTTCTTCTGAAGACTCTGTTCAGTTGACTCTGTTCAGCCCACAGGGGACCTCTCCTCTTTGTGGCGGATGCCAGCCTGAACGGGACCTCGCCTGTTTGGGGCACACGGATGGCGGGCGCTGTCGCCAAAAGGCAAAGCAGGGTCATAACAGAGTGTTCCATTTCTGGGGATGGGCTCAGCCATCCCCTGCACAAATTTCTCCTATGTAGCAATGGGGATGGTAGCTTTCTTCTGTTTTCTTGAAGAACAAGAGGATGATGGAGCACGTGACAAGAGCATGAACTTTTTCTCTTCCTTTGGCAGTACAGGCACCCAAGGCCAGCCTGCATTGAAGGAACAGCATGGGGATATCTGTGTCGAGCGTTAGCAGAGGAAGGAAGCTTCTTTTGGAGGCTGAGGTGATGAAGCAGAGTCCTTAATTGTTCTGTTTGATTTTCAAGAGGGCTGTTCTGTTTGATTTTCAACAGGGGTGCGGGGAGGGCCTGGGACATGCAAAACGTGGTCCCGGACAGGGGAGCTGTCTATTAGTTGTCTATGAGCGCTATCATGGACACCACTGGACCGGCATCCTGTAAGGATGCTTTCATGTGTTTTCTTGTTTAGAGGCCAACCTCGGCTTTGGGCTGTAAACTAAAGTCTGCCAGGCCGGTGCCAGCTTGGCGGCAGCATCTGCCCGTGGCAGCACCAGCTTGGTGGTGGTGTGTGCCCACGCCTGTGCCAGGTTGCTGGCTGTGTCTGGCTTGTGAGGCTTGGGGTAATTGGCCCCCTGTTCCCCATGGCGTGGGCTCCAGCTGTGGCCCGGGGCAGCACAGGTGGGACCCATGAGGTGAGGATGGGGCTGGGCCCAGGGTTTAAAAAGGGCTGAGGATGGGGCTGGCCCTGCTGTATCCGCCATTATTTTAGTCAGACCCTGCATTCCGCTCAGTTAAAGGCTCACGAGAATTACTTAACATTTGCCTTTGGAAGTCATGCTTCAAACAATGAATTTGCAACAAAATTTTTTTGACACTAGTCAATGAACTCCTGTAATACTGCAGCAAAATGACGTTTTTAGTGGTTGTTGAATCTCAGAGTGATAACATAGGCATCCCTGTTTGAGCCCTTACCGCAAGCATTGCAATGGTTGTTTACACCCTGCTCGGTTCTTTTGTGAAGGTGCGTAGCTATGGGAGGTGCGTTATTCCCAAGGTGCTACGGCGCCGATGCTCTGGCTGTTGGCAGGAATGGGCAAAGCGGAAGGCTGTGTGGCTAGGGGAGAATGGCGTGGACGTGCTGCTGCTCTCTCTGTTGCACCAGAATTTCGACGGCTGGGTTGGGCTGCTAAATCAATGGAACGACTGGAAGACATTTCAGAAAAGTGAGTACTCTACTATCTTTATCTTTTAAAGTCGTTGTCTTTCTACAGACCCCTGTCCATGGCTTAGCTATTTGATTGGCGTGAAACAGACCCAGAATTTTGCTTTAAGTGGTGTTCTGATTCGCTGAAATTCCCCGTAGGTAGAGAGCAAGAATTACCAATGTTGCTTGGTGGTTGAAGTTGTCGGGGTTTCTGTGAAAGCTAACTTGCCAGAATGTGTAGGAAGCAGCCTGAATTCCAGTAGAGATACTGCATAAAAGGTCCTTTTCTGGACAGGAAGAGAGCTTCAGGAAACGTCGGCGCTGTTTGCCGTAGGGCCTCCGACATAGTTGTTCAGTCATCGTGGGCTTTGTGGCATTCCCGCAGGCACGATCTTGAACACATTTTGTACGGCAGCCGGTATCTTAGCTGACTTTCTATCTCGCGCTTGGTTGCTTGTACCTGCTCAAAACTGACTGTAGTGTCAAACGAACCCACAGGAAAATGTCCTCAACTCGTGCTGGTAGGGCAAGCCCGCTGCAGTTGATAAAATCGGGAAATAGCACGATGTTTTGAAAAATTTGCCTTGCGAGGACAAGGGCTGTCTCCTGGTAGGCAGCTGAATTCTGTGCCTGATTCCACCGGTCCGCTCTGGCACTTGAAGGAAGCAGTCCCTAAGCCAACGCAATCTAAAATGGGGGTCGTTTGGGTTTTTTTAATCATTTCTTAGGGATATGAGGCTTGTGTGGGTGTTTAGCTTGTCCTGTTCTTTCTGTTCCTAATTCTGAACCCACTGACTGGCGTCAAAGAACGGTCGTGTTGTAGTCTGACGGTGTCGTCTCCCAGGAGCTGGTGGAAGGCCAGGGCTTACGTCAAACTGATAAGGAGGATTGAGGCTGGAAAGTGGAACGTCTAAAGAAGAATTACTGTCCTTGGGAGAGAAGCACATCCTGAAGAAACAGGTAAGCTAATGGAAATGTTTTGGGAACCGTCCGAAACAACTAGTAGGAGTGTGATAAGAAGCCCCCTCCCGCCAACTATCCTCCTTATAATCCTAAAAGTCACAGCCCTCGAGCTGGAGACACCAGCCCAAGCAGAGAGCCCTCGCCTCTGAGCGTGCGCAGCATGTTAAAGTCGCGCTGTAGCTTGAAGCTGAAATAAGAGAAATGTAGACCAATAGAAAACTGCTTTGTGTAATGACTTCTGCATACGCATAGCTAGACTGTATCAATACTGTACCTGTAGGAGCGAACTTTGCGTTAGCTTTGTGGAGCTGCCGCCTAGCGCCCATCTCTGCGCAGACGTGACATAAAAATACCTGTGCCCTGTGTGTATATTGGCGTCCCGCACACCGGGTAAGCGACCTCACGCTTGTGGGATAACAGTTTTGACGCCCCAGATGGGACCGAGCTGACAGCCTCGCCCGGTTCGTCTTGCCGCATCCGACGGGGAGAAGAGGCCTGAGCGGACTCCAGCGCGCACCGACCTGTCGACTGGGGACTCCTTCAGCTCCTCTCCTGCGGTCGGGCGGTAAGTGCCAAAACGGTGCAATGTTCCTGACAAGAGGTATTTTTTGGGGCTAGGAGAAAAGGGGGTAGGGGCAAGATGTCTCGGGAAGCAGGCGGCCTCTGTTCTGTTCTGGGCTCTGCATAAGACGCACCAGGAAAGACAGGTGGCAGTAGCGTAGTTCTGTTTGTTTCTCCACGCTGTCCTGTTCTGCGTAACGAAGGGAGACGTCCCTCGTTCTGGTTTGTGTAGAAATACTGGGTTTTTCGGTACCGGTATGGGCGCTGCTGCTTCCCAGGAGGCAGCCCTTTGCTCTCCTCTAGGATGCATCCTGAAGCATTGCAAGAAATTTGGGGGAGATGCCATGGCTAAAAATCAGCTAAAACGATATCGTAATCAACGGTGGCCACAATATCCATGGGAAGATGGTGAGAAATGGCCTGAGAACGGATCCTTGAAACATAACACTATATCGGAATGAATGTTGTGTTGTCGGGGAACTGAAAAATGGGATGAAATGCCTTCTGTGGATATGCTTTTTTCGTTAAGGCGCGATTGGGATATTAGGAAGAAAGGTGGTTTAGTGGATTCTAAACATCGGATTGGAATATATGTGTTAAAAGAGAAAAAGGGAAAACCTCGTTGTATTGAATGGGAAAATTTGGAAGAGGATATTCAGCTGTCGGTAGCTCCCCCCAAACAGCCCAAATCTGATAGCTCAAGTGGTAACGGAGTTGTGAGTGCTATCTCTAAAAGAACAAGGGGAGAGAAACCGATAGTTTGAGCTCCCCTCAGACAGGCTGCAGGGCCTGGAGGAACACCGGTATCCGTACGCGTACCTTTTACTGCTTGTGATTTATTAAACTGCAAACGGGCAGTCGGATCCTATCGAAACAATCCAGAAGGAATGTATAGTACTGTTAATCACGACTCCTAGTCCTAACTGGGGAGATGTACAGGCTCTCCTAGAATATTTGTTTCCCACTGAGGAGAGGAGAAGAATATTAGAGAAGGCCAGAGAGGGACTGATCCAACAAGGCGGGGGGGTGGAGGGTGCCTAATACTGATACGTACCTCCCGAAAGAGGATCCGGAGTGGGATCCAGACACAAGTGTGAGGGATTAGAGAGGGTAAAGGAATATCAGAAGTGAATTTTGTACGGGATTCAACAGGGAGTGCAAAAGCCCAAGAATTTATCTCAACTATCTGAAGTAAGGTAGGGGCATAAGGAAACCCCGTCAGCCTTCTCTGAGAGATTGTGTGAAGTAGCTCGAAAACGGACAGATCTGGATCCGGAAGGTGATAGGAATTCAAAGTTATTTAACAGGCTGTTTATTGGTCAAGCAGCAGCAGGTATAAGAAAGAGATGACAAAAGGTAGAGGGCGAGGATGGCATGACAATCTCACAGTTCTTCTCAATGGCATGTAAGGTACGTAATAATCGGGAGGAAATAGAAGAGAAGGAGAAGCGGGGACGAGTAACGCTGCAAGCTTCTTTGTTGGCTGCCTTGAGGGAAGACCAGGAAAAAGGGAGAGAAAATACAGGAGGTGAATTTTGTGGGTGAGGAAGGGGCTGTAGAAATAATAGTAGAAATGGTTATGACATTCCCCTGGGAATGCATCGGCGTGCAAATTGTAAGCAAGAGGGCCGTTGGAAAAAAATTGTCCATGCCGTCTGAGTACTGGGGAAAGAGAGACAGAAGAAGCCGTTGGGGTCATGCCGGAGATTGGGTTGGACTGAAGGGGGCCGGAGGAATCTATTAACATTTCCCCAGACGATCCTCTGGTTCCAGTCAAGCTGGGGAATGAAAGAAGAGATTTTTTATTTTTCATTATTGATAGTGGAGCCACACATGCTGCAGTAAGTAGTTGTAGGGGACCCTTAAGTAGAAGTAAAAGAAGCATTGTTGGTGCAAGAGGGAAAAAGACTTTAAGGCTGTTTTTACAGCCTATGGAATGTTCCATTGGAAACAGTAAATTAACTCCTGAATTCCTTTAGATGCCAGAATGCCCCCTACCGTTGCTTGGGTGGGATTTACTTGTAAACTGAATGCAGGGCTAAGTTCTTCTGAAGACTCTGTTCAGTTGCCTCTGTTCAGCCCACAGGGGACCTCTCCTCTTTGTGGCGGATGCCAGCCTGAACGGGACCTCGCCTGTTTGGGGCACACGGATGGCGGGCGCTGTCGCCAAAAGGCAAAGCAGGGTCATAGCAGAGTGTTCCATTTCTGGGGATGGGCTCAGCCATCCCCTGCACAAATTTCTCCTATGTAGCAATGGGGATGGTAGCTTTCTTCTGTTTTCTTGAAGAACAAGAGGATGATGGAGCACGTGACAAGAGCATGAACTTTTTCTCTTCCTTTGGCAGTACAGGCACCCAAGGCCAGCCTGCATTGAAGGAACAGCATGGGGATATCTGTGTCGAGCGTTAGCAGAGGAAGGAAGCTTCTTTTGGAGGCTGAGGTGATGAAGCAGAGTCCTTAATTGTTCTGTTTGATTTTCAACAGGGGTGCGGGGAGGGCCTGGGACATGCAAAACGTGGTCCCGGACAGGGGAGCTGTCTATTAGTTGTCTATGAGCGCTATCATGGACACCACTGGACCGGCATCCTGTAAGGATGCTTTCACGTGTTTTCTTGTTTAGAGGCCAACCTCGGCTTTGGGCTGTAAACTAAAGTCTGCCAGGCCGGTGCCAGCTTGGCGGCAGCATCTGCCCGTGGCAGCACCAGCTTGGTGGTGGTGTGTGCCCACGCCTGTGCCAGGTTGCTGGCTGTGTCTGGCTTGTGAGGCTTGGGGTAATTGGCCCCCTGTTCCCCATGGCGTGGGCTCCAGCTGTGGCCCGGGGCAGCACAGGTGGGACCCATGAGGTGAGGATGGGGCTGGGCCCAGGGTTTAAAAAGGGCTGAGGATGGGGCTGGCCCTGCTGTATCCGCCATTATTTTAGTCAGACCCTGCATTCCGCTCAGTTAAAGGCTCACGAGAATTACTTAACATTTGCCTTTGGAAGTCATGCTTCAAACAATGAATTTGCAACAAAATTTTTTTGACACTAGTCAATGAACTCCTGTAATACTGCAGCAAAATGACGTTTTTAGTGGTTGTTGAATCTCAGAGTGATAACATAGGCATCCCTGTTTGAGCCCTTACCGCAAGCATTGCAATGGTTGTTTACACCCTGCTCGGTTCTTTTGTGAAGGTGCGTAGCTATGGGAGGTGCGTTATTCCCAAGGTGCTGCGGCGCCGATGCTCTGGCTGTTGGCAGGAATGGGCAAAGCGGAAGGCTGTGTGGCTAGGGGAGAATGGCGTGGACGTGCTGCTGCTCTCTCTGTTGCACCAGAATTTCGACGGCTGGGTTGGGCTGCTAAATCAATGGAACGACTGGAAGACATTTCAGAAAAGTGAGTACTCTACTATCTTTATCTTTTAAAGTCGTTGTCTTTCTACAGACCCCTGTCCATGGCTTAGCTATTTGATTGGCGTGAAACAGACCCAGAATTTTGCTTTAAGTGGTGTTCTGATTCGCTGAAATTCCCCGTAGGTAGAGAGCAAGAATTACCAATGTTGCTTGGTGGTTGAAGTTGTTGGGGTTTCTGTGAAAGCTAACTTGCCAGAATGTGTAGGAAGCAGCCTGAATTCCAGTAGAGATACTGCATAAAAGGTCCTTTTCTGGACAGGAAGAGAGCTTCAGGAAACGTCGGCGCTGTTTGCCGTAGGGCCTCCGACATAGTTGTTCAGTCATCGTGGGCTTTGTGGCATTCCCGCAGGCACGATCTTGAACACATTTTGTACGGCAGCCGGTATCTTAGCTGACTTTCTATCTCGCGCTTGGTTGCTTGTACCTGCTCAAAACTGACTGTAGTGTCAAACGAACCCACAGGAAAATGTCCTCAACTCGTGCTGGTAGGGCAAGCCCGCTGCAGTTGATAAAATCGGGAAATAGCACGATGTTTTGAAAAATTTGCCTTGCGAGGACAAGGGCTGTCTCCTGGTAGGCAGCTGAATTCTGTGCCTGATTCCACCGGTCCGCTCTGGCACTTGAAGGAAGCAGTCCCTAAGCCAACGCAATCTAAAATGGGGGTCGTTTGGGTTTTTTTAATCATTTCTTAGGGATATGAGGCTTGTGTGGGTGTTTAGCTTGTCCTGTTCTTTCTGTTCCTAATTCTGAACCCACTGACTGGCGTCAAAGAACGGTCGTGTTGTAGTCTGACGGTGTCGTCTCCCAGGAGCTGGTGGAAGGCCAGGGCTTACGTCAAACTGATAAGGAGGATTGAGGCTGGAAAGTGGAACGTCTAAAGAAGAATTACTGTCCTTGGGAGAGAAGCACATCCTGAAGAAACAGGTAAGCTAATGGAAATGTTTTGGGAACCGTCCGAAACAACTAGTAGGAGTGTGATAAGAAGCCCCCTCCCGCCAACTATCCTCCTTATAATCCTAAAAGTCACAGCCCTCGAGCTGGAGACACCAGCCCAAGCAGAGAGCCCTCGCCTCTGAGCGTGCGCAGCATGTTAAAGTCGCGCTGTAGCTTGAAGCTGAAATAAGAGAAATGTAGACCAATAGAAAACTGCTTTGTGTAATGACTTCTGCATACGCATAGCTAGACTGTATCAATACTGTACCTGTAGGAGCGAACTTTGCGTTAGCTTTGTGGAGCTGCCGCCTAGCGCCCATCTCTGCGCAGACGTGACATAAAAATACCTGTGCCCTGTGTGTATATTGGCGTCCCGCACACCGGGTAAGCGACCTCACGCTTGTGGGATAACAGTTTTGACGCCCCAGATGGGACCGAGCTGACAGCCTCGCCCGGTTCGTCTTGCCGCATCCGACGGGGAGAAGAGGCCTGAGCGGACTCCAGCGCGCACCGACCTGTCGACTGGGGACTCCTTCAGCTCCTCTCCTGCGGTCGGGCGGTAAGTGCCAAAACGGTGCAATGTTCCTGACAAGAGGTATTTTTTGGGGCTAGGAGAAAAGGGGGTAGGGGCAAGATGTCTCGGGAAGCAGGCGGCCTCTGTTCTGTTCTGGGCTCTGCATAAGACGCACCAGGAAAGACAGGTGGCAGTAGCGTAGTTCTGTTTGTTTCTCCACGCTGTCCTGTTCTGCGTAACGAAGGGAGACGTCCCTCGTTCTGGTTTGTGTAGAAATACTGGGTTTTTCGGTACCGGTATGGGCGCTGCTGCTTCCCAGGAGGCAGCCCTTTGCTCTCCTCTAGGATGCATCCTGAAGCATTGCAAGAAATTTGGGGGAGATGCCATGGCTAAAAATCGGCTAAAACGATATCGTAATCAACGGTGGCCACAATATCCATGGGAAGATGGTGAGAAATGGCCTGAGAACGGATCCTTGAAACATAACACTATATCGGAATGAATGTTGTGTTGTCGGGGAACTGAAAAATGGGATGAAATGCCTTCTGTGGATATGCTTTTTTCGTTAAGGCGCGATTGGGATATTAGGAAGAAAGGTGGTTTAGTGGATTCTAAACATCGGATGGGAATATATGTGTTAAAAGAGAAAAAGGGAAAACCTCGTTGTATTGAATGGGAAAATTTGGAAGAGGATATTCAGCTGTCGGTAGCTCCCCCCAAACAGCCCAAATCTGATAGCTCAAGTGGTAACGGAGTTGTGAGTGCTATCTCTAAAAGAACAAGGGGAGAGAAACCGATAGTTTGAGCTCCCCTCAGACAGGCTGCAGGGCCTGGAGGAACACCGGTATCCGTACGCGTACCTTTTACTGCTTGTGATTTATTAAACTGCAAACGGGCAGTCGGATCCTATCGAAACAATCCAGAAGGAATGTATAGTACTGTTAATCACGACTCCTAGTCCTAACTGGGGAGATGTACAGGCTCTCCTAGAATATTTGTTTCCCACTGAGGAGAGGAGAAGAATATTAGAGAAGGCCAGAGAGGGACTGATCCAACAAGGCGGGGGGGTGGAGGGTGCCTAATACTGATACGTACCTCCCGAAAGAGGATCCGGAGTGGGATCCAGACACAAGTGTGAGGGATTAGAGAGGGTAAAGGAATATCAGAAGTGAATTTTGTACGGGATTCAACAGGGAGTGCAAAAGCCCAAGAATTTATCTCAACTATCTGAAGTAAGGCAGGGAGATAAGGAAACCCCGTCAGCCTTCTCTGAGAGATTGTGTGAAGTAGCTCGAAAACGGACAGATCTGGATCCGGAAGGTGATAGGAATTCAAAGTTATTTAACAGGCTGTTTATTGGTCAAGCAGCAGCAGGTATAAGAAAGAGATGACAAAAGGTAGAGGGCGAGGATGGCATGACAATCTCACAGTTCTTCTCAATGGCATGTAAGGTACGTAATAATCGGGAGGAAATAGAAGAGAAGGAGAAGCGGGGACGAGTAACGCTGCAAGCTTCTTTGTTGGCTGCCTTGAGGGAAGACCAGGAAAAAGGGAGAGAAAATACAGGAGGTGAATTTTGTGGGTGAGGAAGGGGCTGTAGAAATAATAGTAGAAATGGTTATGACATTCCCCTGGGAATGCATCGGCGTGCAAATTGTAAGCAAGAGGGCCGTTGGAAAAAAATTGTCCATGCCGTCTGAGTACTGGGGAAAGAGAGACAGAAGAAGCCGTTGGGGTCATGCCGGAGATTGGGTTGGACTGAAGGGGGCCGGAGGAATCTATTAACATTTCCCCAGACGATCCTCTGGTTCCAGTCAAGCTGGGGAATGAAAGAAGAGATTTTTTATTTTTCATTATTGATAGTGGAGCCACACATGCTGCAGTAAGTAGTTGTAGGGGACCCTTAAGTAGAAGTAAAAGAAGCGTTGTTGGTGCAAGAGGGAAAAAGACTTTAAGGCTGTTTTTACAGCCTATGGAATGTTCCATTGGAAACAGTAAATTAACTCCTGAATTCCTTTAGATGCCAGAATGCCCCCTACCGTTGCTTGGGTGGGATTTACTTGTAAACTGAATGCAGGGCTAAGTTCTTCTGAAGACTCTGTTCAGTTGACTCTGTTCAGCCCACAGGGGACCTCTCCTCTTTGTGGCGGATGCCAGCCTGAACGGGACCTCGCCTGTTTGGGGCACACGGATGGCGGGCGCTGTCGCCAAAAGGCAAAGCAGGGTCATAACAGAGTGTTCCATTTCTGGGGATGGGCTCAGCCATCCCCTGCACAAATTTCTCCTATGTAGCAATGGGGATGGTAGCTTTCTTCTGTTTTCTTGAAGAACAAGAGGATGATGGAGCACGTGACAAGAGCATGAACTTTTTCTCTTCCTTTGGCAGTACAGGCACCCAAGGCCAGCCTGCATTGAAGGAACAGCATGGGGATATCTGTGTCGAGCGTTAGCAGAGGAAGGAAGCTTCTTTTGGAGGCTGAGGTGATGAAGCAGAGTCCTTAATTGTTCTGTTTGATTTTCAAGAGGGGTGTTCTGTTTGATTTTCAACAGGGGTGCGGGGAGGGCCTGGGACATGCAAAACGTGGTCCCGGACAGGGGAGCTGTCTATTAGTTGTCTATGAGCGCTATCATGGACACCACTGGACCGGCATCCTGTAAGGATGCTTTCACGTGTTTTCTTGTTTAGAGGCCAACCTCGGCTTTGGGCTGTAAACTAAAGTCTGCCAGGCCGGTGCCAGCTTGGCGGCAGCATCTGCCCGTGGCAGCACCAGCTTGGTGGTGGTGTGTGCCCACGCCTGTGCCAGGTTGCTGGCTGTGTCTGGCTTGTGAGGCTTGGGGTAATTGGCCCCCTGTTCCCCATGGCGTGGGCTCCAGCTGTGGCCCGGGGCAGCACAGGTGGGACCCATGAGGTGAGGATGGGGCTGGGCCCAGGGTTTAAAAAGGGCTGAGGATGGGGCTGGCCCTGCTGTATCCGCCATTATTTTAGTCAGACCCTGCATTCCGCTCAGTTAAAGGCTCACGAGAATTACTTAACATTTGCCTTTGGAAGTCATGCTTCAAACAATGAATTTGCAACAAAATTTTTTTGACACTAGTCAATGAACTCCTGTAATACTGCAGCAAAATGACGTTTTTAGTGGTTGTTGAATCTCAGAGTGATAACATAGGCATCCCTGTTTGAGCCCTTACCGCAAGCATTGCAATGGTTGTTTACACCCTGCTCGGTTCTTTTGTGAAGGTGCGTAGCTATGGGAGGTGCGTTATTCCCAAGGTGCTGCGGCGCCGATGCTCTGGCTGTTGGCAGGAATGGGCAAAGCGGAAGGCTGTGTGGCTAGGGGAGAATGGCGTGGACGTGCTGCTGCTCTCTCTGTTGCACCAGAATTTCGACGGCTGGGTTGGGCTGCTAAATCAATGGAACGACTGGAAGACATTTCAGAAAAGTGAGTACTCTACTATCTTTATCTTTTAAAGTCGTTGTCTTTCTACAGACCCCTGTCCATGGCTTAGCTATTTGATTGGCGTGAAACAGACCCAGAATTTTGCTTTAAGTGGTGTTCTGATTCGCTGAAATTCCCCGTAGGTAGAGAGCAAGAATTACCAATGTTGCTTGGTGGTTGAAGTTGTTGGGGTTTCTGTGAAAGCTAACTTGCCAGAATGTGTAGGAAGCAGCCTGAATTCCAGTAGAGATACTGCATAAAAGGTCCTTTTCTGGACAGGAAGAGAGCTTCAGGAAACGTCGGCGCTGTTTGCCGTAGGGCCTCCGACATAGTTGTTCAGTCATCGTGGGCTTTGTGGCATTCCCGCAGGCACGATCTTGAACACATTTTGTACGGCAGCCGGTATCTTAGCTGACTTTCTATCTCGCGCTTGGTTGCTTGTACCTGCTCAAAACTGACTGTAGTGTCAAACGAACCCACAGGAAAATGTCCTCAACTCGTGCTGGTAGGGCAAGCCCGCTGCAGTTGATAAAATCGGGAAATAGCACGATGTTTTGAAAAATTTGCCTTGCGAGGACAAGGGCTGTCTCCTGGTAGGCAGCTGAATTCTGTGCCTGATTCCACCGGTCCGCTCTGGCACTTGAAGGAAGCAGTCCCTAAGCCAACGCAATCTAAAATGGGGGTCGTTTGGGTTTTTTTAATCATTTCTTAGGGATATGAGGCTTGTGTGGGTGTTTAGCTTGTCCTGTTCTTTCTGTTCCTAATTCTGAACCCACTGACTGGCGTCAAAGAACGGTCGTGTTGTAGTCTGACGGTGTCGTCTCCCAGGAGCTGGTGGAAGGCCAGGGCTTACGTCAAACTGATAAGGAGGATTGAGGCTGGAAAGTGGAACGTCTAAAGAAGAATTACTGTCCTTGGGAGAGAAGCACATCCTGAAGAAACAGGTAAGCTAATGGAAATGTTTTGGGAACCGTCCGAAACAACTAGTAGGAGTGTGATAAGAAGCCCCCTCCCGCCAACTATCCTCCTTATAATCCTAAAAGTCACAGCCCTCGAGCTGGAGACACCAGCCCAAGCAGAGAGCCCTCGCCTCTGAGCGTGCGCAGCATGTTAAAGTCGCGCTGTAGCTTGAAGCTGAAATAAGAGAAATGTAGACCAATAGAAAACTGCTTTGTGTAATTACTTCTGCATACGCATAGCTAGACTGTATCAATACTGTACCTGTAGGAGCGAACTTTGCGTTAGCTTTGTGGAGCTGCCGCCTAGCGCCCATCTCTGCGCAGACGTGACATAAAAATACCTGTGCCCTGTGTGTATATTGGCGTCCCGCACACCGGGTAAGCGACCTCACGCTTGTGGGATAACAGTTTTGACGCCCCAGATGGGACCGAGCTGACAGCCTCGCCCGGTTCGTCTTGCCGCATCCGACGGGGAGAAGAGGCCTGAGCGGACTCCAGCGCGCACCGACCTGTCGACTGGGGACTCCTTCAGCTCCTCTCCTGCGGTCGGGCGGTAAGTGCCAAAACGGTGCAATGTTCCTGACAAGAGGTATTTTTTGGGGCTAGGAGAAAAGGGGGTAGGGGCAAGATGTCTCGGGAAGCAGGCGGCCTCTGTTCTGTTCTGGGCTCTGCATAAGACGCACCAGGAAAGACAGGTGGCAGTAGCGTAGTTCTGTTTGTTTCTCCACGCTGTCCTGTTCTGCGTAACGAAGGGAGACGTCCCTCGTTCTGGTTTGTGTAGAAATACTGGGTTTTTCGGTACCGGTATGGGCGCTGCTGCTTCCCAGGAGGCAGCCCTTTGCTCTCCTCTAGGATGCATCCTGAAGCATTGCAAGAAATTTGGGGGAGATGCCATGGCTAAAAATCAGCTAAAACGATATCGTAATCAACGGTGGCCACAATATCCATGGGAAGATGGTGAGAAATGGCCTGAGAACGGATCCTTGAAACATAACACTATATCGGAATGAATGTTGTGTTGTCGGGGAACTGAAAAATGGGATGAAATGCCTTCTGTGGATATGCTTTTTTCGTTAAGGCGCGATTGGGATATTAGGAAGAAAGGTGGTTTAGTGGATTCTAAACATCGGATGGGAATATATGTGTTAAAAGAGAAAAAGGGAAAACCTCGTTGTATTGAATGGGAAAATTTGGAAGAGGATATTCAGCTGTCGGTAGCTCCCCCCAAACAGCCCAAATCTGATAGCTCAAGTGGTAACGGAGTTGTGAGTGCTATCTCTAAAAGAACAAGGGGAGAGAAACCGATAGTTTGAGCTCCCCTCAGACAGGCTGCAGGGCCTGGAGGAACACCGGTATCCGTACGCGTACCTTTTACTGCTTGTGATTTATTAAACTGCAAACGGGCAGTCGGATCCTATCGAAACAATCCAGAAGGAATGTATAGTACTGTTAATCACGACTCCTAGTCCTAACTGGGGAGATGTACAGGCTCTCCTAGAATATTTGTTTCCCACTGAGGAGAGGAGAAGAATATTAGAGAAGGCCAGAGAGGGACTGATCCAACAAGGCGGGGGGGTGGAGGGTGCCTAATACTGATACGTACCTCCCGAAAGAGGATCCGGAGTGGGATCCAGACACAAGTGTGAGGGATTAGAGAGGGTAAAGGAATATCAGAAGTGAATTTTGTACGGGATTCAACAGGGAGTGCAAAAGCCCAAGAATTTATCTCAACTATCTGAAGTAAGGCAGGGAGATAAGGAAACCCCGTCAGCCTTCTCTGAGAGATTGTGTGAAGTAGCTCGAAAACGGACAGATCTGGATCCGGAAGGTGATAGGAATTCAAAGTTATTTAACAGGCTGTTTATTGGTCAAGCAGCAGCAGGTATAAGAAAGAGATGACAAAAGGTAGAGGGCGAGGATGGCATGACAATCTCACAGTTCTTCTCAATGGCATGTAAGGTACGTAATAATCGGGAGGAAATAGAAGAGAAGGAGAAGCGGGGACGAGTAACGCTGCAAGCTTCTTTGTTGGCTGCCTTGAGGGAAGACCAGGAAAAAGGGAGAGAAAATACAGGAGGTGAATTTTGTGGGTGAGGAAGGGGCTGTAGAAATAATAGTAGAAATGGTTATGACATTCCCCTGGGAATGCATCGGCGTGCAAATTGTAAGCAAGAGGGCCGTTGGAAAAAAATTGTCCATGCCGTCTGAGTACTGGGGAAAGAGAGACAGAAGAAGCCGTTGGGGTCATGCCGGAGATTGGGTTGGACTGAAGGGGGCCGGAGGAATCTATTAACATTTCCCCAGACGATCCTCTGGTTCCAGTCAAGCTGGGGAATGAAAGAAGAGATTTTTTATTTTTCATTATTGATAGTGGAGCCACACATGCTGCAGTAAGTAGTTGTAGGGGACCCTTAAGTAGAAGTAAAAGAAGCGTTGTTGGTGCAAGAGGGAAAAAGACTTTAAGGCTGTTTTTACAGCCTATGGAATGTTCCATTGGAAACAGTAAATTAACTCCTGAATTCCTTTAGATGCCAGAATGCCCCCTACCGTTGCTTGGGTGGGATTTACTTGTAAACTGAATGCAGGGCTAAGTTCTTCTGAAGACTCTGTTCAGTTGACTCTGTTCAGCCCACAGGGGACCTCTCCTCTTTGTGGCGGATGCCAGCCTGAACGGGACCTCGCCTGTTTGGGGCACATGGATGGCGGGCGCTGTCGCCAAAAGGCAAAGCAGGGTCATAACAGAGTGTTCCATTTCTGGGGATGGGCTCAGCCATCCCCTGCACAAATTTCTCCTATGTAGCAATGGGGATGGTAGCTTTCTTCTGTTTTCTTGAAGAACAAGAGGATGATGGAGCACGTGACAAGAGCATGAACTTTTTCTCTTCCTTTGGCAGTACAGGCACCCAAGGCCAGCCTGCATTGAAGGAACAGCATGGGGATATCTGTGTCGAGCGTTAGCAGAGGAAGGAAGCTTCTTTTGGAGGCTGAGGTGATGAAGCAGAGTCCTTAATTGTTCTGTTTGATTTTCAAGAGGGGTGTTCTGTTTGATTTTCAACAGGGGTGCGGGGAGGGCCTGGGACATGCAAAACGTGGTCCCGGACAGGGGAGCTGTCTATTAGTTGTCTATGAGCGCTATCATGGACACCACTGGACCGGCATCCTGTAAGGATGCTTTCACGTGTTTTCTTGTTTAGAGGCCAACCTCGGCTTTGGGCTGTAAACTAAAGTCTGCCAGGCCGGTGCCAGCTTGGCGGCAGCATCTGCCCGTGGCAGCACCAGCTTGGTGGTGGTGTGTGCCCACGCCTGTGCCAGGTTGCTGGCTGTGTCTGGCTTGTGAGGCTTGGGGTAATTGGCCCCCTGTTCCCCATGGCGTGGGCTCCAGCTGTGGCCCGGGGCAGCACAGGTGGGACCCATGTGGTGAGGATGGGGCTGGGCCCAGGGTTTAAAAAGGGCTGAGGATGGGGCTGGCCCTGCTGTATCCGCCATTATTTTAGTCAGACCCTGCATTCCGCTCAGTTAAAGGCTCACGAGAATTACTTAACATTTGCCTTTGGAAGTCATGCTTCAAACAATGAATTTGCAACAAAATTTTTTTGACACTAGTCAATGAACTCCTGTAATACTGCAGCAAAATGACGTTTTTAGTGGTTGTTGAATCTCAGAGTGATAACATAGGCATCCCTGTTTGAGCCCTTACCGCAAGCATTGCAATGGTTGTTTACACCCTGCTCGGTTCTTTTGTGAAGGTGCGTAGCTATGGGAGGTGCGTTATTCCCAAGGTGCTACGGCGCCGATGCTCTGGCTGTTGGCAGGAATGGGCAAAGCGGAAGGCTGTGTGGCTAGGGGAGAATGGCGTGGACGTGCTGCTGCTCTCTCTGTTGCACCAGAATTTCGACGGCTGGGTTGGGCTGCTAAATCAATGGAACGACTGGAAGACATTTCAGAAAAGTGAGTACTCTACTATCTTTATCTTTTAAAGTCGTTGTCTTTCTACAGACCCCTGTCCATGGCTTAGCTATTTGATTGGCGTGAAACAGACCCAGAATTTTGCTTTAAGTGGTGTTCTGATTCGCTGAAATTCCCCGTAGGTAGAGAGCAAGAATTACCAATGTTGCTTGGTGGTTGAAGTTGTCGGGGTTTCTGTGAAAGCTAACTTGCCAGAATGTGTAGGAAGCAGCCTGAATTCCAGTAGAGATACTGCATAAAAGGTCCTTTTCTGGACAGGAAGAGAGCTTCAGGAAACGTCGGCGCTGTTTGCCGTAGGGCCTCCGACATAGTTGTTCAGTCATCGTGGGCTTTGTGGCATTCCCGCAGGCACGATCTTGAACACATTTTGTACGGCAGCCGGTATCTTAGCTGACTTTCTATCTCGCGCTTGGTTGCTTGTACCTGCTCAAAACTGACTGTAGTGTCAAACGAACCCACAGGAAAATGTCCTCAACTCGTGCTGGTAGGGCAAGCCCGCTGCAGTTGATAAAATCGGGAAATAGCACGATGTTTTGAAAAATTTGCCTTGCGAGGACAAGGGCTGTCTCCTGGTAGGCAGCTGAATTCTGTGCCTGATTCCACCGGTCCGCTCTGGCACTTGAAGGAAGCAGTCCCTAAGCCAACGCAATCTAAAATGGGGGTCGTTTGGGTTTTTTTAATCATTTCTTAGGGATATGAGGCTTGTGTGGGTGTTTAGCTTGTCCTGTTCTTTCTGTTCCTAATTCTGAACCCACTGACTGGCGTCAAAGAACGGTCGTGTTGTAGTCTGACGGTGTCGTCTCCCAGGAGCTGGTGGAAGGCCAGGGCTTACGTCAAACTGATAAGGAGGATTGAGGCTGGAAAGTGGAACGTCTAAAGAAGAATTACTGTCCTTGGGAGAGAAGCACATCCTGAAGAAACAGGTAAGCTAATGGAAATGTTTTGGGAACCGTCCGAAACAACTAGTAGGAGTGTGATAAGAAGCCCCCTCCCGCCAACTATCCTCCTTATAATCCTAAAAGTCACAGCCCTCGAGCTGGAGACACCAGCCCAAGCAGAGAGCCCTCGCCTCTGAGCGTGCGCAGCATGTTAAAGTCGCGCTGTAGCTTGAAGCTGAAATAAGAGAAATGTAGACCAATAGAAAACTGCTTTGTGTAATTACTTCTGCATACGCATAGCTAGACTGTATCAATACTGTACCTGTAGGAGCGAACTTTGCGTTAGCTTTGTGGAGCTGCCGCCTAGCGCCCATCTCTGCGCAGACGTGACATAAAAATACCTGTGCCCTGTGTGTATATTGGCGTCCCGCACACCGGGTAAGCGACCTCACGCTTGTGGGATAACAGTTTTGACGCCCCAGATGGGACCGAGCTGACAGCCTCGCCCGGTTCGTCTTGCCGCATCCGACGGGGAGAAGAGGCCTGAGCGGACTCCAGCGCGCACCGACCTGTCGACTGGGGACTCCTTCAGCTCCTCTCCTGCGGTCGGGCGGTAAGTGCCAAAACGGTGCAATGTTCCTGACAAGAGGTATTTTTTGGGGCTAGGAGAAAAGGGGGTAGGGGCAAGATGTCTCGGGAAGCAGGCGGCCTCTGTTCTGTTCTGGGCTCTGCATAAGACGCACCAGGAAAGACAGGTGGCAGTAGCGTAGTTCTGTTTGTTTCTCCACGCTGTCCTGTTCTGCGTAACGAAGGGAGACGTCCCTCGTTCTGGTTTGTGTAGAAATACTGGGTTTTTCGGTACCGGTATGGGCGCTGCTGCTTCCCAGGAGGCAGCCCTTTGCTCTCCTCTAGGATGCATCCTGAAGCATTGCAAGAAATTTGGGGGAGATGCCATGGCTAAAAATCAGCTAAAACGATATCGTAATCAACGGTGGCCACAATATCCATGGGAAGATGGTGAGAAATGGCCTGAGAACGGATCCTTGAAACATAACACTATATCGGAATGAATGTTGTGTTGTCGGGGAACTGAAAAATGGGATGAAATGCCTTCTGTGGATATGCTTTTTTCGTTAAGGCGCGATTGGGATATTAGGAAGAAAGGTGGTTTAGTGGATTCTAAACATCGGATGGGAATATATGTGTTAAAAGAGAAAAAGGGAAAACCTCGTTGTATTGAATGGGAAAATTTGGAAGAGGATATTCAGCTGTCGGTAGCTCCCCCCAAACAGCCCAAATCTGATAGCTCAAGTGGTAACGGAGTTGTGAGTGCTATCTCTAAAAGAACAAGGGGAGAGAAACCGATAGTTTGAGCTCCCCTCAGACAGGCTGCAGGGCCTGGAGGAACACCGGTATCCGTACGCGTACCTTTTACTGCTTGTGATTTATTAAACTGCAAACGGGCAGTCGGATCCTATCGAAACAATCCAGAAGGAATGTATAGTACTGTTAATCACGACTCCTAGTCCTAACTGGGGAGATGTACAGGCTCTCCTAGAATATTTGTTTCCCACTGAGGAGAGGAGAAGAATATTAGAGAAGGCCAGAGAGGGACTGATCCAACAAGGCGGGGGGGTGGAGGGTGCCTAATACTGATACGTACCTCCCGAAAGAGGATCCGGAGTGGGATCCAGACACAAGTGTGAGGGATTAGAGAGGGTAAAGGAATATCAGAAGTGAATTTTGTACGGGATTCAACAGGGAGTGCAAAAGCCCAAGAATTTATCTCAACTATCTGAAGTAAGGCAGGGAGATAAGGAAACCCCGTCAGCCTTCTCTGAGAGATTGTGTGAAGTAGCTCGAAAACGGACAGATCTGGATCCGGAAGGTGATAGGAATTCAAAGTTATTTAACAGGCTGTTTATTGGTCAAGCAGCAGGAGGTATAAGAAAGAGATGACAAAAGGTAGAGGGCGAGGATGGCATGACAATCTCACAGTTCTTCTCAATGGCATGTAAGGTACGTAATAATCGGGAGGAAATAGAAGAGAAGGAGAAGCGGGGACGAGTAACGCTGCAAGCTTCTTTGTTGGCTGCCTTGAGGGAAGACCAGGAAAAAGGGAGAGAAAATACAGGAGGTGAATTTTGTGGGTGAGGAAGGGGCTGTAGAAATAATAGTAGAAATGGTTATGACATTCCCCTGGGAATGCATCGGCGTGCAAATTGTAAGCAAGAGGGCCGTTGGAAAAAAATTGTCCATGCCGTCTGAGTACTGGGGAAAGAGAGACAGAAGAAGCCGTTGGGGTCATGCCGGAGATTGGGTTGGACTGAAGGGGGCCGGAGGAATCTATTAACATTTCCCCAGACGATCCTCTGGTTCCAGTCAAGCTGGGGAATGAAAGAAGAGATTTTTTATTTTTCATTATTGATAGTGGAGCCACACATGCTGCAGTAAGTAGTTGTAGGGGACCCTTAAGTAGAAGTAAAAGAAGCATTGTTGGTGCAAGAGGGAAAAAGACTTTAAGGCTGTTTTTACAGCCTATGGAATGTTCCATTGGAAACAGTAAATTAACTCCTGAATTCCTTTAGATGCCAGAATGCCCCCTACCGTTGCTTGGGTGGGATTTACTTGTAAACTGAATGCAGGGCTAAGTTCTTCTGAAGACTCTGTTCAGTTGACTCTGTTCAGCCCACAGGGGACCTCTCCTCTTTGTGGCGGATGCCAGCCTGAACGGGACCTCGCCTGTTTGGGGCACACGGATGGCGGGCGCTGTCGCCAAAAGGCAAAGCAGGGTCATAACAGAGTGTTCCATTTCTGGGGATGGGCTCAGCCATCCCCTGCACAAATTTCTCCTATGTAGCAATGGGGATGGTAGCTTTCTTCTGTTTTCTTGAAGAACAAGAGGATGATGGAGCACGTGACAAGAGCATGAACTTTTTCTCTTCCTTTGGCAGTACAGGCACCCAAGGCCAGCCTGCATTGAAGGAACAGCATGGGGATATCTGTGTCGAGCGTTAGCAGAGGAAGGAAGCTTCTTTTGGAGGCTGAGGTGATGAAGCAGAGTCCTTAATTGTTCTGTTTGATTTTCAAGAGGGCTGTTCTGTTTGATTTTCAACAGGGGTGCGGGGAGGGCCTGGGACATGCAAAACGTGGTCCCGGACAGGGGAGCTGTCTATTAGTTGTCTATGAGCGCTATCATGGACACCACTGGACCGGCATCCTGTAAGGATGCTTTCATGTGTTTTCTTGTTTAGAGGCCAACCTCGGCTTTGGGCTGTAAACTAAAGTCTGCCAGGCCGGTGCCAGCTTGGCGGCAGCATCTGCCCGTGGCAGCACCAGCTTGGTGGTGGTGTGTGCCCACGCCTGTGCCAGGTTGCTGGCTGTGTCTGGCTTGTGAGGCTTGGGGTAATTGGCCCCCTGTTCCCCATGGCGTGGGCTCCAGCTGTGGCCCGGGGCAGCACAGGTGGGACCCATGAGGTGAGGATGGGGCTGGGCCCAGGGTTTAAAAAGGGCTGAGGATGGGGCTGGCCCTGCTGTATCCGCCATTATTTTAGTCAGACCCTGCATTCCGCTCAGTTAAAGGCTCACGAGAATTACTTAACATTTGCCTTTGGAAGTCATGCTTCAAACAATGAATTTGCAACAAAATTTTTTTGACACTAGTCAATGAACTCCTGTAATACTGCAGCAAAATGACGTTTTTAGTGGTTGTTGAATCTCAGAGTGATAACATAGGCATCCCTGTTTGAGCCCTTACCGCAAGCATTGCAATGGTTGTTTACACCCTGCTCGGTTCTTTTGTGAAGGTGCGTAGCTATGGGAGGTGCGTTATTCCCAAGGTGCTACGGCGCCGATGCTCTGGCTGTTGGCAGGAATGGGCAAAGCGGAAGGCTGTGTGGCTAGGGGAGAATGGCGTGGACGTGCTGCTGCTCTCTCTGTTGCACCAGAATTTCGACGGCTGGGTTGGGCTGCTAAATCAATGGAACGACTGGAAGACATTTCAGAAAAGTGAGTACTCTACTATCTTTATCTTTTAAAGTCGTTGTCTTTCTACAGACCCCTGTCCATGGCTTAGCTATTTGATTGGCGTGAAACAGACCCAGAATTTTGCTTTAAGTGGTGTTCTGATTCGCTGAAATTCCCCGTAGGTAGAGAGCAAGAATTACCAATGTTGCTTGGTGGTTGAAGTTGTCGGGGTTTCTGTGAAAGCTAACTTGCCAGAATGTGTAGGAAGCAGCCTGAATTCCAGTAGAGATACTGCATAAAAGGTCCTTTTCTGGACAGGAAGAGAGCTTCAGGAAACGTCGGCGCTGTTTGCCGTAGGGCCTCCGACATAGTTGTTCAGTCATCGTGGGCTTTGTGGCATTCCCGCAGGCACGATCTTGAACACATTTTGTACGGCAGCCGGTATCTTAGCTGACTTTCTATCTCGCGCTTGGTTGCTTGTACCTGCTCAAAACTGACTGTAGTGTCAAACGAACCCACAGGAAAATGTCCTCAACTCGTGCTGGTAGGGCAAGCCCGCTGCAGTTGATAAAATCGGGAAATAGCACGATGTTTTGAAAAATTTGCCTTGCGAGGACAAGGGCTGTCTCCTGGTAGGCAGCTGAATTCTGTGCCTGATTCCACCGGTCCGCTCTGGCACTTGAAGGAAGCAGTCCCTAAGCCAACGCAATCTAAAATGGGGGTCGTTTGGGTTTTTTTAATCATTTCTTAGGGATATGAGGCTTGTGTGGGTGTTTAGCTTGTCCTGTTCTTTCTGTTCCTAATTCTGAACCCACTGACTGGCGTCAAAGAACGGTCGTGTTGTAGTCTGACGGTGTCGTCTCCCAGGAGCTGGTGGAAGGCCAGGGCTTACGTCAAACTGATAAGGAGGATTGAGGCTGGAAAGTGGAACGTCTAAAGAAGAATTACTGTCCTTGGGAGAGAAGCACATCCTGAAGAAACAGGTAAGCTAATGGAAATGTTTTGGGAACCGTCCGAAACAACTAGTAGGAGTGTGATAAGAAGCCCCCTCCCGCCAACTATCCTCCTTATAATCCTAAAAGTCACAGCCCTCGAGCTGGAGACACCAGCCCAAGCAGAGAGCCCTCGCCTCTGAGCGTGCGCAGCATGTTAAAGTCGCGCTGTAGCTTGAAGCTGAAATAAGAGAAATGTAGACCAATAGAAAACTGCTTTGTGTAATGACTTCTGCATACGCATAGCTAGACTGTATCAATACTGTACCTGTAGGAGCGAACTTTGCGTTAGCTTTGTGGAGCTGCCGCCTAGCGCCCATCTCTGCGCAGACGTGACATAAAAATACCTGTGCCCTGTGTGTATATTGGCGTCCCGCACACCGGGTAAGCGACCTCACGCTTGTGGGATAACAGTTTTGACGCCCCAGATGGGACCGAGCTGACAGCCTCGCCCGGTTCGTCTTGCCGCATCCGACGGGGAGAAGAGGCCTGAGCGGACTCCAGCGCGCACCGACCTGTCGACTGGGGACTCCTTCAGCTCCTCTCCTGCGGTCGGGCGGTAAGTGCCAAAACGGTGCAATGTTCCTGACAAGAGGTATTTTTTGGGGCTAGGAGAAAAGGGGGTAGGGGCAAGATGTCTCGGGAAGCAGGCGGCCTCTGTTCTGTTCTGGGCTCTGCATAAGACGCACCAGGAAAGACAGGTGGCAGTAGCGTAGTTCTGTTTGTTTCTCCACGCTGTCCTGTTCTGCGTAACGAAGGGAGACGTCCCTCGTTCTGGTTTGTGTAGAAATACTGGGTTTTTCGGTACCGGTATGGGCGCTGCTGCTTCCCAGGAGGCAGCCCTTTGCTCTCCTCTAGGATGCATCCTGAAGCATTGCAAGAAATTTGGGGGAGATGCCATGGCTAAAAATCAGCTAAAACGATATCGTAATCAACGGTGGCCACAATATCCATGGGAAGATGGTGAGAAATGGCCTGAGAACGGATCCTTGAAACATAACACTATATCGGAATGAATGTTGTGTTGTCGGGGAACTGAAAAATGGGATGAAATGCCTTCTGTGGATATGCTTTTTTCGTTAAGGCGCGATTGGGATATTAGGAAGAAAGGTGGTTTAGTGGATTCTAAACATCGGATTGGAATATATGTGTTAAAAGAGAAAAAGGGAAAACCTCGTTGTATTGAATGGGAAAATTTGGAAGAGGATATTCAGCTGTCGGTAGCTCCCCCCAAACAGCCCAAATCTGATAGCTCAAGTGGTAACGGAGTTGTGAGTGCTATCTCTAAAAGAACAAGGGGAGAGAAACCGATAGTTTGAGCTCCCCTCAGACAGGCTGCAGGGCCTGGAGGAACACCGGTATCCGTACGCGTACCTTTTACTGCTTGTGATTTATTAAACTGCAAACGGGCAGTCGGATCCTATCGAAACAATCCAGAAGGAATGTATAGTACTGTTAATCACGACTCCTAGTCCTAACTGGGGAGATGTACAGGCTCTCCTAGAATATTTGTTTCCCACTGAGGAGAGGAGAAGAATATTAGAGAAGGCCAGAGAGGGACTGATCCAACAAGGCGGGGGGGTGGAGGGTGCCTAATACTGATACGTACCTCCCGAAAGAGGATCCGGAGTGGGATCCAGACACAAGTGTGAGGGATTAGAGAGGGTAAAGGAATATCAGAAGTGAATTTTGTACGGGATTCAACAGGGAGTGCAAAAGCCCAAGAATTTATCTCAACTATCTGAAGTAAGGTAGGGGCATAAGGAAACCCCGTCAGCCTTCTCTGAGAGATTGTGTGAAGTAGCTCGAAAACGGACAGATCTGGATCCGGAAGGTGATAGGAATTCAAAGTTATTTAACAGGCTGTTTATTGGTCAAGCAGCAGCAGGTATAAGAAAGAGATGACAAAAGGTAGAGGGCGAGGATGGCATGACAATCTCACAGTTCTTCTCAATGGCATGTAAGGTACGTAATAATCGGGAGGAAATAGAAGAGAAGGAGAAGCGGGGACGAGTAACGCTGCAAGCTTCTTTGTTGGCTGCCTTGAGGGAAGACCAGGAAAAAGGGAGAGAAAATACAGGAGGTGAATTTTGTGGGTGAGGAAGGGGCTGTAGAAATAATAGTAGAAATGGTTATGACATTCCCCTGGGAATGCATCGGCGTGCAAATTGTAAGCAAGAGGGCCGTTGGAAAAAAATTGTCCATGCCGTCTGAGTACTGGGGAAAGAGAGACAGAAGAAGCCGTTGGGGTCATGCCGGAGATTGGGTTGGACTGAAGGGGGCCGGAGGAATCTATTAACATTTCCCCAGACGATCCTCTGGTTCCAGTCAAGCTGGGGAATGAAAGAAGAGATTTTTTATTTTTCATTATTGATAGTGGAGCCACACATGCTGCAGTAAGTAGTTGTAGGGGACCCTTAAGTAGAAGTAAAAGAAGCATTGTTGGTGCAAGAGGGAAAAAGACTTTAAGGCTGTTTTTACAGCCTATGGAATGTTCCATTGGAAACAGTAAATTAACTCCTGAATTCCTTTAGATGCCAGAATGCCCCCTACCGTTGCTTGGGTGGGATTTACTTGTAAACTGAATGCAGGGCTAAGTTCTTCTGAAGACTCTGTTCAGTTGCCTCTGTTCAGCCCACAGGGGACCTCTCCTCTTTGTGGCGGATGCCAGCCTGAACGGGACCTCGCCTGTTTGGGGCACACGGATGGCGGGCGCTGTCGCCAAAAGGCAAAGCAGGGTCATAGCAGAGTGTTCCATTTCTGGGGATGGGCTCAGCCATCCCCTGCACAAATTTCTCCTATGTAGCAATGGGGATGGTAGCTTTCTTCTGTTTTCTTGAAGAACAAGAGGATGATGGAGCACGTGACAAGAGCATGAACTTTTTCTCTTCCTTTGGCAGTACAGGCACCCAAGGCCAGCCTGCATTGAAGGAACAGCATGGGGATATCTGTGTCGAGCGTTAGCAGAGGAAGGAAGCTTCTTTTGGAGGCTGAGGTGATGAAGCAGAGTCCTTAATTGTTCTGTTTGATTTTCAACAGGGGTGCGGGGAGGGCCTGGGACATGCAAAACGTGGTCCCGGACAGGGGAGCTGTCTATTAGTTGTCTATGAGCGCTATCATGGACACCACTGGACCGGCATCCTGTAAGGATGCTTTCACGTGTTTTCTTGTTTAGAGGCCAACCTCGGCTTTGGGCTGTAAACTAAAGTCTGCCAGGCCGGTGCCAGCTTGGCGGCAGCATCTGCCCGTGGCAGCACCAGCTTGGTGGTGGTGTGTGCCCACGCCTGTGCCAGGTTGCTGGCTGTGTCTGGCTTGTGAGGCTTGGGGTAATTGGCCCCCTGTTCCCCATGGCGTGGGCTCCAGCTGTGGCCCGGGGCAGCACAGGTGGGACCCATGAGGTGAGGATGGGGCTGGGCCCAGGGTTTAAAAAGGGCTGAGGATGGGGCTGGCCCTGCTGTATCCGCCATTATTTTAGTCAGACCCTGCATTCCGCTCAGTTAAAGGCTCACGAGAATTACTTAACATTTGCCTTTGGAAGTCATGCTTCAAACAATGAATTTGCAACAAAATTTTTTTGACACTAGTCAATGAACTCCTGTAATACTGCAGCAAAATGACGTTTTTAGTGGTTGTTGAATCTCAGAGTGATAACATAGGCATCCCTGTTTGAGCCCTTACCGCAAGCATTGCAATGGTTGTTTACACCCTGCTCGGTTCTTTTGTGAAGGTGCGTAGCTATGGGAGGTGCGTTATTCCCAAGGTGCTGCGGCGCCGATGCTCTGGCTGTTGGCAGGAATGGGCAAAGCGGAAGGCTGTGTGGCTAGGGGAGAATGGCGTGGACGTGCTGCTGCTCTCTCTGTTGCACCAGAATTTCGACGGCTGGGTTGGGCTGCTAAATCAATGGAACGACTGGAAGACATTTCAGAAAAGTGAGTACTCTACTATCTTTATCTTTTAAAGTCGTTGTCTTTCTACAGACCCCTGTCCATGGCTTAGCTATTTGATTGGCGTGAAACAGACCCAGAATTTTGCTTTAAGTGGTGTTCTGATTCGCTGAAATTCCCCGTAGGTAGAGAGCAAGAATTACCAATGTTGCTTGGTGGTTGAAGTTGTTGGGGTTTCTGTGAAAGCTAACTTGCCAGAATGTGTAGGAAGCAGCCTGAATTCCAGTAGAGATACTGCATAAAAGGTCCTTTTCTGGACAGGAAGAGAGCTTCAGGAAACGTCGGCGCTGTTTGCCGTAGGGCCTCCGACATAGTTGTTCAGTCATCGTGGGCTTTGTGGCATTCCCGCAGGCACGATCTTGAACACATTTTGTACGGCAGCCGGTATCTTAGCTGACTTTCTATCTCGCGCTTGGTTGCTTGTACCTGCTCAAAACTGACTGTAGTGTCAAACGAACCCACAGGAAAATGTCCTCAACTCGTGCTGGTAGGGCAAGCCCGCTGCAGTTGATAAAATCGGGAAATAGCACGATGTTTTGAAAAATTTGCCTTGCGAGGACAAGGGCTGTCTCCTGGTAGGCAGCTGAATTCTGTGCCTGATTCCACCGGTCCGCTCTGGCACTTGAAGGAAGCAGTCCCTAAGCCAACGCAATCTAAAATGGGGGTCGTTTGGGTTTTTTTAATCATTTCTTAGGGATATGAGGCTTGTGTGGGTGTTTAGCTTGTCCTGTTCTTTCTGTTCCTAATTCTGAACCCACTGACTGGCGTCAAAGAACGGTCGTGTTGTAGTCTGACGGTGTCGTCTCCCAGGAGCTGGTGGAAGGCCAGGGCTTACGTCAAACTGATAAGGAGGATTGAGGCTGGAAAGTGGAACGTCTAAAGAAGAATTACTGTCCTTGGGAGAGAAGCACATCCTGAAGAAACAGGTAAGCTAATGGAAATGTTTTGGGAACCGTCCGAAACAACTAGTAGGAGTGTGATAAGAAGCCCCCTCCCGCCAACTATCCTCCTTATAATCCTAAAAGTCACAGCCCTCGAGCTGGAGACACCAGCCCAAGCAGAGAGCCCTCGCCTCTGAGCGTGCGCAGCATGTTAAAGTCGCGCTGTAGCTTGAAGCTGAAATAAGAGAAATGTAGACCAATAGAAAACTGCTTTGTGTAATTACTTCTGCATACGCATAGCTAGACTGTATCAATACTGTACCTGTAGGAGCGAACTTTGCGTTAGCTTTGTGGAGCTGCCGCCTAGCGCCCATCTCTGCGCAGACGTGACATAAAAATACCTGTGCCCTGTGTGTATATTGGCGTCCCGCACACCGGGTAAGCGACCTCACGCTTGTGGGATAACAGTTTTGACGCCCCAGATGGGACCGAGCTGACAGCCTCGCCCGGTTCGTCTTGCCGCATCCGACGGGGAGAAGAGGCCTGAGCGGACTCCAGCGCGCACCGACCTGTCGACTGGGGACTCCTTCAGCTCCTCTCCTGCGGTCGGGCGGTAAGTGCCAAAACGGTGCAATGTTCCTGACAAGAGGTATTTTTTGGGGCTAGGAGAAAAGGGGGTAGGGGCAAGATGTCTCGGGAAGCAGGCGGCCTCTGTTCTGTTCTGGGCTCTGCATAAGACGCACCAGGAAAGACAGGTGGCAGTAGCGTAGTTCTGTTTGTTTCTCCACGCTGTCCTGTTCTGCGTAACGAAGGGAGACGTCCCTCGTTCTGGTTTGTGTAGAAATACTGGGTTTTTCGGTACCGGTATGGGCGCTGCTGCTTCCCAGGAGGCAGCCCTTTGCTCTCCTCTAGGATGCATCCTGAAGCATTGCAAGAAATTTGGGGGAGATGCCATGGCTAAAAATCGGCTAAAACGATATCGTAATCAACGGTGGCCACAATATCCATGGGAAGATGGTGAGAAATGGCCTGAGAACGGATCCTTGAAACATAACACTATATCGGAATGAATGTTGTGTTGTCGGGGAACTGAAAAATGGGATGAAATGCCTTCTGTGGATATGCTTTTTTCGTTAAGGCGCGATTGGGATATTAGGAAGAAAGGTGGTTTAGTGGATTCTAAACATCGGATGGGAATATATGTGTTAAAAGAGAAAAAGGGAAAACCTCGTTGTATTGAATGGGAAAATTTGGAAGAGGATATTCAGCTGTCGGTAGCTCCCCCCAAACAGCCCAAATCTGATAGCTCAAGTGGTAACGGAGTTGTGAGTGCTATCTCTAAAAGAACAAGGGGAGAGAAACCGATAGTTTGAGCTCCCCTCAGACAGGCTGCAGGGCCTGGAGGAACACCGGTATCCGTACGCGTACCTTTTACTGCTTGTGATTTATTAAACTGCAAACGGGCAGTCGGATCCTATCGAAACAATCCAGAAGGAATGTATAGTACTGTTAATCACGACTCCTAGTCCTAACTGGGGAGATGTACAGGCTCTCCTAGAATATTTGTTTCCCACTGAGGAGAGGAGAAGAATATTAGAGAAGGCCAGAGAGGGACTGATCCAACAAGGCGGGGGGGTGGAGGGTGCCTAATACTGATACGTACCTCCCGAAAGAGGATCCGGAGTGGGATCCAGACACAAGTGTGAGGGATTAGAGAGGGTAAAGGAATATCAGAAGTGAATTTTGTACGGGATTCAACAGGGAGTGCAAAAGCCCAAGAATTTATCTCAACTATCTGAAGTAAGGCAGGGAGATAAGGAAACCCCGTCAGCCTTCTCTGAGAGATTGTGTGAAGTAGCTCGAAAACGGACAGATCTGGATCCGGAAGGTGATAGGAATTCAAAGTTATTTAACAGGCTGTTTATTGGTCAAGCAGCAGCAGGTATAAGAAAGAGATGACAAAAGGTAGAGGGCGAGGATGGCATGACAATCTCACAGTTCTTCTCAATGGCATGTAAGGTACGTAATAATCGGGAGGAAATAGAAGAGAAGGAGAAGCGGGGACGAGTAACGCTGCAAGCTTCTTTGTTGGCTGCCTTGAGGGAAGACCAGGAAAAAGGGAGAGAAAATACAGGAGGTGAATTTTGTGGGTGAGGAAGGGGCTGTAGAAATAATAGTAGAAATGGTTATGACATTCCCCTGGGAATGCATCGGCGTGCAAATTGTAAGCAAGAGGGCCGTTGGAAAAAAATTGTCCATGCCGTCTGAGTACTGGGGAAAGAGAGACAGAAGAAGCCGTTGGGGTCATGCCGGAGATTGGGTTGGACTGAAGGGGGCCGGAGGAATCTA
Organism: Mycteria americana; assembly: GCF_035582795.1. Classification (NCBI taxonomy): domain Eukaryota; kingdom Metazoa; phylum Chordata; class Aves; order Ciconiiformes; family Ciconiidae; genus Mycteria; species Mycteria americana. The sequence continues at coordinate 195,251 of NC_134372.1, read as the reverse complement.
TTAACATTTCCCCAGACGATCCTCTGGTTCCAGTCAAGCTGGGGAATGAAAGAAGAGATTTTTTATTTTTCATTATTGATAGTGGAGCCACACATGCTGCAGTAAGTAGTTGTAGGGGACCCTTAAGTAGAAGTAAAAGAAGCGTTGTTGGTGCAAGAGGGAAAAAGACTTTAAGGCTGTTTTTACAGCCTATGGAATGTTCCATTGGAAACAGTAAATTAACTCCTGAATTCCTTTAGATGCCAGAATGCCCCCTACCGTTGCTTGGGTGGGATTTACTTGTAAACTGAATGCAGGGCTAAGTTCTTCTGAAGACTCTGTTCAGTTGCCTCTGTTCAGCCCACAGGGGACCTCTCCTCTTTGTGGCGGATGCCAGCCTGAACGGGACCTCGCCTGTTTGGGGCACACGGATGGCGGGCGCTGTCGCCAAAAGGCAAAGCAGGGTCATAGCAGAGTGTTCCATTTCTGGGGATGGGCTCAGCCATCCCCTGCACAAATTTCTCCTATGTAGCAATGGGGATGGTAGCTTTCTTCTGTTTTCTTGAAGAACAAGAGGATGATGGAGCACGTGACAAGAGCATGAACTTTTTCTCTTCCTTTGGCAGTACAGGCACCCAAGGCCAGCCTGCATTGAAGGAACAGCATGGGGATATCTGTGTCGAGCGTTAGCAGAGGAAGGAAGCTTCTTTTGGAGGCTGAGGTGATGAAGCAGAGTCCTTAATTGTTCTGTTTGATTTTCAACAGGGGTGCGGGGAGGGCCTGGGACATGCAAAACGTGGTCCCGGACAGGGGAGCTGTCTATTAGTTGTCTATGAGCGCTATCATGGACACCACTGGACCGGCATCCTGTAAGGATGCTTTCACGTGTTTTCTTGTTTAGAGGCCAACCTCGGCTTTGGGCTGTAAACTAAAGTCTGCCAGGCCGGTGCCAGCTTGGCGGCAGCATCTGCCCGTGGCAGCACCAGCTTGGTGGTGGTGTGTGCCCACGCCTGTGCCAGGTTGCTGGCTGTGTCTGGCTTGTGAGGCTTGGGGTAATTGGCCCCCTGTTCCCCATGGCGTGGGCTCCAGCTGTGGCCCGGGGCAGCACAGGTGGGACCCATGAGGTGAGGATGGGGCTGGGCCCAGGGTTTAAAAAGGGCTGAGGATGGGGCTGGCCCTGCTGTATCCGCCATTATTTTAGTCAGACCCTGCATTCCGCTCAGTTAAAGGCTCACGAGAATTACTTAACATTTGCCTTTGGAAGTCATGCTTCAAACAATGAATTTGCAACAAAATTTTTTTGACACTAGTCAATGAACTCCTGTAATACTGCAGCAAAATGACGTTTTTAGTGGTTGTTGAATCTCAGAGTGATAACATAGGCATCCCTGTTTGAGCCCTTACCGCAAGCATTGCAATGGTTGTTTACACCCTGCTCGGTTCTTTTGTGAAGGTGCGTAGCTATGGGAGGTGCGTTATTCCCAAGGTGCTGCGGCGCCGATGCTCTGGCTGTTGGCAGGAATGGGCAAAGCGGAAGGCTGTGTGGCTAGGGGAGAATGGCGTGGACGTGCTGCTGCTCTCTCTGTTGCACCAGAATTTCGACGGCTGGGTTGGGCTGCTAAATCAATGGAACGACTGGAAGACATTTCAGAAAAGTGAGTACTCTACTATCTTTATCTTTTAAAGTCGTTGTCTTTCTACAGACCCCTGTCCATGGCTTAGCTATTTGATTGGCGTGAAACAGACCCAGAATTTTGCTTTAAGTGGTGTTCTGATTCGCTGAAATTCCCCGTAGGTAGAGAGCAAGAATTACCAATGTTGCTTGGTGGTTGAAGTTGTTGGGGTTTCTGTGAAAGCTAACTTGCCAGAATGTGTAGGAAGCAGCCTGAATTCCAGTAGAGATACTGCATAAAAGGTCCTTTTCTGGACAGGAAGAGAGCTTCAGGAAACGTCGGCGCTGTTTGCCGTAGGGCCTCCGACATAGTTGTTCAGTCATCGTGGGCTTTGTGGCATTCCCGCAGGCACGATCTTGAACACATTTTGTACGGCAGCCGGTATCTTAGCTGACTTTCTATCTCGCGCTTGGTTGCTTGTACCTGCTCAAAACTGACTGTAGTGTCAAACGAACCCACAGGAAAATGTCCTCAACTCGTGCTGGTAGGGCAAGCCCGCTGCAGTTGATAAAATCGGGAAATAGCACGATGTTTTGAAAAATTTGCCTTGCGAGGACAAGGGCTGTCTCCTGGTAGGCAGCTGAATTCTGTGCCTGATTCCACCGGTCCGCTCTGGCACTTGAAGGAAGCAGTCCCTAAGCCAACGCAATCTAAAATGGGGGTCGTTTGGGTTTTTTTAATCATTTCTTAGGGATATGAGGCTTGTGTGGGTGTTTAGCTTGTCCTGTTCTTTCTGTTCCTAATTCTGAACCCACTGACTGGCGTCAAAGAACGGTCGTGTTGTAGTCTGACGGTGTCGTCTCCCAGGAGCTGGTGGAAGGCCAGGGCTTACGTCAAACTGATAAGGAGGATTGAGGCTGGAAAGTGGAACGTCTAAAGAAGAATTACTGTCCTTGGGAGAGAAGCACATCCTGAAGAAACAGGTAAGCTAATGGAAATGTTTTGGGAACCGTCCGAAACAACTAGTAGGAGTGTGATAAGAAGCCCCCTCCCGCCAACTATCCTCCTTATAATCCTAAAAGTCACAGCCCTCGAGCTGGAGACACCAGCCCAAGCAGAGAGCCCTCGCCTCTGAGCGTGCGCAGCATGTTAAAGTCGCGCTGTAGCTTGAAGCTGAAATAAGAGAAATGTAGACCAATAGAAAACTGCTTTGTGTAATGACTTCTGCATACGCATAGCTAGACTGTATCAATACTGTACCTGTAGGAGCGAACTTTGCGTTAGCTTTGTGGAGCTGCCGCCTAGCGCCCATCTCTGCGCAGACGTGACATAAAAATACCTGTGCCCTGTGTGTATATTGGCGTCCCGCACACCGGGTAAGCGACCTCACGCTTGTGGGATAACAGTTTTGACGCCCCAGATGGGACCGAGCTGACAGCCTCGCCCGGTTCGTCTTGCCGCATCCGACGGGGAGAAGAGGCCTGAGCGGACTCCAGCGCGCACCGACCTGTCGACTGGGGACTCCTTCAGCTCCTCTCCTGCGGTCGGGCGGTAAGTGCCAAAACGGTGCAATGTTCCTGACAAGAGGTATTTTTTGGGGCTAGGAGAAAAGGGGGTAGGGGCAAGATGTCTCGGGAAGCAGGCGGCCTCTGTTCTGTTCTGGGCTCTGCATAAGACGCACCAGGAAAGACAGGTGGCAGTAGCGTAGTTCTGTTTGTTTCTCCACGCTGTCCTGTTCTGCGTAACGAAGGGAGACGTCCCTCGTTCTGGTTTGTGTAGAAATACTGGGTTTTTCGGTACCGGTATGGGCGCTGCTGCTTCCCAGGAGGCAGCCCTTTGCTCTCCTCTAGGATGCATCCTGAAGCATTGCAAGAAATTTGGGGGAGATGCCATGGCTAAAAATCGGCTAAAACGATATCGTAATCAACGGTGGCCACAATATCCATGGGAAGATGGTGAGAAATGGCCTGAGAACGGATCCTTGAAACATAACACTATATCGGAATGAATGTTGTGTTGTCGGGGAACTGAAAAATGGGATGAAATGCCTTCTGTGGATATGCTTTTTTCGTTAAGGCGCGATTGGGATATTAGGAAGAAAGGTGGTTTAGTGGATTCTAAACATCGGATGGGAATATATGTGTTAAAAGAGAAAAAGGGAAAACCTCGTTGTATTGAATGGGAAAATTTGGAAGAGGATATTCAGCTGTCGGTAGCTCCCCCCAAACAGCCCAAATCTGATAGCTCAAGTGGTAACGGAGTTGTGAGTGCTATCTCTAAAAGAACAAGGGGAGAGAAACCGATAGTTTGAGCTCCCCTCAGACAGGCTGCAGGGCCTGGAGGAACACCGGTATCCGTACGCGTACCTTTTACTGCTTGTGATTTATTAAACTGCAAACGGGCAGTCGGATCCTATCGAAACAATCCAGAAGGAATGTATAGTACTGTTAATCACGACTCCTAGTCCTAACTGGGGAGATGTACAGGCTCTCCTAGAATATTTGTTTCCCACTGAGGAGAGGAGAAGAATATTAGAGAAGGCCAGAGAGGGACTGATCCAACAAGGCGGGGGGGTGGAGGGTGCCTAATACTGATACGTACCTCCCGAAAGAGGATCCGGAGTGGGATCCAGACACAAGTGTGAGGGATTAGAGAGGGTAAAGGAATATCAGAAGTGAATTTTGTACGGGATTCAACAGGGAGTGCAAAAGCCCAAGAATTTATCTCAACTATCTGAAGTAAGGCAGGGAGATAAGGAAACCCCGTCAGCCTTCTCTGAGAGATTGTGTGAAGTAGCTCGAAAACGGACAGATCTGGATCCGGAAGGTGATAGGAATTCAAAGTTATTTAACAGGCTGTTTATTGGTCAAGCAGCAGCAGGTATAAGAAAGAGATGACAAAAGGTAGAGGGCGAGGATGGCATGACAATCTCACAGTTCTTCTCAATGGCATGTAAGGTACGTAATAATCGGGAGGAAATAGAAGAGAAGGAGAAGCGGGGACGAGTAACGCTGCAAGCTTCTTTGTTGGCTGCCTTGAGGGAAGACCAGGAAAAAGGGAGAGAAAATACAGGAGGTGAATTTTGTGGGTGAGGAAGGGGCTGTAGAAATAATAGTAGAAATGGTTATGACATTCCCCTGGGAATGCATCGGCGTGCAAATTGTAAGCAAGAGGGCCGTTGGAAAAAAATTGTCCATGCCGTCTGAGTACTGGGGAAAGAGAGACAGAAGAAGCCGTTGGGGTCATGCCGGAGATTGGGTTGGACTGAAGGGGGCCGGAGGAATCTATTAACATTTCCCCAGACGATCCTCTGGTTCCAGTCAAGCTGGGGAATGAAAGAAGAGATTTTTTATTTTTCATTATTGATAGTGGAGCCACACATGCTGCAGTAAGTAGTTGTAGGGGACCCTTAAGTAGAAGTAAAAGAAGCGTTGTTGGTGCAAGAGGGAAAAAGACTTTAAGGCTGTTTTTACAGCCTATGGAATGTTCCATTGGAAACAGTAAATTAACTCCTGAATTCCTTTAGATGCCAGAATGCCCCCTACCGTTGCTTGGGTGGGATTTACTTGTAAACTGAATGCAGGGCTAAGTTCTTCTGAAGACTCTGTTCAGTTGACTCTGTTCAGCCCACAGGGGACCTCTCCTCTTTGTGGCGGATGCCAGCCTGAACGGGACCTCGCCTGTTTGGGGCACACGGATGGCGGGCGCTGTCGCCAAAAGGCAAAGCAGGGTCATAACAGAGTGTTCCATTTCTGGGGATGGGCTCAGCCATCCCCTGCACAAATTTCTCCTATGTAGCAATGGGGATGGTAGCTTTCTTCTGTTTTCTTGAAGAACAAGAGGATGATGGAGCACGTGACAAGAGCATGAACTTTTTCTCTTCCTTTGGCAGTACAGGCACCCAAGGCCAGCCTGCATTGAAGGAACAGCATGGGGATATCTGTGTCGAGCGTTAGCAGAGGAAGGAAGCTTCTTTTGGAGGCTGAGGTGATGAAGCAGAGTCCTTAATTGTTCTGTTTGATTTTCAAGAGGGGTGTTCTGTTTGATTTTCAACAGGGGTGCGGGGAGGGCCTGGGACATGCAAAACGTGGTCCCGGACAGGGGAGCTGTCTATTAGTTGTCTATGAGCGCTATCATGGACACCACTGGACCGGCATCCTGTAAGGATGCTTTCACGTGTTTTCTTGTTTAGAGGCCAACCTCGGCTTTGGGCTGTAAACTAAAGTCTGCCAGGCCGGTGCCAGCTTGGCGGCAGCATCTGCCCGTGGCAGCACCAGCTTGGTGGTGGTGTGTGCCCACGCCTGTGCCAGGTTGCTGGCTGTGTCTGGCTTGTGAGGCTTGGGGTAATTGGCCCCCTGTTCCCCATGGCGTGGGCTCCAGCTGTGGCCCGGGGCAGCACAGGTGGGACCCATGAGGTGAGGATGGGGCTGGGCCCAGGGTTTAAAAAGGGCTGAGGATGGGGCTGGCCCTGCTGTATCCGCCATTATTTTAGTCAGACCCTGCATTCCGCTCAGTTAAAGGCTCACGAGAATTACTTAACATTTGCCTTTGGAAGTCATGCTTCAAACAATGAATTTGCAACAAAATTTTTTTGACACTAGTCAATGAACTCCTGTAATACTGCAGCAAAATGACGTTTTTAGTGGTTGTTGAATCTCAGAGTGATAACATAGGCATCCCTGTTTGAGCCCTTACCGCAAGCATTGCAATGGTTGTTTACACCCTGCTCGGTTCTTTTGTGAAGGTGCGTAGCTATGGGAGGTGCGTTATTCCCAAGGTGCTGCGGCGCCGATGCTCTGGCTGTTGGCAGGAATGGGCAAAGCGGAAGGCTGTGTGGCTAGGGGAGAATGGCGTGGACGTGCTGCTGCTCTCTCTGTTGCACCAGAATTTCGACGGCTGGGTTGGGCTGCTAAATCAATGGAACGACTGGAAGACATTTCAGAAAAGTGAGTACTCTACTATCTTTATCTTTTAAAGTCGTTGTCTTTCTACAGACCCCTGTCCATGGCTTAGCTATTTGATTGGCGTGAAACAGACCCAGAATTTTGCTTTAAGTGGTGTTCTGATTCGCTGAAATTCCCCGTAGGTAGAGAGCAAGAATTACCAATGTTGCTTGGTGGTTGAAGTTGTTGGGGTTTCTGTGAAAGCTAACTTGCCAGAATGTGTAGGAAGCAGCCTGAATTCCAGTAGAGATACTGCATAAAAGGTCCTTTTCTGGACAGGAAGAGAGCTTCAGGAAACGTCGGCGCTGTTTGCCGTAGGGCCTCCGACATAGTTGTTCAGTCATCGTGGGCTTTGTGGCATTCCCGCAGGCACGATCTTGAACACATTTTGTACGGCAGCCGGTATCTTAGCTGACTTTCTATCTCGCGCTTGGTTGCTTGTACCTGCTCAAAACTGACTGTAGTGTCAAACGAACCCACAGGAAAATGTCCTCAACTCGTGCTGGTAGGGCAAGCCCGCTGCAGTTGATAAAATCGGGAAATAGCACGATGTTTTGAAAAATTTGCCTTGCGAGGACAAGGGCTGTCTCCTGGTAGGCAGCTGAATTCTGTGCCTGATTCCACCGGTCCGCTCTGGCACTTGAAGGAAGCAGTCCCTAAGCCAACGCAATCTAAAATGGGGGTCGTTTGGGTTTTTTTAATCATTTCTTAGGGATATGAGGCTTGTGTGGGTGTTTAGCTTGTCCTGTTCTTTCTGTTCCTAATTCTGAACCCACTGACTGGCGTCAAAGAACGGTCGTGTTGTAGTCTGACGGTGTCGTCTCCCAGGAGCTGGTGGAAGGCCAGGGCTTACGTCAAACTGATAAGGAGGATTGAGGCTGGAAAGTGGAACGTCTAAAGAAGAATTACTGTCCTTGGGAGAGAAGCACATCCTGAAGAAACAGGTAAGCTAATGGAAATGTTTTGGGAACCGTCCGAAACAACTAGTAGGAGTGTGATAAGAAGCCCCCTCCCGCCAACTATCCTCCTTATAATCCTAAAAGTCACAGCCCTCGAGCTGGAGACACCAGCCCAAGCAGAGAGCCCTCGCCTCTGAGCGTGCGCAGCATGTTAAAGTCGCGCTGTAGCTTGAAGCTGAAATAAGAGAAATGTAGACCAATAGAAAACTGCTTTGTGTAATTACTTCTGCATACGCATAGCTAGACTGTATCAATACTGTACCTGTAGGAGCGAACTTTGCGTTAGCTTTGTGGAGCTGCCGCCTAGCGCCCATCTCTGCGCAGACGTGACATAAAAATACCTGTGCCCTGTGTGTATATTGGCGTCCCGCACACCGGGTAAGCGACCTCACGCTTGTGGGATAACAGTTTTGACGCCCCAGATGGGACCGAGCTGACAGCCTCGCCCGGTTCGTCTTGCCGCATCCGACGGGGAGAAGAGGCCTGAGCGGACTCCAGCGCGCACCGACCTGTCGACTGGGGACTCCTTCAGCTCCTCTCCTGCGGTCGGGCGGTAAGTGCCAAAACGGTGCAATGTTCCTGACAAGAGGTATTTTTTGGGGCTAGGAGAAAAGGGGGTAGGGGCAAGATGTCTCGGGAAGCAGGCGGCCTCTGTTCTGTTCTGGGCTCTGCATAAGACGCACCAGGAAAGACAGGTGGCAGTAGCGTAGTTCTGTTTGTTTCTCCACGCTGTCCTGTTCTGCGTAACGAAGGGAGACGTCCCTCGTTCTGGTTTGTGTAGAAATACTGGGTTTTTCGGTACCGGTATGGGCGCTGCTGCTTCCCAGGAGGCAGCCCTTTGCTCTCCTCTAGGATGCATCCTGAAGCATTGCAAGAAATTTGGGGGAGATGCCATGGCTAAAAATCAGCTAAAACGATATCGTAATCAACGGTGGCCACAATATCCATGGGAAGATGGTGAGAAATGGCCTGAGAACGGATCCTTGAAACATAACACTATATCGGAATGAATGTTGTGTTGTCGGGGAACTGAAAAATGGGATGAAATGCCTTCTGTGGATATGCTTTTTTCGTTAAGGCGCGATTGGGATATTAGGAAGAAAGGTGGTTTAGTGGATTCTAAACATCGGATGGGAATATATGTGTTAAAAGAGAAAAAGGGAAAACCTCGTTGTATTGAATGGGAAAATTTGGAAGAGGATATTCAGCTGTCGGTAGCTCCCCCCAAACAGCCCAAATCTGATAGCTCAAGTGGTAACGGAGTTGTGAGTGCTATCTCTAAAAGAACAAGGGGAGAGAAACCGATAGTTTGAGCTCCCCTCAGACAGGCTGCAGGGCCTGGAGGAACACCGGTATCCGTACGCGTACCTTTTACTGCTTGTGATTTATTAAACTGCAAACGGGCAGTCGGATCCTATCGAAACAATCCAGAAGGAATGTATAGTACTGTTAATCACGACTCCTAGTCCTAACTGGGGAGATGTACAGGCTCTCCTAGAATATTTGTTTCCCACTGAGGAGAGGAGAAGAATATTAGAGAAGGCCAGAGAGGGACTGATCCAACAAGGCGGGGGGGTGGAGGGTGCCTAATACTGATACGTACCTCCCGAAAGAGGATCCGGAGTGGGATCCAGACACAAGTGTGAGGGATTAGAGAGGGTAAAGGAATATCAGAAGTGAATTTTGTACGGGATTCAACAGGGAGTGCAAAAGCCCAAGAATTTATCTCAACTATCTGAAGTAAGGCAGGGAGATAAGGAAACCCCGTCAGCCTTCTCTGAGAGATTGTGTGAAGTAGCTCGAAAACGGACAGATCTGGATCCGGAAGGTGATAGGAATTCAAAGTTATTTAACAGGCTGTTTATTGGTCAAGCAGCAGCAGGTATAAGAAAGAGATGACAAAAGGTAGAGGGCGAGGATGGCATGACAATCTCACAGTTCTTCTCAATGGCATGTAAGGTACGTAATAATCGGGAGGAAATAGAAGAGAAGGAGAAGCGGGGACGAGTAACGCTGCAAGCTTCTTTGTTGGCTGCCTTGAGGGAAGACCAGGAAAAAGGGAGAGAAAATACAGGAGGTGAATTTTGTGGGTGAGGAAGGGGCTGTAGAAATAATAGTAGAAATGGTTATGACATTCCCCTGGGAATGCATCGGCGTGCAAATTGTAAGCAAGAGGGCCGTTGGAAAAAAATTGTCCATGCCGTCTGAGTACTGGGGAAAGAGAGACAGAAGAAGCCGTTGGGGTCATGCCGGAGATTGGGTTGGACTGAAGGGGGCCGGAGGAATCTATTAACATTTCCCCAGACGATCCTCTGGTTCCAGTCAAGCTGGGGAATGAAAGAAGAGATTTTTTATTTTTCATTATTGATAGTGGAGCCACACATGCTGCAGTAAGTAGTTGTAGGGGACCCTTAAGTAGAAGTAAAAGAAGCGTTGTTGGTGCAAGAGGGAAAAAGACTTTAAGGCTGTTTTTACAGCCTATGGAATGTTCCATTGGAAACAGTAAATTAACTCCTGAATTCCTTTAGATGCCAGAATGCCCCCTACCGTTGCTTGGGTGGGATTTACTTGTAAACTGAATGCAGGGCTAAGTTCTTCTGAAGACTCTGTTCAGTTGACTCTGTTCAGCCCACAGGGGACCTCTCCTCTTTGTGGCGGATGCCAGCCTGAACGGGACCTCGCCTGTTTGGGGCACATGGATGGCGGGCGCTGTCGCCAAAAGGCAAAGCAGGGTCATAACAGAGTGTTCCATTTCTGGGGATGGGCTCAGCCATCCCCTGCACAAATTTCTCCTATGTAGCAATGGGGATGGTAGCTTTCTTCTGTTTTCTTGAAGAACAAGAGGATGATGGAGCACGTGACAAGAGCATGAACTTTTTCTCTTCCTTTGGCAGTACAGGCACCCAAGGCCAGCCTGCATTGAAGGAACAGCATGGGGATATCTGTGTCGAGCGTTAGCAGAGGAAGGAAGCTTCTTTTGGAGGCTGAGGTGATGAAGCAGAGTCCTTAATTGTTCTGTTTGATTTTCAAGAGGGGTGTTCTGTTTGATTTTCAACAGGGGTGCGGGGAGGGCCTGGGACATGCAAAACGTGGTCCCGGACAGGGGAGCTGTCTATTAGTTGTCTATGAGCGCTATCATGGACACCACTGGACCGGCATCCTGTAAGGATGCTTTCACGTGTTTTCTTGTTTAGAGGCCAACCTCGGCTTTGGGCTGTAAACTAAAGTCTGCCAGGCCGGTGCCAGCTTGGCGGCAGCATCTGCCCGTGGCAGCACCAGCTTGGTGGTGGTGTGTGCCCACGCCTGTGCCAGGTTGCTGGCTGTGTCTGGCTTGTGAGGCTTGGGGTAATTGGCCCCCTGTTCCCCATGGCGTGGGCTCCAGCTGTGGCCCGGGGCAGCACAGGTGGGACCCATGTGGTGAGGATGGGGCTGGGCCCAGGGTTTAAAAAGGGCTGAGGATGGGGCTGGCCCTGCTGTATCCGCCATTATTTTAGTCAGACCCTGCATTCCGCTCAGTTAAAGGCTCACGAGAATTACTTAACATTTGCCTTTGGAAGTCATGCTTCAAACAATGAATTTGCAACAAAATTTTTTTGACACTAGTCAATGAACTCCTGTAATACTGCAGCAAAATGACGTTTTTAGTGGTTGTTGAATCTCAGAGTGATAACATAGGCATCCCTGTTTGAGCCCTTACCGCAAGCATTGCAATGGTTGTTTACACCCTGCTCGGTTCTTTTGTGAAGGTGCGTAGCTATGGGAGGTGCGTTATTCCCAAGGTGCTACGGCGCCGATGCTCTGGCTGTTGGCAGGAATGGGCAAAGCGGAAGGCTGTGTGGCTAGGGGAGAATGGCGTGGACGTGCTGCTGCTCTCTCTGTTGCACCAGAATTTCGACGGCTGGGTTGGGCTGCTAAATCAATGGAACGACTGGAAGACATTTCAGAAAAGTGAGTACTCTACTATCTTTATCTTTTAAAGTCGTTGTCTTTCTACAGACCCCTGTCCATGGCTTAGCTATTTGATTGGCGTGAAACAGACCCAGAATTTTGCTTTAAGTGGTGTTCTGATTCGCTGAAATTCCCCGTAGGTAGAGAGCAAGAATTACCAATGTTGCTTGGTGGTTGAAGTTGTCGGGGTTTCTGTGAAAGCTAACTTGCCAGAATGTGTAGGAAGCAGCCTGAATTCCAGTAGAGATACTGCATAAAAGGTCCTTTTCTGGACAGGAAGAGAGCTTCAGGAAACGTCGGCGCTGTTTGCCGTAGGGCCTCCGACATAGTTGTTCAGTCATCGTGGGCTTTGTGGCATTCCCGCAGGCACGATCTTGAACACATTTTGTACGGCAGCCGGTATCTTAGCTGACTTTCTATCTCGCGCTTGGTTGCTTGTACCTGCTCAAAACTGACTGTAGTGTCAAACGAACCCACAGGAAAATGTCCTCAACTCGTGCTGGTAGGGCAAGCCCGCTGCAGTTGATAAAATCGGGAAATAGCACGATGTTTTGAAAAATTTGCCTTGCGAGGACAAGGGCTGTCTCCTGGTAGGCAGCTGAATTCTGTGCCTGATTCCACCGGTCCGCTCTGGCACTTGAAGGAAGCAGTCCCTAAGCCAACGCAATCTAAAATGGGGGTCGTTTGGGTTTTTTTAATCATTTCTTAGGGATATGAGGCTTGTGTGGGTGTTTAGCTTGTCCTGTTCTTTCTGTTCCTAATTCTGAACCCACTGACTGGCGTCAAAGAACGGTCGTGTTGTAGTCTGACGGTGTCGTCTCCCAGGAGCTGGTGGAAGGCCAGGGCTTACGTCAAACTGATAAGGAGGATTGAGGCTGGAAAGTGGAACGTCTAAAGAAGAATTACTGTCCTTGGGAGAGAAGCACATCCTGAAGAAACAGGTAAGCTAATGGAAATGTTTTGGGAACCGTCCGAAACAACTAGTAGGAGTGTGATAAGAAGCCCCCTCCCGCCAACTATCCTCCTTATAATCCTAAAAGTCACAGCCCTCGAGCTGGAGACACCAGCCCAAGCAGAGAGCCCTCGCCTCTGAGCGTGCGCAGCATGTTAAAGTCGCGCTGTAGCTTGAAGCTGAAATAAGAGAAATGTAGACCAATAGAAAACTGCTTTGTGTAATTACTTCTGCATACGCATAGCTAGACTGTATCAATACTGTACCTGTAGGAGCGAACTTTGCGTTAGCTTTGTGGAGCTGCCGCCTAGCGCCCATCTCTGCGCAGACGTGACATAAAAATACCTGTGCCCTGTGTGTATATTGGCGTCCCGCACACCGGGTAAGCGACCTCACGCTTGTGGGATAACAGTTTTGACGCCCCAGATGGGACCGAGCTGACAGCCTCGCCCGGTTCGTCTTGCCGCATCCGACGGGGAGAAGAGGCCTGAGCGGACTCCAGCGCGCACCGACCTGTCGACTGGGGACTCCTTCAGCTCCTCTCCTGCGGTCGGGCGGTAAGTGCCAAAACGGTGCAATGTTCCTGACAAGAGGTATTTTTTGGGGCTAGGAGAAAAGGGGGTAGGGGCAAGATGTCTCGGGAAGCAGGCGGCCTCTGTTCTGTTCTGGGCTCTGCATAAGACGCACCAGGAAAGACAGGTGGCAGTAGCGTAGTTCTGTTTGTTTCTCCACGCTGTCCTGTTCTGCGTAACGAAGGGAGACGTCCCTCGTTCTGGTTTGTGTAGAAATACTGGGTTTTTCGGTACCGGTATGGGCGCTGCTGCTTCCCAGGAGGCAGCCCTTTGCTCTCCTCTAGGATGCATCCTGAAGCATTGCAAGAAATTTGGGGGAGATGCCATGGCTAAAAATCAGCTAAAACGATATCGTAATCAACGGTGGCCACAATATCCATGGGAAGATGGTGAGAAATGGCCTGAGAACGGATCCTTGAAACATAACACTATATCGGAATGAATGTTGTGTTGTCGGGGAACTGAAAAATGGGATGAAATGCCTTCTGTGGATATGCTTTTTTCGTTAAGGCGCGATTGGGATATTAGGAAGAAAGGTGGTTTAGTGGATTCTAAACATCGGATGGGAATATATGTGTTAAAAGAGAAAAAGGGAAAACCTCGTTGTATTGAATGGGAAAATTTGGAAGAGGATATTCAGCTGTCGGTAGCTCCCCCCAAACAGCCCAAATCTGATAGCTCAAGTGGTAACGGAGTTGTGAGTGCTATCTCTAAAAGAACAAGGGGAGAGAAACCGATAGTTTGAGCTCCCCTCAGACAGGCTGCAGGGCCTGGAGGAACACCGGTATCCGTACGCGTACCTTTTACTGCTTGTGATTTATTAAACTGCAAACGGGCAGTCGGATCCTATCGAAACAATCCAGAAGGAATGTATAGTACTGTTAATCACGACTCCTAGTCCTAACTGGGGAGATGTACAGGCTCTCCTAGAATATTTGTTTCCCACTGAGGAGAGGAGAAGAATATTAGAGAAGGCCAGAGAGGGACTGATCCAACAAGGCGGGGGGGTGGAGGGTGCCTAATACTGATACGTACCTCCCGAAAGAGGATCCGGAGTGGGATCCAGACACAAGTGTGAGGGATTAGAGAGGGTAAAGGAATATCAGAAGTGAATTTTGTACGGGATTCAACAGGGAGTGCAAAAGCCCAAGAATTTATCTCAACTATCTGAAGTAAGGCAGGGAGATAAGGAAACCCCGTCAGCCTTCTCTGAGAGATTGTGTGAAGTAGCTCGAAAACGGACAGATCTGGATCCGGAAGGTGATAGGAATTCAAAGTTATTTAACAGGCTGTTTATTGGTCAAGCAGCAGGAGGTATAAGAAAGAGATGACAAAAGGTAGAGGGCGAGGATGGCATGACAATCTCACAGTTCTTCTCAATGGCATGTAAGGTACGTAATAATCGGGAGGAAATAGAAGAGAAGGAGAAGCGGGGACGAGTAACGCTGCAAGCTTCTTTGTTGGCTGCCTTGAGGGAAGACCAGGAAAAAGGGAGAGAAAATACAGGAGGTGAATTTTGTGGGTGAGGAAGGGGCTGTAGAAATAATAGTAGAAATGGTTATGACATTCCCCTGGGAATGCATCGGCGTGCAAATTGTAAGCAAGAGGGCCGTTGGAAAAAAATTGTCCATGCCGTCTGAGTACTGGGGAGAGAGAGACAGAAGAAGCCGTTGGGGTCATGCCGGAGATTGGGTTGGACTGAAGGGGGCCGGAGGAATCTATTAACATTTCCCCAGACGATCCTCTGGTTCCAGTCAAGCTGGGGAATGAAAGAAGAGATTTTTTATTTTTCATTATTGATAGTGGAGCCACACATGCTGCAGTAAGTAGTTGTAGGGGACCCTTAAGTAGAAGTAAAAGAAGCATTGTTGGTGCAAGAGGGAAAAAGACTTTAAGGCTGTTTTTACAGCCTATGGAATGTTCCATTGGAAACAGTAAATTAACTCCTGAATTCCTTTAGATGCCAGAATGCCCCCTACCGTTGCTTGGGTGGGATTTACTTGTAAACTGAATGCAGGGCTAAGTTCTTCTGAAGACTCTGTTCAGTTGACTCTGTTCAGCCCACAGGGGACCTCTCCTCTTTGTGGCGGATGCCAGCCTGAACGGGACCTCGCCTGTTTGGGGCACACGGATGGCGGGCGCTGTCGCCAAAAGGCAAAGCAGGGTCATAACAGAGTGTTCCATTTCTGGGGATGGGCTCAGCCATCCCCTGCACAAATTTCTCCTATGTAGCAATGGGGATGGTAGCTTTCTTCTGTTTTCTTGAAGAACAAGAGGATGATGGAGCACGTGACAAGAGCATGAACTTTTTCTCTTCCTTTGGCAGTACAGGCACCCAAGGCCAGCCTGCATTGAAGGAACAGCATGGGGATATCTGTGTCGAGCGTTAGCAGAGGAAGGAAGCTTCTTTTGGAGGCTGAGGTGATGAAGCAGAGTCCTTAATTGTTCTGTTTGATTTTCAAGAGGGCTGTTCTGTTTGATTTTCAACAGGGGTGCGGGGAGGGCCTGGGACATGCAAAACGTGGTCCCGGACAGGGGAGCTGTCTATTAGTTGTCTATGAGCGCTATCATGGACACCACTGGACCGGCATCCTGTAAGGATGCTTTCATGTGTTTTCTTGTTTAGAGGCCAACCTCGGCTTTGGGCTGTAAACTAAAGTCTGCCAGGCCGGTGCCAGCTTGGCGGCAGCATCTGCCCGTGGCAGCACCAGCTTGGTGGTGGTGTGTGCCCACGCCTGTGCCAGGTTGCTGGCTGTGTCTGGCTTGTGAGGCTTGGGGTAATTGGCCCCCTGTTCCCCATGGCGTGGGCTCCAGCTGTGGCCCGGGGCAGCACAGGTGGGACCCATGAGGTGAGGATGGGGCTGGGCCCAGGGTTTAAAAAGGGCTGAGGATGGGGCTGGCCCTGCTGTATCCGCCATTATTTTAGTCAGACCCTGCATTCCGCTCAGTTAAAGGCTCACGAGAATTACTTAACATTTGCCTTTGGAAGTCATGCTTCAAACAATGAATTTGCAACAAAATTTTTTTGACACTAGTCAATGAACTCCTGTAATACTGCAGCAAAATGACGTTTTTAGTGGTTGTTGAATCTCAGAGTGATAACATAGGCATCCCTGTTTGAGCCCTTACCGCAAGCATTGCAATGGTTGTTTACACCCTGCTCGGTTCTTTTGTGAAGGTGCGTAGCTATGGGAGGTGCGTTATTCCCAAGGTGCTACGGCGCCGATGCTCTGGCTGTTGGCAGGAATGGGCAAAGCGGAAGGCTGTGTGGCTAGGGGAGAATGGCGTGGACGTGCTGCTGCTCTCTCTGTTGCACCAGAATTTCGACGGCTGGGTTGGGCTGCTAAATCAATGGAACGACTGGAAGACATTTCAGAAAAGTGAGTACTCTACTATCTTTATCTTTTAAAGTCGTTGTCTTTCTACAGACCCCTGTCCATGGCTTAGCTATTTGATTGGCGTGAAACAGACCCAGAATTTTGCTTTAAGTGGTGTTCTGATTCGCTGAAATTCCCCGTAGGTAGAGAGCAAGAATTACCAATGTTGCTTGGTGGTTGAAGTTGTCGGGGTTTCTGTGAAAGCTAACTTGCCAGAATGTGTAGGAAGCAGCCTGAATTCCAGTAGAGATACTGCATAAAAGGTCCTTTTCTGGACAGGAAGAGAGCTTCAGGAAACGTCGGCGCTGTTTGCCGTAGGGCCTCCGACATAGTTGTTCAGTCATCGTGGGCTTTGTGGCATTCCCGCAGGCACGATCTTGAACACATTTTGTACGGCAGCCGGTATCTTAGCTGACTTTCTATCTCGCGCTTGGTTGCTTGTACCTGCTCAAAACTGACTGTAGTGTCAAACGAACCCACAGGAAAATGTCCTCAACTCGTGCTGGTAGGGCAAGCCCGCTGCAGTTGATAAAATCGGGAAATAGCACGATGTTTTGAAAAATTTGCCTTGCGAGGACAAGGGCTGTCTCCTGGTAGGCAGCTGAATTCTGTGCCTGATTCCACCGGTCCGCTCTGGCACTTGAAGGAAGCAGTCCCTAAGCCAACGCAATCTAAAATGGGGGTCGTTTGGGTTTTTTTAATCATTTCTTAGGGATATGAGGCTTGTGTGGGTGTTTAGCTTGTCCTGTTCTTTCTGTTCCTAATTCTGAACCCACTGACTGGCGTCAAAGAACGGTCGTGTTGTAGTCTGACGGTGTCGTCTCCCAGGAGCTGGTGGAAGGCCAGGGCTTACGTCAAACTGATAAGGAGGATTGAGGCTGGAAAGTGGAACGTCTAAAGAAGAATTACTGTCCTTGGGAGAGAAGCACATCCTGAAGAAACAGGTAAGCTAATGGAAATGTTTTGGGAACCGTCCGAAACAACTAGTAGGAGTGTGATAAGAAGCCCCCTCCCGCCAACTATCCTCCTTATAATCCTAAAAGTCACAGCCCTCGAGCTGGAGACACCAGCCCAAGCAGAGAGCCCTCGCCTCTGAGCGTGCGCAGCATGTTAAAGTCGCGCTGTAGCTTGAAGCTGAAATAAGAGAAATGTAGACCAATAGAAAACTGCTTTGTGTAATTACTTCTGCATACGCATAGCTAGACTGTATCAATACTGTACCTGTAGGAGCGAACTTTGCGTTAGCTTTGTGGAGCTGCCGCCTAGCGCCCATCTCTGCGCAGACGTGACATAAAAATACCTGTGCCCTGTGTGTATATTGGCGTCCCGCACACCGGGTAAGCGACCTCACGCTTGTGGGATAACAGTTTTGACGCCCCAGATGGGACCGAGCTGACAGCCTCGCCCGGTTCGTCTTGCCGCATCCGACGGGGAGAAGAGGCCTGAGCGGACTCCAGCGCGCACCGACCTGTCGACTGGGGACTCCTTCAGCTCCTCTCCTGCGGTCGGGCGGTAAGTGCCAAAACGGTGCAATGTTCCTGACAAGAGGTATTTTTTGGGGCTAGGAGAAAAGGGGGTAGGGGCAAGATGTCTCGGGAAGCAGGCGGCCTCTGTTCTGTTCTGGGCTCTGCATAAGACGCACCAGGAAAGACAGGTGGCAGTAGCGTAGTTCTGTTTGTTTCTCCACGCTGTCCTGTTCTGCGTAACGAAGGGAGACGTCCCTCGTTCTGGTTTGTGTAGAAATACTGGGTTTTTCGGTACCGGTATGGGCGCTGCTGCTTCCCAGGAGGCAGCCCTTTGCTCTCCTCTAGGATGCATCCTGAAGCATTGCAAGAAATTTGGGGGAGATGCCATGGCTAAAAATCAGCTAAAACGATATCGTAATCAACGGTGGCCACAATATCCATGGGAAGATGGTGAGAAATGGCCTGAGAACGGATCCTTGAAACATAACACTATATCGGAATGAATGTTGTGTTGTCGGGGAACTGAAAAATGGGATGAAATGCCTTCTGTGGATATGCTTTTTTCGTTAAGGCGCGATTGGGATATTAGGAAGAAAGGTGGTTTAGTGGATTCTAAACATCGGATTGGAATATATGTGTTAAAAGAGAAAAAGGGAAAACCTCGTTGTATTGAATGGGAAAATTTGGAAGAGGATATTCAGCTGTCGGTAGCTCCCCCCAAACAGCCCAAATCTGATAGCTCAAGTGGTAACGGAGTTGTGAGTGCTATCTCTAAAAGAACAAGGGGAGAGAAACCGATAGTTTGAGCTCCCCTCAGACAGGCTGCAGGGCCTGGAGGAACACCGGTATCCGTACGCGTACCTTTTACTGCTTGTGATTTATTAAACTGCAAACGGGCAGTCGGATCCTATCGAAACAATCCAGAAGGAATGTATAGTACTGTTAATCACGACTCCTAGTCCTAACTGGGGAGATGTACAGGCTCTCCTAGAATATTTGTTTCCCACTGAGGAGAGGAGAAGAATATTAGAGAAGGCCAGAGAGGGACTGATCCAACAAGGCGGGGGGGTGGAGGGTGCCTAATACTGATACGTACCTCCCGAAAGAGGATCCGGAGTGGGATCCAGACACAAGTGTGAGGGATTAGAGAGGGTAAAGGAATATCAGAAGTGAATTTTGTACGGGATTCAACAGGGAGTGCAAAAGCCCAAGAATTTATCTCAACTATCTGAAGTAAGGTAGGGGCATAAGGAAACCCCGTCAGCCTTCTCTGAGAGATTGTGTGAAGTAGCTCGAAAACGGACAGATCTGGATCCGGAAGGTGATAGGAATTCAAAGTTATTTAACAGGCTGTTTATTGGTCAAGCAGCAGCAGGTATAAGAAAGAGATGACAAAAGGTAGAGGGCGAGGATGGCATGACAATCTCACAGTTCTTCTCAATGGCATGTAAGGTACGTAATAATCGGGAGGAAATAGAAGAGAAGGAGAAGCGGGGACGAGTAACGCTGCAAGCTTCTTTGTTGGCTGCCTTGAGGGAAGACCAGGAAAAAGGGAGAGAAAATACAGGAGGTGAATTTTGTGGGTGAGGAAGGGGCTGTAGAAATAATAGTAGAAATGGTTATGACATTCCCCTGGGAATGCATCGGCGTGCAAATTGTAAGCAAGAGGGCCGTTGGAAAAAAATTGTCCATGCCGTCTGAGTACTGGGGAAAGAGAGACAGAAGAAGCCGTTGGGGTCATGCCGGAGATTGGGTTGGACTGAAGGGGGCCGGAGGAATCTATTAACATTTCCCCAGACGATCCTCTGGTTCCAGTCAAGCTGGGGAATGAAAGAAGAGATTTTTTATTTTTCATTATTGATAGTGGAGCCACACATGCTGCAGTAAGTAGTTGTAGGGGACCCTTAAGTAGAAGTAAAAGAAGCATTGTTGGTGCAAGAGGGAAAAAGACTTTAAGGCTGTTTTTACAGCCTATGGAATGTTCCATTGGAAACAGTAAATTAACTCCTGAATTCCTTTAGATGCCAGAATGCCCCCTACCGTTGCTTGGGTGGGATTTACTTGTAAACTGAATGCAGGGCTAAGTTCTTCTGAAGACTCTGTTCAGTTGCCTCTGTTCAGCCCACAGGGGACCTCTCCTCTTTGTGGCGGATGCCAGCCTGAACGGGACCTCGCCTGTTTGGGGCACACGGATGGCGGGCGCTGTCGCCAAAAGGCAAAGCAGGGTCATAGCAGAGTGTTCCATTTCTGGGGATGGGCTCAGCCATCCCCTGCACAAATTTCTCCTATGTAGCAATGGGGATGGTAGCTTTCTTCTGTTTTCTTGAAGAACAAGAGGATGATGGAGCACGTGACAAGAGCATGAACTTTTTCTCTTCCTTTGGCAGTACAGGCACCCAAGGCCAGCCTGCATTGAAGGAACAGCATGGGGATATCTGTGTCGAGCGTTAGCAGAGGAAGGAAGCTTCTTTTGGAGGCTGAGGTGATGAAGCAGAGTCCTTAATTGTTCTGTTTGATTTTCAACAGGGGTGCGGGGAGGGCCTGGGACATGCAAAACGTGGTCCCGGACAGGGGAGCTGTCTATTAGTTGTCTATGAGCGCTATCATGGACACCACTGGACCGGCATCCTGTAAGGATGCTTTCACGTGTTTTCTTGTTTAGAGGCCAACCTCGGCTTTGGGCTGTAAACTAAAGTCTGCCAGGCCGGTGCCAGCTTGGCGGCAGCATCTGCCCGTGGCAGCACCAGCTTGGTGGTGGTGTGTGCCCACGCCTGTGCCAGGTTGCTGGCTGTGTCTGGCTTGTGAGGCTTGGGGTAATTGGCCCCCTGTTCCCCATGGCGTGGGCTCCAGCTGTGGCCCGGGGCAGCACAGGTGGGACCCATGAGGTGAGGATGGGGCTGGGCCCAGGGTTTAAAAAGGGCTGAGGATGGGGCTGGCCCTGCTGTATCCGCCATTATTTTAGTCAGACCCTGCATTCCGCTCAGTTAAAGGCTCACGAGAATTACTTAACATTTGCCTTTGGAAGTCATGCTTCAAACAATGAATTTGCAACAAAATTTTTTTGACACTAGTCAATGAACTCCTGTAATACTGCAGCAAAATGACGTTTTTAGTGGTTGTTGAATCTCAGAGTGATAACATAGGCATCCCTGTTTGAGCCCTTACCGCAAGCATTGCAATGGTTGTTTACACCCTGCTCGGTTCTTTTGTGAAGGTGCGTAGCTATGGGAGGTGCGTTATTCCCAAGGTGCTGCGGCGCCGATGCTCTGGCTGTTGGCAGGAATGGGCAAAGCGGAAGGCTGTGTGGCTAGGGGAGAATGGCGTGGACGTGCTGCTGCTCTCTCTGTTGCACCAGAATTTCGACGGCTGGGTTGGGCTGCTAAATCAATGGAACGACTGGAAGACATTTCAGAAAAGTGAGTACTCTACTATCTTTATCTTTTAAAGTCGTTGTCTTTCTACAGACCCCTGTCCATGGCTTAGCTATTTGATTGGCGTGAAACAGACCCAGAATTTTGCTTTAAGTGGTGTTCTGATTCGCTGAAATTCCCCGTAGGTAGAGAGCAAGAATTACCAATGTTGCTTGGTGGTTGAAGTTGTTGGGGTTTCTGTGAAAGCTAACTTGCCAGAATGTGTAGGAAGCAGCCTGAATTCCAGTAGAGATACTGCATAAAAGGTCCTTTTCTGGACAGGAAGAGAGCTTCAGGAAACGTCGGCGCTGTTTGCCGTAGGGCCTCCGACATAGTTGTTCAGTCATCGTGGGCTTTGTGGCATTCCCGCAGGCACGATCTTGAACACATTTTGTACGGCAGCCGGTATCTTAGCTGACTTTCTATCTCGCGCTTGGTTGCTTGTACCTGCTCAAAACTGACTGTAGTGTCAAACGAACCCACAGGAAAATGTCCTCAACTCGTGCTGGTAGGGCAAGCCCGCTGCAGTTGATAAAATCGGGAAATAGCACGATGTTTTGAAAAATTTGCCTTGCGAGGACAAGGGCTGTCTCCTGGTAGGCAGCTGAATTCTGTGCCTGATTCCACCGGTCCGCTCTGGCACTTGAAGGAAGCAGTCCCTAAGCCAACGCAATCTAAAATGGGGGTCGTTTGGGTTTTTTTAATCATTTCTTAGGGATATGAGGCTTGTGTGGGTGTTTAGCTTGTCCTGTTCTTTCTGTTCCTAATTCTGAACCCACTGACTGGCGTCAAAGAACGGTCGTGTTGTAGTCTGACGGTGTCGTCTCCCAGGAGCTGGTGGAAGGCCAGGGCTTACGTCAAACTGATAAGGAGGATTGAGGCTGGAAAGTGGAACGTCTAAAGAAGAATTACTGTCCTTGGGAGAGAAGCACATCCTGAAGAAACAGGTAAGCTAATGGAAATGTTTTGGGAACCGTCCGAAACAACTAGTAGGAGTGTGATAAGAAGCCCCCTCCCGCCAACTATCCTCCTTATAATCCTAAAAGTCACAGCCCTCGAGCTGGAGACACCAGCCCAAGCAGAGAGCCCTCGCCTCTGAGCGTGCGCAGCATGTTAAAGTCGCGCTGTAGCTTGAAGCTGAAATAAGAGAAATGTAGACCAATAGAAAACTGCTTTGTGTAATGACTTCTGCATACGCATAGCTAGACTGTATCAATACTGTACCTGTAGGAGCGAACTTTGCGTTAGCTTTGTGGAGCTGCCGCCTAGCGCCCATCTCTGCGCAGACGTGACATAAAAATACCTGTGCCCTGTGTGTATATTGGCGTCCCGCACACCGGGTAAGCGACCTCACGCTTGTGGGATAACAGTTTTGACGCCCCAGATGGGACCGAGCTGACAGCCTCGCCCGGTTCGTCTTGCCGCATCCGACGGGGAGAAGAGGCCTGAGCGGACTCCAGCGCGCACCGACCTGTCGACTGGGGACTCCTTCAGCTCCTCTCCTGCGGTCGGGCGGTAAGTGCCAAAACGGTGCAATGTTCCTGACAAGAGGTATTTTTTGGGGCTAGGAGAAAAGGGGGTAGGGGCAAGATGTCTCGGGAAGCAGGCGGCCTCTGTTCTGTTCTGGGCTCTGCATAAGACGCACCAGGAAAGACAGGTGGCAGTAGCGTAGTTCTGTTTGTTTCTCCACGCTGTCCTGTTCTGCGTAACGAAGGGAGACGTCCCTCGTTCTGGTTTGTGTAGAAATACTGGGTTTTTCGGTACCGGTATGGGCGCTGCTGCTTCCCAGGAGGCAGCCCTTTGCTCTCCTCTAGGATGCATCCTGAAGCATTGCAAGAAATTTGGGGGAGATGCCATGGCTAAAAATCGGCTAAAACGATATCGTAATCAACGGTGGCCACAATATCCATGGGAAGATGGTGAGAAATGGCCTGAGAACGGATCCTTGAAACATAACACTATATCGGAATGAATGTTGTGTTGTCGGGGAACTGAAAAATGGGATGAAATGCCTTCTGTGGATATGCTTTTTTCGTTAAGGCGCGATTGGGATATTAGGAAGAAAGGTGGTTTAGTGGATTCTAAACATCGGATGGGAATATATGTGTTAAAAGAGAAAAAGGGAAAACCTCGTTGTATTGAATGGGAAAATTTGGAAGAGGATATTCAGCTGTCGGTAGCTCCCCCCAAACAGCCCAAATCTGATAGCTCAAGTGGTAACGGAGTTGTGAGTGCTATCTCTAAAAGAACAAGGGGAGAGAAACCGATAGTTTGAGCTCCCCTCAGACAGGCTGCAGGGCCTGGAGGAACACCGGTATCCGTACGCGTACCTTTTACTGCTTGTGATTTATTAAACTGCAAACGGGCAGTCGGATCCTATCGAAACAATCCAGAAGGAATGTATAGTACTGTTAATCACGACTCCTAGTCCTAACTGGGGAGATGTACAGGCTCTCCTAGAATATTTGTTTCCCACTGAGGAGAGGAGAAGAATATTAGAGAAGGCCAGAGAGGGACTGATCCAACAAGGCGGGGGGGTGGAGGGTGCCTAATACTGATACGTACCTCCCGAAAGAGGATCCGGAGTGGGATCCAGACACAAGTGTGAGGGATTAGAGAGGGTAAAGGAATATCAGAAGTGAATTTTGTACGGGATTCAACAGGGAGTGCAAAAGCCCAAGAATTTATCTCAACTATCTGAAGTAAGGCAGGGAGATAAGGAAACCCCGTCAGCCTTCTCTGAGAGATTGTGTGAAGTAGCTCGAAAACGGACAGATCTGGATCCGGAAGGTGATAGGAATTCAAAGTTATTTAACAGGCTGTTTATTGGTCAAGCAGCAGCAGGTATAAGAAAGAGATGACAAAAGGTAGAGGGCGAGGATGGCATGACAATCTCACAGTTCTTCTCAATGGCATGTAAGGTACGTAATAATCGGGAGGAAATAGAAGAGAAGGAGAAGCGGGGACGAGTAACGCTGCAAGCTTCTTTGTTGGCTGCCTTGAGGGAAGACCAGGAAAAAGGGAGAGAAAATACAGGAGGTGAATTTTGTGGGTGAGGAAGGGGCTGTAGAAATAATAGTAGAAATGGTTATGACATTCCCCTGGGAATGCATCGGCGTGCAAATTGTAAGCAAGAGGGCCGTTGGAAAAAAATTGTCCATGCCGTCTGAGTACTGGGGAAAGAGAGACAGAAGAAGCCGTTGGGGTCATGCCGGAGATTGGGTTGGACTGAAGGGGGCCGGAGGAATCTATTAACATTTCCCCAGACGATCCTCTGGTTCCAGTCAAGCTGGGGAATGAAAGAAGAGATTTTTTATTTTTCATTATTGATAGTGGAGCCACACATGCTGCAGTAAGTAGTTGTAGGGGACCCTTAAGTAGAAGTAAAAGAAGCGTTGTTGGTGCAAGAGGGAAAAAGACTTTAAGGCTGTTTTTACAGCCTATGGAATGTTCCATTGGAAACAGTAAATTAACTCCTGAATTCCTTTAGATGCCAGAATGCCCCCTACCGTTGCTTGGGTGGGATTTACTTGTAAACTGAATGCAGGGCTAAGTTCTTCTGAAGACTCTGTTCAGTTGACTCTGTTCAGCCCACAGGGGACCTCTCCTCTTTGTGGCGGATGCCAGCCTGAACGGGACCTCGCCTGTTTGGGGCACACGGATGGCGGGCGCTGTCGCCAAAAGGCAAAGCAGGGTCATAACAGAGTGTTCCATTTCTGGGGATGGGCTCAGCCATCCCCTGCACAAATTTCTCCTATGTAGCAATGGGGATGGTAGCTTTCTTCTGTTTTCTTGAAGAACAAGAGGATGATGGAGCACGTGACAAGAGCATGAACTTTTTCTCTTCCTTTGGCAGTACAGGCACCCAAGGCCAGCCTGCATTGAAGGAACAGCATGGGGATATCTGTGTCGAGCGTTAGCAGAGGAAGGAAGCTTCTTTTGGAGGCTGAGGTGATGAAGCAGAGTCCTTAATTGTTCTGTTTGATTTTCAAGAGGGGTGTTCTGTTTGATTTTCAACAGGGGTGCGGGGAGGGCCTGGGACATGCAAAACGTGGTCCCGGACAGGGGAGCTGTCTATTAGTTGTCTATGAGCGCTATCATGGACACCACTGGACCGGCATCCTGTAAGGATGCTTTCACGTGTTTTCTTGTTTAGAGGCCAACCTCGGCTTTGGGCTGTAAACTAAAGTCTGCCAGGCCGGTGCCAGCTTGGCGGCAGCATCTGCCCGTGGCAGCACCAGCTTGGTGGTGGTGTGTGCCCACGCCTGTGCCAGGTTGCTGGCTGTGTCTGGCTTGTGAGGCTTGGGGTAATTGGCCCCCTGTTCCCCATGGCGTGGGCTCCAGCTGTGGCCCGGGGCAGCACAGGTGGGACCCCTGAGGTGAGGATGGGGCTGGGCCCAGGGTTTAAAAAGGGCTGAGGATGGGGCTGGCCCTGCTGTATCCGCCATTATTTTAGTCAGACCCTGCATTCCGCTCAGTTAAAGGCTCACGAGAATTACTTAACATTTGCCTTTGGAAGTCATGCTTCAAACAATGAATTTGCAACAAAATTTTTTTGACACTAGTCAATGAACTCCTGTAATACTGCAGCAAAATGACGTTTTTAGTGGTTGTTGAATCTCAGAGTGATAACATAGGCATCCCTGTTTGAGCCCTTACCGCAAGCATTGCAATGGTTGTTTACACCCTGCTCGGTTCTTTTGTGAAGGTGCGTAGCTATGGGAGGTGCGTTATTCCCAAGGTGCTGCGGCGCCGATGCTCTGGCTGTTGGCAGGAATGGGCAAAGCGGAAGGCTGTGTGGCTAGGGGAGAATGGCGTGGACGTGCTGCTGCTCTCTCTGTTGCACCAGAATTTCGACGGCTGGGTTGGGCTGCTAAATCAATGGAACGACTGGAAGACATTTCAGAAAAGTGAGTACTCTACTATCTTTATCTTTTAAAGTCGTTGTCTTTCTACAGACCCCTGTCCATGGCTTAGCTATTTGATTGGCGTGAAACAGACCCAGAATTTTGCTTTAAGTGGTGTTCTGATTCGCTGAAATTCCCCGTAGGTAGAGAGCAAGAATTACCAATGTTGCTTGGTGGTTGAAGTTGTTGGGGTTTCTGTGAAAGCTAACTTGCCAGAATGTGTAGGAAGCAGCCTGAATTCCAGTAGAGATACTGCATAAAAGGTCCTTTTCTGGACAGGAAGAGAGCTTCAGGAAACGTCGGCGCTGTTTGCCGTAGGGCCTCCGACATAGTTGTTCAGTCATCGTGGGCTTTGTGGCATTCCCGCAGGCACGATCTTGAACACATTTTGTACGGCAGCCGGTATCTTAGCTGACTTTCTATCTCGCGCTTGGTTGCTTGTACCTGCTCAAAACTGACTGTAGTGTCAAACGAACCCACAGGAAAATGTCCTCAACTCGTGCTGGTAGGGCAAGCCCGCTGCAGTTGATAAAATCGGGAAATAGCACGATGTTTTGAAAAATTTGCCTTGCGAGGACAAGGGCTGTCTCCTGGTAGGCAGCTGAATTCTGTGCCTGATTCCACCGGTCCGCTCTGGCACTTGAAGGAAGCAGTCCCTAAGCCAACGCAATCTAAAATGGGGGTCGTTTGGGTTTTTTTAATCATTTCTTAGGGATATGAGGCTTGTGTGGGTGTTTAGCTTGTCCTGTTCTTTCTGTTCCTAATTCTGAACCCACTGACTGGCGTCAAAGAACGGTCGTGTTGTAGTCTGACGGTGTCGTCTCCCAGGAGCTGGTGGAAGGCCAGGGCTTACGTCAAACTGATAAGGAGGATTGAGGCTGGAAAGTGGAACGTCTAAAGAAGAATTACTGTCCTTGGGAGAGAAGCACATCCTGAAGAAACAGGTAAGCTAATGGAAATGTTTTGGGAACCGTCCGAAACAACTAGTAGGAGTGTGATAAGAAGCCCCCTCCCGCCAACTATCCTCCTTATAATCCTAAAAGTCACAGCCCTCGAGCTGGAGACACCAGCCCAAGCAGAGAGCCCTCGCCTCTGAGCGTGCGCAGCATGTTAAAGTCGCGCTGTAGCTTGAAGCTGAAATAAGAGAAATGTAGACCAATAGAAAACTGCTTTGTGTAATTACTTCTGCATACGCATAGCTAGACTGTATCAATACTGTACCTGTAGGAGCGAACTTTGCGTTAGCTTTGTGGAGCTGCCGCCTAGCGCCCATCTCTGCGCAGACGTGACATAAAAATACCTGTGCCCTGTGTGTATATTGGCGTCCCGCACACCGGGTAAGCGACCTCACGCTTGTGGGATAACAGTTTTGACGCCCCAGATGGGACCGAGCTGACAGCCTCGCCCGGTTCGTCTTGCCGCATCCGACGGGGAGAAGAGGCCTGAGCGGACTCCAGCGCGCACCGACCTGTCGACTGGGGACTCCTTCAGCTCCTCTCCTGCGGTCGGGCGGTAAGTGCCAAAACGGTGCAATGTTCCTGACAAGAGGTATTTTTTGGGGCTAGGAGAAAAGGGGGTAGGGGCAAGATGTCTCGGGAAGCAGGCGGCCTCTGTTCTGTTCTGGGCTCTGCATAAGACGCACCAGGAAAGACAGGTGGCAGTAGCGTAGTTCTGTTTGTTTCTCCACGCTGTCCTGTTCTGCGTAACGAAGGGAGACGTCCCTCGTTCTGGTTTGTGTAGAAATACTGGGTTTTTCGGTACCGGTATGGGCGCTGCTGCTTCCCAGGAGGCAGCCCTTTGCTCTCCTCTAGGATGCATCCTGAAGCATTGCAAGAAATTTGGGGGAGATGCCATGGCTAAAAATCAGCTAAAACGATATCGTAATCAACGGTGGCCACAATATCCATGGGAAGATGGTGAGAAATGGCCTGAGAACGGATCCTTGAAACATAACACTATATCGGAATGAATGTTGTGTTGTCGGGGAACTGAAAAATGGGATGAAATGCCTTCTGTGGATATGCTTTTTTCGTTAAGGCGCGATTGGGATATTAGGAAGAAAGGTGGTTTAGTGGATTCTAAACATCGGATGGGAATATATGTGTTAAAAGAGAAAAAGGGAAAACCTCGTTGTATTGAATGGGAAAATTTGGAAGAGGATATTCAGCTGTCGGTAGCTCCCCCCAAACAGCCCAAATCTGATAGCTCAAGTGGTAACGGAGTTGTGAGTGCTATCTCTAAAAGAACAAGGGGAGAGAAACCGATAGTTTGAGCTCCCCTCAGACAGGCTGCAGGGCCTGGAGGAACACCGGTATCCGTACGCGTACCTTTTACTGCTTGTGATTTATTAAACTGCAAACGGGCAGTCGGATCCTATCGAAACAATCCAGAAGGAATGTATAGTACTGTTAATCACGACTCCTAGTCCTAACTGGGGAGATGTACAGGCTCTCCTAGAATATTTGTTTCCCACTGAGGAGAGGAGAAGAATATTAGAGAAGGCCAGAGAGGGACTGATCCAACAAGGCGGGGGGGTGGAGGGTGCCTAATACTGATACGTACCTCCCGAAAGAGGATCCGGAGTGGGATCCAGACACAAGTGTGAGGGATTAGAGAGGGTAAAGGAATATCAGAAGTGAATTTTGTACGGGATTCAACAGGGAGTGCAAAAGCCCAAGAATTTATCTCAACTATCTGAAGTAAGGCAGGGAGATAAGGAAACCCCGTCAGCCTTCTCTGAGAGATTGTGTGAAGTAGCTCGAAAACGGACAGATCTGGATCCGGAAGGTGATAGGAATTCAAAGTTATTTAACAGGCTGTTTATTGGTCAAGCAGCAGCAGGTATAAGAAAGAGATGACAAAAGGTAGAGGGCGAGGATGGCATGACAATCTCACAGTTCTTCTCAATGGCATGTAAGGTACGTAATAATCGGGAGGAAATAGAAGAGAAGGAGAAGCGGGGACGAGTAACGCTGCAAGCTTCTTTGTTGGCTGCCTTGAGGGAAGACCAGGAAAAAGGGAGAGAAAATACAGGAGGTGAATTTTGTGGGTGAGGAAGGGGCTGTAGAAATAATAGTAGAAATGGTTATGACATTCCCCTGGGAATGCATCGGCGTGCAAATTGTAAGCAAGAGGGCCGTTGGAAAAAAATTGTCCATGCCGTCTGAGTACTGGGGAAAGAGAGACAGAAGAAGCCGTTGGGGTCATGCCGGAGATTGGGTTGGACTGAAGGGGGCCGGAGGAATCTATTAACATTTCCCCAGACGATCCTCTGGTTCCAGTCAAGCTGGGGAATGAAAGAAGAGATTTTTTATTTTTCATTATTGATAGTGGAGCCACACATGCTGCAGTAAGTAGTTGTAGGGGACCCTTAAGTAGAAGTAAAAGAAGCATTGTTGGTGCAAGAGGGAAAAAGACTTTAAGGCTGTTTTTACAGCCTATGGAATGTTCCATTGGAAACAGTAAATTAACTCCTGAATTCCTTTAGATGCCAGAATGCCCCCTACCGTTGCTTGGGTGGGATTTACTTGTAAACTGAATGCAGGGCTAAGTTCTTCTGAAGACTCTGTTCAGTTGCCTCTGTTCAGCCCACAGGGGACCTCTCCTCTTTGTGGCGGATGCCAGCCTGAACGGGACCTCGCCTGTTTGGGGCACACGGATGGCGGGCGCTGTCGCCAAAAGGCAAAGCAGGGTCATAACAGAGTGTTCCATTTCTGGGGATGGGCTCAGCCATCCCCTGCACAAATTTCTCCTATGTAGCAATGGGGATGGTAGCTTTCTTCTGTTTTCTTGAAGAACAAGAGGATGATGGAGCACGTGACAAGAGCATGAACTTTTTCTCTTCCTTTGGCAGTACAGGCACCCAAGGCCAGCCTGCATTGAAGGAACAGCATGGGGATATCTGTGTCGAGCGTTAGCAGAGGAAGGAAGCTTCTTTTGGAGGCTGAGGTGATGAAGCAGAGTCCTTAATTGTTCTGTTTGATTTTCAAGAGGGCTGTTCTGTTTGATTTTCAACAGGGGTGCGGGGAGGGCCTGGGACATGCAAAACGTGGTCCCGGACAGGGGAGCTGTCTATTAGTTGTCTATGAGCGCTATCATGGACACCACTGGACCGGCATCCTGTAAGGATGCTTTCATGTGTTTTCTTGTTTAGAGGCCAACCTCGGCTTTGGGCTGTAAACTAAAGTCTGCCAGGCCGGTGCCAGCTTGGCGGCAGCATCTGCCCGTGGCAGCACCAGCTTGGTGGTGGTGTGTGCCCACGCCTGTGCCAGGTTGCTGGCTGTGTCTGGCTTGTGAGGCTTGGGGTAATTGGCCCCCTGTTCCCCATGGCGTGGGCTCCAGCTGTGGCCCGGGGCAGCACAGGTGGGACCCATGAGGTGAGGATGGGGCTGGGCCCAGGGTTTAAAAAGGGCTGAGGATGGGGCTGGCCCTGCTGTATCCGCCATTATTTTAGTCAGACCCTGCATTCCGCTCAGTTAAAGGCTCACGAGAATTACTTAACATTTGCCTTTGGAAGTCATGCTTCAAACAATGAATTTGCAACAAAATTTTTTTGACACTAGTCAATGAACTCCTGTAATACTGCAGCAAAATGACGTTTTTAGTGGTTGTTGAATCTCAGAGTGATAACATAGGCATCCCTGTTTGAGCCCTTACCGCAAGCATTGCAATGGTTGTTTACACCCTGCTCGGTTCTTTTGTGAAGGTGCGTAGCTATGGGAGGTGCGTTATTCCCAAGGTGCTACGGCGCCGATGCTCTGGCTGTTGGCAGGAATGGGCAAAGCGGAAGGCTGTGTGGCTAGGGGAGAATGGCGTGGACGTGCTGCTGCTCTCTCTGTTGCACCAGAATTTCGACGGCTGGGTTGGGCTGCTAAATCAATGGAACGACTGGAAGACATTTCAGAAAAGTGAGTACTCTACTATCTTTATCTTTTAAAGTCGTTGTCTTTCTACAGACCCCTGTCCATGGCTTAGCTATTTGATTGGCGTGAAACAGACCCAGAATTTTGCTTTAAGTGGTGTTCTGATTCGCTGAAATTCCCCGTAGGTAGAGAGCAAGAATTACCAATGTTGCTTGGTGGTTGAAGTTGTCGGGGTTTCTGTGAAAGCTAACTTGCCAGAATGTGTAGGAAGCAGCCTGAATTCCAGTAGAGATACTGCATAAAAGGTCCTTTTCTGGACAGGAAGAGAGCTTCAGGAAACGTCGGCGCTGTTTGCCGTAGGGCCTCCGACATAGTTGTTCAGTCATCGTGGGCTTTGTGGCATTCCCGCAGGCACGATCTTGAACACATTTTGTACGGCAGCCGGTATCTTAGCTGACTTTCTATCTCGCGCTTGGTTGCTTGTACCTGCTCAAAACTGACTGTAGTGTCAAACGAACCCACAGGAAAATGTCCTCAACTCGTGCTGGTAGGGCAAGCCCGCTGCAGTTGATAAAATCGGGAAATAGCACGATGTTTTGAAAAATTTGCCTTGCGAGGACAAGGGCTGTCTCCTGGTAGGCAGCTGAATTCTGTGCCTGATTCCACCGGTCCGCTCTGGCACTTGAAGGAAGCAGTCCCTAAGCCAACGCAATCTAAAATGGGGGTCGTTTGGGTTTTTTTAATCATTTCTTAGGGATATGAGGCTTGTGTGGGTGTTTAGCTTGTCCTGTTCTTTCTGTTCCTAATTCTGAACCCACTGACTGGCGTCAAAGAACGGTCGTGTTGTAGTCTGACGGTGTCGTCTCCCAGGAGCTGGTGGAAGGCCAGGGCTTACGTCAAACTGATAAGGAGGATTGAGGCTGGAAAGTGGAACGTCTAAAGAAGAATTACTGTCCTTGGGAGAGAAGCACATCCTGAAGAAACAGGTAAGCTAATGGAAATGTTTTGGGAACCGTCCGAAACAACTAGTAGGAGTGTGATAAGAAGCCCCCTCCCGCCAACTATCCTCCTTATAATCCTAAAAGTCACAGCCCTCGAGCTGGAGACACCAGCCCAAGCAGAGAGCCCTCGCCTCTGAGCGTGCGCAGCATGTTAAAGTCGCGCTGTAGCTTGAAGCTGAAATAAGAGAAATGTAGACCAATAGAAAACTGCTTTGTGTAATGACTTCTGCATACGCATAGCTAGACTGTATCAATACTGTACCTGTAGGAGCGAACTTTGCGTTAGCTTTGTGGAGCTGCCGCCTAGCGCCCATCTCTGCGCAGACGTGACATAAAAATACCTGTGCCCTGTGTGTATATTGGCGTCCCGCACACCGGGTAAGCGACCTCACGCTTGTGGGATAACAGTTTTGACGCCCCAGATGGGACCGAGCTGACAGCCTCGCCCGGTTCGTCTTGCCGCATCCGACGGGGAGAAGAGGCCTGAGCGGACTCCAGCGCGCACCGACCTGTCGACTGGGGACTCCTTCAGCTCCTCTCCTGCGGTCGGGCGGTAAGTGCCAAAACGGTGCAATGTTCCTGACAAGAGGTATTTTTTGGGGCTAGGAGAAAAGGGGGTAGGGGCAAGATGTCTCGGGAAGCAGGCGGCCTCTGTTCTGTTCTGGGCTCTGCATAAGACGCACCAGGAAAGACAGGTGGCAGTAGCGTAGTTCTGTTTGTTTCTCCACGCTGTCCTGTTCTGCGTAACGAAGGGAGACGTCCCTCGTTCTGGTTTGTGTAGAAATACTGGGTTTTTCGGTACCGGTATGGGCGCTGCTGCTTCCCAGGAGGCAGCCCTTTGCTCTCCTCTAGGATGCATCCTGAAGCATTGCAAGAAATTTGGGGGAGATGCCATGGCTAAAAATCAGCTAAAACGATATCGTAATCAACGGTGGCCACAATATCCATGGGAAGATGGTGAGAAATGGCCTGAGAACGGATCCTTGAAACATAACACTATATCGGAATGAATGTTGTGTTGTCGGGGAACTGAAAAATGGGATGAAATGCCTTCTGTGGATATGCTTTTTTCGTTAAGGCGCGATTGGGATATTAGGAAGAAAGGTGGTTTAGTGGATTCTAAACATCGGATGGGAATATATGTGTTAAAAGAGAAAAAGGGAAAACCTCGTTGTATTGAATGGGAAAATTTGGAAGAGGATATTCAGCTGTCGGTAGCTCCCCCCAAACAGCCCAAATCTGATAGCTCAAGTGGTAACGGAGTTGTGAGTGCTATCTCTAAAAGAACAAGGGGAGAGAAACCGATAGTTTGAGCTCCCCTCAGACAGGCTGCAGGGCCTGGAGGAACACCGGTATCCGTACGCGTACCTTTTACTGCTTGTGATTTATTAAACTGCAAACGGGCAGTCGGATCCTATCGAAACAATCCAGAAGGAATGTATAGTACTGTTAATCACGACTCCTAGTCCTAACTGGGGAGATGTACAGGCTCTCCTAGAATATTTGTTTCCCACTGAGGAGAGGAGAAGAATATTAGAGAAGGCCAGAGAGGGACTGATCCAACAAGGCGGGGGGGTGGAGGGTGCCTAATACTGATACGTACCTCCCGAAAGAGGATCCGGAGTGGGATCCAGACACAAGTGTGAGGGATTAGAGAGGGTAAAGGAATATCAGAAGTGAATTTTGTACGGGATTCAACAGGGAGTGCAAAAGCCCAAGAATTTATCTCAACTATCTGAAGTAAGGCAGGGGCATAAGGAAACCCCGTCAGCCTTCTCTGAGAGATTGTGTGAAGTAGCTCGAAAACGGACAGATCTGGATCCGGAAGGTGATAGGAATTCAAAGTTATTTAACAGGCTGTTTATTGGTCAAGCAGCAGCAGGTATAAGAAAGAGATGACAAAAGGTAGAGGGCGAGGATGGCATGACAATCTCACAGTTCTTCTCAATGGCATGTAAGGTACGTAATAATCGGGAGGAAATAGAAGAGAAGGAGAAGCGGGGACGAGTAACGCTGCAAGCTTCTTTGTTGGCTGCCTTGAGGGAAGACCAGGAAAAAGGGAGAGAAAATACAGGAGGTGAATTTTGTGGGTGAGGAAGGGGCTGTAGAAATAATAGTAGAAATGGTTATGACATTCCCCTGGGAATGCATCGGCGTGCAAATTGTAAGCAAGAGGGCCGTTGGAAAAAAATTGTCCATGCCGTCTGAGTACTGGGGAAAGAGAGACAGAAGAAGCCGTTGGGGTCATGCCGGAGATTGGGTTGGACTGAAGGGGGCCGGAGGAATCTATTAACATTTCCCCAGACGATCCTCTGGTTCCAGTCAAGCTGGGGAATGAAAGAAGAGATTTTTTATTTTTCATTATTGATAGTGGAGCCACACATGCTGCAGTAAGTAGTTGTAGGGGACCCTTAAGTAGAAGTAAAAGAAGCGTTGTTGGTGCAAGAGGGAAAAAGACTTTAAGGCTGTTTTTACAGCCTATGGAATGTTCCATTGGAAACAGTAAATTAACTCCTGAATTCCTTTAGATGCCAGAATGCCCCCTACCGTTGCTTGGGTGGGATTTACTTGTAAACTGAATGCAGGGCTAAGTTCTTCTGAAGACTCTGTTCAGCCCACAGGGGACCTCTCCTCTTTGTGGCGGATGCCAGCCTGAACGGGACCTCGCCTGTTTGGGGCACACGGATGGTGGGCGCTGTCGCCAAAAGGCAAAGCAGGGTCATAGCAGAGTGTTCCATTTCTGGGGATGGGCTCAGCCATCCCCTGCACAAATTTCTCCTATGTAGCAATGGGGATGGTAGCTTTCTTCTGTTTTCTTGAAGAACAAGAGGATGATGGAGCACGTGACAAGAGCATGAACTTTTTCTCTTCCTTTGGCAGTACAGGCACCCAAGGCCAGCCTGCATTGAAGGAACAGCATGGGGATATCTGTGTCGAGCGTTAGCAGAGGAAGGAAGCTTCTTTTGGAGGCTGAGGTGATGAAGCAGAGTCCTTAATTGTTCTGTTTGATTTTCAACAGGGGTGCGGGGAGGGCCTGGGACATGCAAAACGTGGTCCCGGACAGGGGAGCTGTCTATTAGTTGTCTATGAGCGCTATCATGGACACCACTGGACCGGCATCCTGTAAGGATGCTTTCACGTGTTTTCTTGTTTAGAGGCCAACCTCGGCTTTGGGCTGTAAACTAAAGTCTGCCAGGCCGGTGCCAGCTTGGCGGCAGCATCTGCCCGTGGCAGCACCAGCTTGGTGGTGGTGTGTGCCCACGCCTGTGCCAGGTTGCTGGCTGTGTCTGGCTTGTGAGGCTTGGGGTAATTGGCCCCCTGTTCCCCATGGCGTGGGCTCCAGCTGTGGCCCGGGGCAGCACAGGTGGGACCCATGAGGTGAGGATGGGGCTGGGCCCAGGGTTTAAAAAGGGCTGAGGATGGGGCTGGCCCTGCTGTATCCGCCATTATTTTAGTCAGACCCTGCATTCCGCTCAGTTAAAGGCTCACGAGAATTACTTAACATTTGCCTTTGGAAGTCATGCTTCAAACAATGAATTTGCAACAAAATTTTTTTGACACTAGTCAATGAACTCCTGTAATACTGCAGCAAAATGACGTTTTTAGTGGTTGTTGAATCTCAGAGTGATAACATAGGCATCCCTGTTTGAGCCCTTACCGCAAGCATTGCAATGGTTGTTTACACCCTGCTCGGTTCTTTTGTGAAGGTGCGTAGCTATGGGAGGTGCGTTATTCCCAAGGTGCTACGGCGCCGATGCTCTGGCTGTTGGCAGGAATGGGCAAAGCGGAAGGCTGTGTGGCTAGGGGAGAATGGCGTGGACGTGCTGCTGCTCTCTCTGTTGCACCAGAATTTCGACGGCTGGGTTGGGCTGCTAAATCAATGGAACGACTGGAAGACATTTCAGAAAAGTGAGTACTCTACTATCTTTATCTTTTAAAGTCGTTGTCTTTCTACAGACCCCTGTCCATGGCTTAGCTATTTGATTGGCGTGAAACAGACCCAGAATT
Source organism: Mycteria americana (assembly GCF_035582795.1). Classification (NCBI taxonomy): domain Eukaryota; kingdom Metazoa; phylum Chordata; class Aves; order Ciconiiformes; family Ciconiidae; genus Mycteria; species Mycteria americana. The sequence goes on along the minus strand of NC_134372.1, from coordinate 159,254 downwards.
TTGCTTTAAGTGGTGTTCTGATTCGCTGAAATTCCCCGTAGGTAGAGAGCAAGAATTACCAATGTTGCTTGGTGGTTGAAGTTGTCGGGGTTTCTGTGAAAGCTAACTTGCCAGAATGTGTAGGAAGCAGCCTGAATTCCAGTAGAGATACTGCATAAAAGGTCCTTTTCTGGACAGGAAGAGAGCTTCAGGAAACGTCGGCGCTGTTTGCCGTAGGGCCTCCGACATAGTTGTTCAGTCATCGTGGGCTTTGTGGCATTCCCGCAGGCACGATCTTGAACACATTTTGTACGGCAGCCGGTATCTTAGCTGACTTTCTATCTCGCGCTTGGTTGCTTGTACCTGCTCAAAACTGACTGTAGTGTCAAACGAACCCACAGGAAAATGTCCTCAACTCGTGCTGGTAGGGCAAGCCCGCTGCAGTTGATAAAATCGGGAAATAGCACGATGTTTTGAAAAATTTGCCTTGCGAGGACAAGGGCTGTCTCCTGGTAGGCAGCTGAATTCTGTGCCTGATTCCACCGGTCCGCTCTGGCACTTGAAGGAAGCAGTCCCTAAGCCAACGCAATCTAAAATGGGGGTCGTTTGGGTTTTTTTAATCATTTCTTAGGGATATGAGGCTTGTGTGGGTGTTTAGCTTGTCCTGTTCTTTCTGTTCCTAATTCTGAACCCACTGACTGGCGTCAAAGAACGGTCGTGTTGTAGTCTGACGGTGTCGTCTCCCAGGAGCTGGTGGAAGGCCAGGGCTTACGTCAAACTGATAAGGAGGATTGAGGCTGGAAAGTGGAACGTCTAAAGAAGAATTACTGTCCTTGGGAGAGAAGCACATCCTGAAGAAACAGGTAAGCTAATGGAAATGTTTTGGGAACCGTCCGAAACAACTAGTAGGAGTGTGATAAGAAGCCCCCTCCCGCCAACTATCCTCCTTATAATCCTAAAAGTCACAGCCCTCGAGCTGGAGACACCAGCCCAAGCAGAGAGCCCTCGCCTCTGAGCGTGCGCAGCATGTTAAAGTCGCGCTGTAGCTTGAAGCTGAAATAAGAGAAATGTAGACCAATAGAAAACTGCTTTGTGTAATTACTTCTGCATACGCATAGCTAGACTGTATCAATACTGTACCTGTAGGAGCGAACTTTGCGTTAGCTTTGTGGAGCTGCCGCCTAGCGCCCATCTCTGCGCAGACGTGACATAAAAATACCTGTGCCCTGTGTGTATATTGGCGTCCCGCACACCGGGTAAGCGACCTCACGCTTGTGGGATAACAGTTTTGACGCCCCAGATGGGACCGAGCTGACAGCCTCGCCCGGTTCGTCTTGCCGCATCCGACGGGGAGAAGAGGCCTGAGCGGACTCCAGCGCGCACCGACCTGTCGACTGGGGACTCCTTCAGCTCCTCTCCTGCGGTCGGGCGGTAAGTGCCAAAACGGTGCAATGTTCCTGACAAGAGGTATTTTTTGGGGCTAGGAGAAAAGGGGGTAGGGGCAAGATGTCTCGGGAAGCAGGCGGCCTCTGTTCTGTTCTGGGCTCTGCATAAGACGCACCAGGAAAGACAGGTGGCAGTAGCGTAGTTCTGTTTGTTTCTCCACGCTGTCCTGTTCTGCGTAACGAAGGGAGACGTCCCTCGTTCTGGTTTGTGTAGAAATACTGGGTTTTTCGGTACCGGTATGGGCGCTGCTGCTTCCCAGGAGGCAGCCCTTTGCTCTCCTCTAGGATGCATCCTGAAGCATTGCAAGAAATTTGGGGGAGATGCCATGGCTAAAAATCAGCTAAAACGATATCGTAATCAACGGTGGCCACAATATCCATGGGAAGATGGTGAGAAATGGCCTGAGAACGGATCCTTGAAACATAACACTATATCGGAATGAATGTTGTGTTGTCGGGGAACTGAAAAATGGGATGAAATGCCTTCTGTGGATATGCTTTTTTCGTTAAGGCGCGATTGGGATATTAGGAAGAAAGGTGGTTTAGTGGATTCTAAACATCGGATGGGAATATATGTGTTAAAAGAGAAAAAGGGAAAACCTCGTTGTATTGAATGGGAAAATTTGGAAGAGGATATTCAGCTGTCGGTAGCTCCCCCCAAACAGCCCAAATCTGATAGCTCAAGTGGTAACGGAGTTGTGAGTGCTATCTCTAAAAGAACAAGGGGAGAGAAACCGATAGTTTGAGCTCCCCTCAGACAGGCTGCAGGGCCTGGAGGAACACCGGTATCCGTACGCGTACCTTTTACTGCTTGTGATTTATTAAACTGCAAACGGGCAGTCGGATCCTATCGAAACAATCCAGAAGGAATGTATAGTACTGTTAATCACGACTCCTAGTCCTAACTGGGGAGATGTACAGGCTCTCCTAGAATATTTGTTTCCCACTGAGGAGAGGAGAAGAATATTAGAGAAGGCCAGAGAGGGACTGATCCAACAAGGCGGGGGGGCGGAGGGTGCCTAATACTGATACGTACCTCCCGAAAGAGGATCCGGAGTGGGATCCAGACACAAGTGTGAGGGATTAGAGAGGGTAAAGGAATATCAGAAGTGAATTTTGTACGGGATTCAACAGGGAGTGCAAAAGCCCAAGAATTTATCTCAACTATCTGAAGTAAGGCAGGGGCATAAGGAAACCCCGTCAGCCTTCTCTGAGAGATTGTGTGAAGTAGCTCGAAAACGGACAGATCTGGATCCGGAAGGTGATAGGAATTCAAAGTTATTTAACAGGCTGTTTATTGGTCAAGCAGCAGGAGGTATAAGAAAGAGATGACAAAAGGTAGAGGGCGAGGATGGCATGACAATCTCACAGTTCTTCTCAATGGCATGTAAGGTACGTAATAATCGTGAGGAAATAGAAGAGAAGGAGAAGCGGGGACGAGTAACGCTGCAAGCTTCTTTGTTGGCTGCCTTGAGGGAAGACCAGGAAAAAGGGAGAGAAAATACAGGAGGTGAATTTTGTGGGTGAGGAAGGGGCTGTAGAAATAATAGTAGAAATGGTTATGACATTCCCCTGGGAATGCATCGGCGTGCAAATTGTAAGCAAGAGGGCCGTTGGAAAAAAATTGTCCATGCCGTCTGAGTACTGGGGAAAGAGAGACAGAAGAAGCTGTTGGGGTCATGCCGGAGATTGGGTTGGACTGAAGGGGGCCGGAGGAATCTATTAACATTTCCCCAGACGATCCTCTGGTTCCAGTCAAGCTGGGGAATGAAAGAAGAGATTTTTTATTTTTCATTATTGATAGTGGAGCCACACATGCTGCAGTAAGTAGTTGTAGGGGACCCTTAAGTAGAAGTAAAAGAAGCGTTGTTGGTGCAAGAGGGAAAAAGACTTTAAGGCTGTTTTTACAGCCTATGGAATGTTCCATTGGAAACAGTAAATTAACTCCTGAATTCCTTTAGATGCCAGAATGCCCCCTACCGTTGCTTGGGTGGGATTTACTTGTAAACTGAATGCAGGGCTAAGTTCTTCTGAAGACTCTGTTCAGCCCACAGGGGACCTCTCCTCTTTGTGGCGGATGCCAGCCTGAACGGGACCTCGCCTGTTTGGGGCACACGGATGGCGGGCGCTGTCGCCAAAAGGCAAAGCAGGGTCATAGCAGAGTGTTCCATTTCTGGGGATGGGCTCAGCCATCCCCTGCACAAATTTCTCCTATGTAGCAATGGGGATGGTAGCTTTCTTCTGTTTTCTTGAAGAACAAGAGGATGATGGAGCACGTGACAAGAGCATGAACTTTTTCTCTTCCTTTGGCAGTACAGGCACCCAAGGCCAGCCTGCATTGAAGGAACAGCATGGGGATATCTGTGTCGAGCGTTAGCAGAGGAAGGAAGCTTCTTTTGGAGGCTGAGGTGATGAAGCAGAGTCCTTAATTGTTCTGTTTGATTTTCAACAGGGGTGCGGGGAGGGCCTGGGACATGCAAAACGTGGTCCCGGACAGGGGAGCTGTCTATTAGTTGTCTATGAGCGCTATCATGGACACCACTGGACCGGCATCCTGTAAGGATGCTTTCACGTGTTTTCTTGTTTAGAGGCCAACCTCGGCTTTGGGCTGTAAACTAAAGTCTGCCAGGCCGGTGCCAGCTTGGCGGCAGCATCTGCCCGTGGCAGCACCAGCTTGGTGGTGGTGTGTGCCCACGCCTGTGCCAGGTTGCTGGCTGTGTCTGGCTTGTGAGGCTTGGGGTAATTGGCCCCCTGTTCCCCATGGCGTGGGCTCCAGCTGTGGCCCGGGGCAGCACAGGTGGGACCCATGAGGTGAGGATGGGGCTGGGCCCAGGGTTTAAAAAGGGCTGAGGATGGGGCTGGCCCTGCTGTATCCGCCATTATTTTAGTCAGACCCTGCATTCCGCTCAGTTAAAGGCTCACGAGAATTACTTAACATTTGCCTTTGGAAGTCATGCTTCAAACAATGAATTTGCAACAAAATTTTTTTGACACTAGTCAATGAACTCCTGTAATACTGCAGCAAAATGACGTTTTTAGTGGTTGTTGAATCTCAGAGTGATAACATAGGCATCCCTGTTTGAGCCCTTACCGCAAGCATTGCAATGGTTGTTTACACCCTGCTCGGTTCTTTTGTGAAGGTGCGTAGCTATGGGAGGTGCGTTATTCCCAAGGTGCTACGGCGCCGATGCTCTGGCTGTTGGCAGGAATGGGCAAAGCGGAAGGCTGTGTGGCTAGGGGAGAATGGCGTGGACGTGCTGCTGCTCTCTCTGTTGCACCAGAATTTCGACGGCTGGGTTGGGCTGCTAAATCAATGGAACGACTGGAAGACATTTCAGAAAAGTGAGTACTCTACTATCTTTATCTTTTAAAGTCGTTGTCTTTCTACAGACCCCTGTCCATGGCTTAGCTATTTGATTGGCGTGAAACAGACCCAGAATTTTGCTTTAAGTGGTGTTCTGATTCGCTGAAATTCCCCGTAGGTAGAGAGCAAGAATTACCAATGTTGCTTGGTGGTTGAAGTTGTCGGGGTTTCTGTGAAAGCTAACTTGCCAGAATGTGTAGGAAGCAGCCTGAATTCCAGTAGAGATACTGCATAAAAGGTCCTTTTCTGGACAGGAAGAGAGCTTCAGGAAACGTCGGCGCTGTTTGCCGTAGGGCCTCCGACATAGTTGCTCAGTCATCGTGGGCTTTGTGGCATTCCCGCAGGCACGATCTTGAACACATTTTGTACGGCAGCCGGTATCTTAGCTGACTTTCTATCTCGCGCTTGGTTGCTTGTACCTGCTCAAAACTGACTGTAGTGTCAAACGAACCCACAGGAAAATGTCCTCAACTCGTGCTGGTAGGGCAAGCCCGCTGCAGTTGATAAAATCGGGAAATAGCACGATGTTTTGAAAAATTTGCCTTGCGAGGACAAGGGCTGTCTCCTGGTAGGCAGCTGAATTCTGTGCCTGATTCCACCGGTCCGCTCTGGCACTTGAAGGAAGCAGTCCCTAAGCCAACGCAATCTAAAATGGGGGTCGTTTGGGTTTTTTTAATCATTTCTTAGGGATATGAGGCTTGTGTGGGTGTTTAGCTTGTCCTGTTCTTTCTGTTCCTAATTCTGAACCCACTGACTGGCGTCAAAGAACGGTCGTGTTGTAGTCTGACGGTGTCGTCTCCCAGGAGCTGGTGGAAGGCCAGGGCTTACGTCAAACTGATAAGGAGGATTGAGGCTGGAAAGTGGAACGTCTAAAGAAGAATTACTGTCCTTGGGAGAGAAGCACATCCTGAAGAAACAGGTAAGCTAATGGAAATGTTTTGGGAACCGTCCGAAACAACTAGTAGGAGTGTGATAAGAAGCCCCCTCCCGCCAACTATCCTCCTTATAATCCTAAAAGTCACAGCCCTCGAGCTGGAGACACCAGCCCAAGCAGAGAGCCCTCGCCTCTGAGCGTGCGCAGCATGTTAAAGTCGCGCTGTAGCTTGAAGCTGAAATAAGAGAAATGTAGACCAATAGAAAACTGCTTTGTGTAATTACTTCTGCATACGCATAGCTAGACTGTATCAATACTGTACCTGTAGGAGCGAACTTTGCGTTAGCTTTGTGGAGCTGCCGCCTAGCGCCCATCTCTGCGCAGACGTGACATAAAAATACCTGTGCCCTGTGTGTATATTGGCGTCCCGCACACCGGGTAAGCGACCTCACGCTTGTGGGATAACAGTTTTGACGCCCCAGATGGGACCGAGCTGACAGCCTCGCCCGGTTCGTCTTGCCGCATCCGACGGGGAGAAGAGGCCTGAGCGGACTCCAGCGCGCACCGACCTGTCGACTGGGGACTCCTTCAGCTCCTCTCCTGCGGTCGGGCGGTAAGTGCCAAAACGGTGCAATGTTCCTGACAAGAGGTATTTTTTGGGGCTAGGAGAAAAGGGGGTAGGGGCAAGATGTCTCGGGAAGCAGGCGGCCTCTGTTCTGTTCTGGGCTCTGCATAAGACGCACCAGGAAAGACAGGTGGCAGTAGCGTAGTTCTGTTTGTTTCTCCACGCTGTCCTGTTCTGCGTAACGAAGGGAGACGTCCCTCGTTCTGGTTTGTGTAGAAATACTGGGTTTTTCGGTACCGGTATGGGCGCTGCTGCTTCCCAGGAGGCAGCCCTTTGCTCTCCTCTAGGATGCATCCTGAAGCATTGCAAGAAATTTGGGGGAGATGCCATGGCTAAAAATCAGCTAAAACGATATCGTAATCAACGGTGGCCACAATATCCATGGGAAGATGGTGAGAAATGGCCTGAGAACGGATCCTTGAAACATAACACTATATCGGAATGAATGTTGTGTTGTCGGGGAACTGAAAAATGGGATGAAATGCCTTCTGTGGATATGCTTTTTTCGTTAAGGCGCGATTGGGATATTAGGAAGAAAGGTGGTTTAGTGGATTCTAAACATCGGATGGGAATATATGTGTTAAAAGAGAAAAAGGGAAAACCTCGTTGTATTGAATGGGAAAATTTGGAAGAGGATATTCAGCTGTCGGTAGCTCCCCCCAAACAGCCCAAATCTGATAGCTCAAGTGGTAACGGAGTTGTGAGTGCTATCTCTAAAAGAACAAGGGGAGAGAAACCGATAGTTTGAGCTCCCCTCAGACAGGCTGCAGGGCCTGGAGGAACACCGGTATCCGTACGCGTACCTTTTACTGCTTGTGATTTATTAAACTGCAAACGGGCAGTCGGATCCTATCGAAACAATCCAGAAGGAATGTATAGTACTGTTAATCACGACTCCTAGTCCTAACTGGGGAGATGTACAGGCTCTCCTAGAATATTTGTTTCCCACTGAGGAGAGGAGAAGAATATTAGAGAAGGCCAGAGAGGGACTGATCCAACAAGGCGGGGGGGCGGAGGGTGCCTAATACTGATACGTACCTCCCGAAAGAGGATCCGGAGTGGGATCCAGACACAAGTGTGAGGGATTAGAGAGGGTAAAGGAATATCAGAAGTGAATTTTGTACGGGATTCAACAGGGAGTGCAAAAGCCCAAGAATTTATCTCAACTATCTGAAGTAAGGCAGGGGCATAAGGAAACCCCGTCAGCCTTCTCTGAGAGATTGTGTGAAGTAGCTCGAAAACGGACAGATCTGGATCCGGAAGGTGATAGGAATTCAAAGTTATTTAACAGGCTGTTTATTGGTCAAGCAGCAGCAGGTATAAGAAAGAGATGACAAAAGGTAGAGGGCGAGGATGGCATGACAATCTCACAGTTCTTCTCAATGGCATGTAAGGTACGTAATAATCGGGAGGAAATAGAAGAGAAGGAGAAGCGGGGACGAGTAACGCTGCAAGCTTCTTTGTTGGCTGCCTTGAGGGAAGGAAAAAGGGAGAGAAAATACAGGAGGTGAATTTTGTGGGTGAGGAAGGGGCTGTAGAAATAATAGTAGAAATGGTTATGACATTCCCCTGGGAATGCATCGGCGTGCAAATTGTAAGCAAGAGGGCCGTTGGAAAAAAATTGTCCATGCCGTCTGAGTACTGGGGAAAGAGAGACAGAAGAAGCTGTTGGGGTCATGCCGGAGATTGGGTTGGACTGAAGGGGGCCGGAGGAATCTATTAACATTTCCCCAGACGATCCTCTGGTTCCAGTCAAGCTGGGGAATGAAAGAAGAGATTTTTTATTTTTCATTATTGATAGTGGAACCACACATGCTGCAGTAAGTAGTTGTAGGGGACCCTTAAGTAGAAGTAAAAGAAGCGTTGTTGGTGCAAGAGGGAAAAAGACTTTAAGGCTGTTTTTACAGCCTATGGAATGTTCCATTGGAAACAGTAAATTAACTCCTGAATTCCTTTAGATGCCAGAATGCCCCCTACCGTTGCTTGGGTGGGATTTACTTGTAAACTGAATGCAGGGCTAAGTTCTTCTGAAGACTCTGTTCAGCCCACAGGGGACCTCTCCTCTTTGTGGCGGATGCCAGCCTGAACGGGACCTCGCCTGTTTGGGGCACACGGATGGCGGGCGCTGTCGCCAAAAGGCAAAGCAGGGTCATAGCAGAGTGTTCCATTTCTGGGGATGGGCTCAGCCATCCCCTGCACAAATTTCTCCTATGTAGCAATGGGGATGGTAGCTTTCTTCTGTTTTCTTGAAGAACAAGAGGATGATGGAGCACGTGACAAGAGCATGAACTTTTTCTCTTCCTTTGGCAGTACAGGCACCCAAGGCCAGCCTGCATTGAAGGAACAGCATGGGGATATCTGTGTCGAGCGTTAGCAGAGGAAGGAAGCTTCTTTTGGAGGCTGAGGTGATGAAGCAGAGTCCTTAATTGTTCTGTTTGATTTTCAACAGGGGTGCGGGGAGGGCCTGGGACATGCAAAACGTGGTCCCGGACAGGGGAGCTGTCTATTAGTTGTCTATGAGCGCTATCATGGACACCACTGGACCGGCATCCTGTAAGGATGCTTTCACGTGTTTTCTTGTTTAGAGGCCAACCTCGGCTTTGGGCTGTAAACTAAAGTCTGCCAGGCCGGTGCCAGCTTGGCGGCAGCATCTGCCCGTGGCAGCACCAGCTTGGTGGTGGTGTGTGCCCACGCCTGTGCCAGGTTGCTGGCTGTGTCTGGCTTGTGAGGCTTGGGGTAATTGGCCCCCTGTTCCCCATGGCGTGGGCTCCAGCTGTGGCCCGGGGCAGCACAGGTGGGACCCATGAGGTGAGGATGGGGCTGGGCCCAGGGTTTAAAAAGGGCTGAGGATGGGGCTGGCCCTGCTGTATCCGCCATTATTTTAGTCAGACCCTGCATTCCGCTCAGTTAAAGGCTCACGAGAATTACTTAACATTTGCCTTTGGAAGTCATGCTTCAAACAATGAATTTGCAACAAAATTTTTTTGACACTAGTCAATGAACTCCTGTAATACTGCAGCAAAATGACGTTTTTAGTGGTTGTTGAATCTCAGAGTGATAACATAGGCATCCCTGTTTGAGCCCTTACCGCAAGCATTGCAATGGTTGTTTACACCCTGCTCGGTTCTTTTGTGAAGGTGCGTAGCTATGGGAGGTGCGTTATTCCCAAGGTGCTACGGCGCCGATGCTCTGGCTGTTGGCAGGAATGGGCAAAGCGGAAGGCTGTGTGGCTAGGGGAGAATGGCGTGGACGTGCTGCTGCTCTCTCTGTTGCACCAGAATTTCGACGGCTGGGTTGGGCTGCTAAATCAATGGAACGACTGGAAGACATTTCAGAAAAGTGAGTACTCTACTATCTTTATCTTTTAAAGTCGTTGTCTTTCTACAGACCCCTGTCCATGGCTTAGCTATTTGATTGGCGTGAAACAGACCCAGAATTTTGCTTTAAGTGGTGTTCTGATTCGCTGAAATTCCCCGTAGGTAGAGAGCAAGAATTACCAATGTTGCTTGGTGGTTGAAGTTGTCGGGGTTTCTGTGAAAGCTAACTTGCCAGAATGTGTAGGAAGCAGCCTGAATTCCAGTAGAGATACTGCATAAAAGGTCCTTTTCTGGACAGGAAGAGAGCTTCAGGAAACGTCGGCGCTGTTTGCCGTAGGGCCTCCGACATAGTTGCTCAGTCATCGTGGGCTTTGTGGCATTCCCGCAGGCACGATCTTGAACACATTTTGTACGGCAGCCGGTATCTTAGCTGACTTTCTATCTCGCGCTTGGTTGCTTGTACCTGCTCAAAACTGACTGTAGTGTCAAACGAACCCACAGGAAAATGTCCTCAACTCGTGCTGGTAGGGCAAGCCCGCTGCAGTTGATAAAATCGGGAAATAGCACGATGTTTTGAAAAATTTGCCTTGCGAGGACAAGGGCTGTCTCCTGGTAGGCAGCTGAATTCTGTGCCTGATTCCACCGGTCCGCTCTGGCACTTGAAGGAGGCAGTCCCTAAGCCAACGCAATCTAAAATGGGGGTCGTTTGGGTTTGTTTAATCATTTCTTAGGGATATGAGGCTTGTGTGGGTGTTTAGCTTGTCCTGTTCTTTCTGTTCCTAATTCTGAACCCACTGACTGGCGTCAAAGAACGGTCGTGTTGTAGTCTGACGGTGTCGTCTCCCAGGAGCTGGTGGAAGGCCAGGGCTTACGTCAAACTGATAAGGAGGATTGAGGCTGGAAAGTGGAACGTCTAAAGAAGAATTACTGTCCTTGGGAGAGAAGCACATCCTGAAGAAACAGGTAAGCTAATGGAAATGTTTTGGGAACCGTCCGAAACAACTAGTAGGAGTGTGATAAGAAGCCCCCTCCCGCCAACTATCCTCCTTATAATCCTAAAAGTCACAGCCCTCGAGCTGGAGACACCAGCCCAAGCAGAGAGCCCTCGCCTCTGAGCGTGCGCAGCATGTTAAAGTCGCGCTGTAGCTTGAAGCTGAAATAAGAGAAATGTAGACCAATAGAAAACTGCTTTGTGTAATGACTTCTGCATACGCATAGCTAGACTGTATCAATACTGTACCTGTAGGAGCGAACTTTGCGTTAGCTTTGTGGAGCTGCCGCCTAGCGCCCATCTCTGCGCAGACGTGACATAAAAATACCTGTGCCCTGTGTGTATATTGGCGTCCCGCACACCGGGTAAGCGACCTCACGCTTGTGGGATAACAGTTTTGACGCCCCAGATGGGACCGAGCTGACAGCCTCGCCCGGTTCGTCTTGCCGCATCCGACGGGGAGAAGAGGCCTGAGCGGACTCCAGCGCGCACCGACCTGTCGACTGGGGACTCCTTCAGCTCCTCTCCTGCGGTCGGGCGGTAAGTGCCAAAACGGTGCAATGTTCCTGACAAGAGGTATTTTTTGGGGCTAGGAGAAAAGGGGGTAGGGGCAAGATGTCTCGGGAAGCAGGCGGCCTCTGTTCTGTTCTGGGCTCTGCATAAGACGCACCAGGAAAGACAGGTGGCAGTAGCGTAGTTCTGTTTGTTTCTCCACGCTGTCCTGTTCTGCGTAACGAAGGGAGACGTCCCTCGTTCTGGTTTGTGTAGAAATACTGGGTTTTTCGGTACCGGTATGGGCGCTGCTGCTTCCCAGGAGGCAGCCCTTTGCTCTCCTCTAGGATGCATCCTGAAGCATTGCAAGAAATTTGGGGGAGATGCCATGGCTAAAAATCAGCTAAAACGATATCGTAATCAACGGTGGCCACAATATCCATGGGAAGATGGTGAGAAATGGCCTGAGAACGGATCCTTGAAACATAACACTATATCGGAATGAATGTTGTGTTGTCGGGGAACTGAAAAATGGGATGAAATGCCTTCTGTGGATATGCTTTTTTCGTTAAGGCGCGATTGGGATATTAGGAAGAAAGGTGGTTTAGTGGATTCTAAACATCGGATGGGAATATATGTGTTAAAAGAGAAAAAGGGAAAACCTCGTTGTATTGAATGGGAAAATTTGGAAGAGGATATTCAGCTGTCGGTAGCTCCCCCCAAACAGCCCAAATCTGATAGCTCAAGTGGTAACGGAGTTGTGAGTGCTATCTCTAAAAGAACAAGGGGAGAGAAACCGATAGTTTGAGCTCCCCTCAGACAGGCTGCAGGGCCTGGAGGAACACCGGTATCCGTACGCGTACCTTTTACTGCTTGTGATTTATTAAACTGCAAACGGGCAGTCGGATCCTATCGAAACAATCCAGAAGGAATGTATAGTACTGTTAATCACGACTCCTAGTCCTAACTGGGGAGATGTACAGGCTCTCCTAGAATATTTGTTTCCCACTGAGGAGAGGAGAAGAATATTAGAGAAGGCCAGAGAGGGACTGATCCAACAAGGCGGGGGGGTGGAGGGTGCCTAATACTGATACGTACCTCCCGAAAGAGGATCCGGAGTGGGATCCAGACACAAGTGTGAGGGATTAGAGAGGGTAAAGGAATATCAGAAGTGAATTTTGTACGGGATTCAACAGGGAGTGCAAAAGCCCAAGAATTTATCTCAACTATCTGAAGTAAGGCAGGGGCATAAGGAAACCCCGTCAGCCTTCTCTGAGAGATTGTGTGAAGTAGCTCGAAAACGGACAGATCTGGATCCGGAAGGTGATAGGAATTCAAAGTTATTTAACAGGCTGTTTATTGGTCAAGCAGCAGCAGGTATAAGAAAGAGATGACAAAAGGTAGAGGGCGAGGATGGCATGACCATCTCACAGTTCTTCTCAATGGCATGTAAGGTACGTAATAATCGGGAGGAAATAGAAGAGAAGGAGAAGCGGGGACGAGTAACGCTGCAAGCTTCTTTGTTGGCTGCCTTGAGGGAAGACCAGGAAAAAGGGAGAGAAAATACAGGAGGTGAATTTTGTGGGTGAGGAAGGGGCTGTAGAAATAATAGTAGAAATGGTTATGACATTCCCCTGGGAATGCATCGGCGTGCAAATTGTAAGCAAGAGGGCCGTTGGAAAAAAATTGTCCATGCCGTCTGAGTACTGGGGAAAGAGAGACAGAAGAAGCTGTTGGGGTCATGCCGGAGATTGGGTTGGACTGAAGGGGGCCGGAGGAATCTATTAACATTTCCCCAGACGATCCTCTGGTTCCAGTCAAGCTGGGGAATGAAAGAAGAGATTTTTTATTTTTCATTATTGATAGTGGAGCCACACATGCTGCAGTAAGTAGTTGTAGGGGACCCTTAAGTAGAAGTAAAAGAAGCGTTGTTGGTGCAAGAGGGAAAAAGACTTTAAGGCTGTTTTTACAGCCTATGGAATGTTCCATTGGAAACAGTAAATTAACTCCTGAATTCCTTTAGATGCCAGAATGCCCCCTACCGTTGCTTGGGTGGGATTTACTTGTAAACTGAATGCAGGGCTAAGTTCTTCTGAAGACTCTGTTCAGTTGACTCTGTTCAGCCCACAGGGGACCTCTCCTCTTTGTGGCGGATGCCAGCCTGAACGGGACCTCGCCTGTTTGGGGCACACGGATGGCGGGCGCTGTCACCAAAAGGCAAAGCAGGGTCATAGCAGAGTGTTCCATTTCTGGGGATGGGCTCAGCCATCCCCTGCACAAATTTCTCCTATGTAGCAATGGGGATGGTAGCTTTCTTCTGTTTTCTTGAAGAACAAGAGGATGATGGAGCACGTGACAAGAGCATGAACTTTTTCTCTTCCTTTGGCAGTACAGGCACCCAAGGCCAGCCTGCATTGAAGGAACAGCATGGGGATATCTGTGTCGAGCGTTAGCAGAGGAAGGAAGCTTCTTTTGGAGGCTGAGGTGATGAAGCAGAGTCCTTAATTGTTCTGTTTGATTTTCAACAGGGGTGCGGGGAGGGCCTGGGACATGCAAAACGTGGTCCCGGACAGGGGAGCTGTCTATTAGTTGTCTATGAGCGCTATCATGGACACCACTGGACCGGCATCCTGTAAGGATGCTTTCACGTGTTTTCTTGTTTAGAGGCCAACCTCGGCTTTGGGCTGTAAACTAAAGTCTGCCAGGCCGGTGCCAGCTTGGCGGCAGCATCTGCCCGTGGCAGCACCAGCTTGGTGGTGGTGTGTGCCCACGCCTGTGCCAGGTTGCTGGCTGTGTCTGGCTTGTGAGGCTTGGGGTAATTGGCCCCCTGTTCCCCATGGCGTGGGCTCCAGCTGTGGCCCGGGGCAGCACAGGTGGGACCCATGAGGTGAGGATGGGGCTGGGCCCAGGGTTTAAAAAGGGCTGAGGATGGGGCTGGCCCTGCTGTATCCGCCATTATTTTAGTCAGACCCTGCATTCCGCTCAGTTAAAGGCTCACGAGAATTACTTAACATTTGCCTTTGGAAGTCATGCTTCAAACAATGAATTTGCAACAAAATTTTTTTGACACTAGTCAATGAACTCCTGTAATACTGCAGCAAAATGACGTTTTTAGTGGTTGTTGAATCTCAGAGTGATAACATAGGCATCCCTGTTTGAGCCCTTACCGCAAGCATTGCAATGGTTGTTTACACCCTGCTCGGTTCTTTTGTGAAGGTGCGTAGCTATGGGAGGTGCGTTATTCCCAAGGTGCTACGGCGCCGATGCTCTGGCTGTTGGCAGGAATGGGCAAAGCGGAAGGCTGTGTGGCTAGGGGAGAATGGCGTGGACGTGCTGCTGCTCTCTCTGTTGCACCAGAATTTCGACGGCTGGGTTGGGCTGCTAAATCAATGGAACGACTGGAAGACATTTCAGAAAAGTGAGTACTCTACTATCTTTATCTTTTAAAGTCGTTGTCTTTCTACAGACCCCTGTCCATGGCTTAGCTATTTGATTGGCGTGAAACAGACCCAGAATTTTGCTTTAAGTGGTGTTCTGATTCGCTGAAATTCCCCGTAGGTAGAGAGCAAGAATTACCAATGTTGCTTGGTGGTTGAAGTTGTCGGGGTTTCTGTGAAAGCTAACTTGCCAGAATGTGTAGGAAGCAGCCTGAATTCCAGTAGAGATACTGCATAAAAGGTCCTTTTCTGGACAGGAAGAGAGCTTCAGGAAACGTCGGCGCTGTTTGCCGTAGGGCCTCCGACATAGTTGCTCAGTCATCGTGGGCTTTGTGGCATTCCCGCAGGCACGATCTTGAACACATTTTGTACGGCAGCCGGTATCTTAGCTGACTTTCTATCTCGCGCTTGGTTGCTTGTACCTGCTCAAAACTGACTGTAGTGTCAAACGAACCCACAGGAAAATGTCCTCAACTCGTGCTGGTAGGGCAAGCCCGCTGCAGTTGATAAAATCGGGAAATAGCACGATGTTTTGAAAAATTTGCCTTGCGAGGACAAGGGCTGTCTCCTGGTAGGCAGCTGAATTCTGTGCCTGATTCCACCGGTCCGCTCTGGCACTTGAAGGAAGCAGTCCCTAAGCCAACGCAATCTAAAATGGGGGTCGTTTGGGTTTTTTTAATCATTTCTTAGGGATATGAGGCTTGTGTGGGTGTTTAGCTTGTCCTGTTCTTTCTGTTCCTAATTCTGAACCCACTGACTGGCGTCAAAGAACGGTCGTGTTGTAGTCTGACGGTGTCGTCTCCCAGGAGCTGGTGGAAGGCCAGGGCTTACGTCAAACTGATAAGGAGGATTGAGGCTGGAAAGTGGAACGTCTAAAGAAGAATTACTGTCCTTGGGAGAGAAGCACATCCTGAAGAAACAGGTAAGCTAATGGAAATGTTTTGGGAACCGTCCGAAACAACTAGTAGGAGTGTGATAAGAAGCCCCCTCCCGCCAACTATCCTCCTTATAATCCTAAAAGTCACAGCCCTCGAGCTGGAGACACCAGCCCAAGCAGAGAGCCCTCGCCTCTGAGCGTGCGCAGCATGTTAAAGTCGCGCTGTAGCTTGAAGCTGAAATAAGAGAAATGTAGACCAATAGAAAACTGCTTTGTGTAATTACTTCTGCATACGCATAGCTAGACTGTATCAATACTGTACCTGTAGGAGCGAACTTTGCGTTAGCTTTGTGGAGCTGCCGCCTAGCGCCCATCTCTGCGCAGACGTGACATAAAAATACCTGTGCCCTGTGTGTATATTGGCGTCCCGCACACCGGGTAAGCGACCTCACGCTTGTGGGATAACAGTTTTGACGCCCCAGATGGGACCGAGCTGACAGCCTCGCCCGGTTCGTCTTGCCGCATCCGACGGGGAGAAGAGGCCTGAGCGGACTCCAGCGCGCACCGACCTGTCGACTGGGGACTCCTTCAGCTCCTCTCCTGCGGTCGGGCGGTAAGTGCCAAAACGGTGCAATGTTCCTGACAAGAGGTATTTTTTGGGGCTAGGAGAAAAGGGGGTAGGGGCAAGATGTCTCGGGAAGCAGGCGGCCTCTGTTCTGTTCTGGGCTCTGCATAAGACGCACCAGGAAAGACAGGTGGCAGTAGCGTAGTTCTGTTTGTTTCTCCACGCTGTCCTGTTCTGCGTAACGAAGGGAGACGTCCCTCGTTCTGGTTTGTGTAGAAATACTGGGTTTTTCGGTACCGGTATGGGCGCTGCTGCTTCCCAGGAGGCAGCCCTTTGCTCTCCTCTAGGATGCATCCTGAAGCATTGCAAGAAATTTGGGGGAGATGCCATGGCTAAAAATCAGCTAAAACGATATCGTAATCAACGGTGGCCACAATATCCATGGGAAGATGGTGAGAAATGGCCTGAGAACGGATCCTTGAAACATAACACTATATCGGAATGAATGTTGTGTTGTCGGGGAACTGAAAAATGGGATGAAATGCCTTCTGTGGATATGCTTTTTTCGTTAAGGCGCGATTGGGATATTAGGAAGAAAGGTGGTTTAGTGGATTCTAAACATCGGATGGGAATATATGTGTTAAAAGAGAAAAAGGGAAAACCTCGTTGTATTGAATGGGAAAATTTGGAAGAGGATATTCAGCTGTCGGTAGCTCCCCCCAAACAGCCCAAATCTGATAGCTCAAGTGGTAACGGAGTTGTGAGTGCTATCTCTAAAAGAACAAGGGGAGAGAAACCGATAGTTTGAGCTCCCCTCAGACAGGCTGCAGGGCCTGGAGGAACACCGGTATCCGTACGCGTACCTTTTACTGCTTGTGATTTATTAAACTGCAAACGGGCAGTCGGATCCTATCGAAACAATCCAGAAGGAATGTATAGTACTGTTAATCACGACTCCTAGTCCTAACTGGGGAGATGTACAGGCTCTCCTAGAATATTTGTTTCCCACTGAGGAGAGGAGAAGAATATTAGAGAAGGCCAGAGAGGGACTGATCCAACAAGGCGGGGGGGCGGAGGGTGCCTAATACTGATACGTACCTCCCGAAAGAGGATCCGGAGTGGGATCCAGACACAAGTGTGAGGGATTAGAGAGGGTAAAGGAATATCAGAAGTGAATTTTGTACGGGATTCAACAGGGAGTGCAAAAGCCCAAGAATTTATCTCAACTATCTGAAGTAAGGCAGGGGCATAAGGAAACCCCGTCAGCCTTCTCTGAGAGATTGTGTGAAGTAGCTCGAAAACGGACAGATCTGGATCCGGAAGGTGATAGGAATTCAAAGTTATTTAACAGGCTGTTTATTGGTCAAGCAGCAGCAGGTATAAGAAAGAGATGACAAAAGGTAGAGGGCGAGGATGGCATGACAATCTCACAGTTCTTCTCAATGGCATGTAAGGTACGTAATAATCGGGAGGAAATAGAAGAGAAGGAGAAGCGGGGACGAGTAACGCTGCAAGCTTCTTTGTTGGCTGCCTTGAGGGAAGACCAGGAAAAAGGGAGAGAAAATACAGGAGGTGAATTTTGTGGGTGAGGAAGGGGCTGTAGAAATAATAGTAGAAATGGTTATGACATTCCCCTGGGAATGCATCGGCGTGCAAATTGTAAGCAAGAGGGCCGTTGGAAAAAAATTGTCCATGCCGTCTGAGTACTGGGGAAAGAGAGACAGAAGAAGCTGTTGGGGTCATGCCGGAGATTGGGTTGGACTGAAGGGGGCCGGAGGAATCTATTAACATTTCCCCAGACGATCCTCTGGTTCCAGTCAAGCTGGGGAATGAAAGAAGAGATTTTTTATTTTTCATTATTGATAGTGGAACCACACATGCTGCAGTAAGTAGTTGTAGGGGACCCTTAAGTAGAAGTAAAAGAAGCGTTGTTGGTGCAAGAGGGAAAAAGACTTTAAGGCTGTTTTTACAGCCTATGGAATGTTCCATTGGAAACAGTAAATTAACTCCTGAATTCCTTTAGATGCCAGAATGCCCCCTACCGTTGCTTGGGTGGGATTTACTTGTAAACTGAATGCAGGGCTAAGTTCTTCTGAAGACTCTGTTCAGCCCACAGGGGACCTCTCCTCTTTGTGGCGGATGCCAGCCTGAACGGGACCTCGCCTGTTTGGGGCACACGGATGGCGGGCGCTGTCGCCAAAAGGCAAAGCAGGGTCATAGCAGAGTGTTCCATTTCTGGGGATGGGCTCAGCCATCCCCTGCACAAATTTCTCCTATGTAGCAATGGGGATGGTAGCTTTCTTCTGTTTTCTTGAAGAACAAGAGGATGATGGAGCACGTGACAAGAGCATGAACTTTTTCTCTTCCTTTGGCAGTACAGGCACCCAAGGCCAGCCTGCATTGAAGGAACAGCATGGGGATATCTGTGTCGAGCGTTAGCAGAGGAAGGAAGCTTCTTTTGGAGGCTGAGGTGATGAAGCAGAGTCCTTAATTGTTCTGTTTGATTTTCAACAGGGGTGCGGGGAGGGCCTGGGACATGCAAAACGTGGTCCCGGACAGGGGAGCTGTCTATTAGTTGTCTATGAGCGCTATCATGGACACCACTGGACCGGCATCCTGTAAGGATGCTTTCACGTGTTTTCTTGTTTAGAGGCCAACCTCGGCTTTGGGCTGTAAACTAAAGTCTGCCAGGCCGGTGCCAGCTTGGCGGCAGCATCTGCCCGTGGCAGCACCAGCTTGGTGGTGGTGTGTGCCCACGCCTGTGCCAGGTTGCTGGCTGTGTCTGGCTTGTGAGGCTTGGGGTAATTGGCCCCCTGTTCCCCATGGCGTGGGCTCCAGCTGTGGCCCGGGGCAGCACAGGTGGGACCCATGAGGTGAGGATGGGGCTGGGCCCAGGGTTTAAAAAGGGCTGAGGATGGGGCTGGCCCTGCTGTATCCGCCATTATTTTAGTCAGACCCTGCATTCCGCTCAGTTAAAGGCTCACGAGAATTACTTAACATTTGCCTTTGGAAGTCATGCTTCAAACAATGAATTTGCAACAAAATTTTTTTGACACTAGTCAATGAACTCCTGTAATACTGCAGCAAAATGACGTTTTTAGTGGTTGTTGAATCTCAGAGTGATAACATAGGCATCCCTGTTTGAGCCCTTACCGCAAGCATTGCAATGGTTGTTTACACCCTGCTCGGTTCTTTTGTGAAGGTGCGTAGCTATGGGAGGTGCGTTATTCCCAAGGTGCTACGGCGCCGATGCTCTGGCTGTTGGCAGGAATGGGCAAAGCGGAAGGCTGTGTGGCTAGGGGAGAATGGCGTGGACGTGCTGCTGCTCTCTCTGTTGCACCAGAATTTCGACGGCTGGGTTGGGCTGCTAAATCAATGGAACGACTGGAAGACATTTCAGAAAAGTGAGTACTCTACTATCTTTATCTTTTAAAGTCGTTGTCTTTCTACAGACCCCTGTCCATGGCTTAGCTATTTGATTGGCGTGAAACAGACCCAGAATTTTGCTTTAAGTGGTGTTCTGATTCGCTGAAATTCCCCGTAGGTAGAGAGCAAGAATTACCAATGTTGCTTGGTGGTTGAAGTTGTCGGGGTTTCTGTGAAAGCTAACTTGCCAGAATGTGTAGGAAGCAGCCTGAATTCCAGTAGAGATACTGCATAAAAGGTCCTTTTCTGGACAGGAAGAGAGCTTCAGGAAACGTCGGCGCTGTTTGCCGTAGGGCCTCCGACATAGTTGCTCAGTCATCGTGGGCTTTGTGGCATTCCCGCAGGCACGATCTTGAACACATTTTGTACGGCAGCCGGTATCTTAGCTGACTTTCTATCTCGCGCTTGGTTGCTTGTACCTGCTCAAAACTGACTGTAGTGTCAAACGAACCCACAGGAAAATGTCCTCAACTCGTGCTGGTAGGGCAAGCCCGCTGCAGTTGATAAAATCGGGAAATAGCACGATGTTTTGAAAAATTTGCCTTGCGAGGACAAGGGCTGTCTCCTGGTAGGCAGCTGAATTCTGTGCCTGATTCCACCGGTCCGCTCTGGCACTTGAAGGAGGCAGTCCCTAAGCCAACGCAATCTAAAATGGGGGTCGTTTGGGTTTGTTTAATCATTTCTTAGGGATATGAGGCTTGTGTGGGTGTTTAGCTTGTCCTGTTCTTTCTGTTCCTAATTCTGAACCCACTGACTGGCGTCAAAGAACGGTCGTGTTGTAGTCTGACGGTGTCGTCTCCCAGGAGCTGGTGGAAGGCCAGGGCTTACGTCAAACTGATAAGGAGGATTGAGGCTGGAAAGTGGAACGTCTAAAGAAGAATTACTGTCCTTGGGAGAGAAGCACATCCTGAAGAAACAGGTAAGCTAATGGAAATGTTTTGGGAACCGTCCGAAACAACTAGTAGGAGTGTGATAAGAAGCCCCCTCCCGCCAACTATCCTCCTTATAATCCTAAAAGTCACAGCCCTCGAGCTGGAGACACCAGCCCAAGCAGAGAGCCCTCGCCTCTGAGCGTGCGCAGCATGTTAAAGTCGCGCTGTAGCTTGAAGCTGAAATAAGAGAAATGTAGACCAATAGAAAACTGCTTTGTGTAATTACTTCTGCATACGCATAGCTAGACTGTATCAATACTGTACCTGTAGGAGCGAACTTTGCGTTAGCTTTGTGGAGCTGCCGCCTAGCGCCCATCTCTGCGCAGACGTGACATAAAAATACCTGTGCCCTGTGTGTATATTGGCGTCCCGCACACCGGGTAAGCGACCTCACGCTTGTGGGATAACAGTTTTGACGCCCCAGATGGGACCGAGCTGACAGCCTCGCCCGGTTCGTCTTGCCGCATCCGACGGGGAGAAGAGGCCTGAGCGGACTCCAGCGCGCACCGACCTGTCGACTGGGGACTCCTTCAGCTCCTCTCCTGCGGTCGGGCGGTAAGTGCCAAAACGGTGCAATGTTCCTGACAAGAGGTATTTTTTGGGGCTAGGAGAAAAGGGGGTAGGGGCAAGATGTCTCGGGAAGCAGGCGGCCTCTGTTCTGTTCTGGGCTCTGCATAAGACGCACCAGGAAAGACAGGTGGCAGTAGCGTAGTTCTGTTTGTTTCTCCACGCTGTCCTGTTCTGCGTAACGAAGGGAGACGTCCCTCGTTCTGGTTTGTGTAGAAATACTGGGTTTTTCGGTACCGGTATGGGCGCTGCTGCTTCCCAGGAGGCAGCCCTTTGCTCTCCTCTAGGATGCATCCTGAAGCATTGCAAGAAATTTGGGGGAGATGCCATGGCTAAAAATCAGCTAAAACGATATCGTAATCAACGGTGGCCACAATATCCATGGGAAGATGGTGAGAAATGGCCTGAGAACGGATCCTTGAAACATAACACTATATCGGAATGAATGTTGTGTTGTCGGGGAACTGAAAAATGGGATGAAATGCCTTCTGTGGATATGCTTTTTTCGTTAAGGCGCGATTGGGATATTAGGAAGAAAGGTGGTTTAGTGGATTCTAAACATCGGATGGGAATATATGTGTTAAAAGAGAAAAAGGGAAAACCTCGTTGTATTGAATGGGAAAATTTGGAAGAGGATATTCAGCTGTCGGTAGCTCCCCCCAAACAGCCCAAATCTGATAGCTCAAGTGGTAACGGAGTTGTGAGTGCTATCTCTAAAAGAACAAGGGGAGAGAAACCGATAGTTTGAGCTCCCCTCAGACAGGCTGCAGGGCCTGGAGGAACACCGGTATCCGTACGCGTACCTTTTACTGCTTGTGATTTATTAAACTGCAAACGGGCAGTCGGATCCTATCGAAACAATCCAGAAGGAATGTATAGTACTGTTAATCACGACTCCTAGTCCTAACTGGGGAGATGTACAGGCTCTCCTAGAATATTTGTTTCCCACTGAGGAGAGGAGAAGAATATTAGAGAAGGCCAGAGAGGGACTGATCCAACAAGGCGGGGGGGTGGAGGGTGCCTAATACTGATACGTACCTCCCGAAAGAGGATCCGGAGTGGGATCCAGACACAAGTGTGAGGGATTAGAGAGGGTAAAGGAATATCAGAAGTGAATTTTGTACGGGATTCAACAGGGAGTGCAAAAGCCCAAGAATTTATCTCAACTATCTGAAGTAAGGCAGGGGCATAAGGAAACCCCGTCAGCCTTCTCTGAGAGATTGTGTGAAGTAGCTCGAAAACGGACAGATCTGGATCCGGAAGGTGATAGGAATTCAAAGTTATTTAACAGGCTGTTTATTGGTCAAGCAGCAGCAGGTATAAGAAAGAGATGACAAAAGGTAGAGGGCGAGGATGGCATGACCATCTCACAGTTCTTCTCAATGGCATGTAAGGTACGTAATAATCGGGAGGAAATAGAAGAGAAGGAGAAGCGGGGACGAGTAACGCTGCAAGCTTCTTTGTTGGCTGCCTTGAGGGAAGACCAGGAAAAAGGGAGAGAAAATACAGGAGGTGAATTTTGTGGGTGAGGAAGGGGCTGTAGAAATAATAGTAGAAATGGTTATGACATTCCCCTGGGAATGCATCGGCGTGCAAATTGTAAGCAAGAGGGCCGTTGGAAAAAAATTGTCCATGCCGTCTGAGTACTGGGGAAAGAGAGACAGAAGAAGCCGTTGGGGTCATGCCGGAGATTGGGTTGGACTGAAGGGGGCCGGAGGAATCTATTAACATTTCCCCAGACGATCCTCTGGTTCCAGTCAAGCTGGGGAATGAAAGAAGAGATTTTTTATTTTTCATTATTGATAGTGGAGTCACACATGCTGCAGTAAGTAGTTGTAGGGGACCCTTAAGTAGAAGTAAAAGAAGCGTTGTTGGTGCAAGAGGGAAAAAGACTTTAAGGCTGTTTTTACAGCCTATGGAATGTTCCATTGGAAACAGTAAATTAACTCCTGAATTCCTTTAGATGCCAGAATGCCCCCTACCGTTGCTTGGGTGGGATTTACTTGTAAACTGAATGCAGGGCTAAGTTCTTCTGAAGACTCTGTTCAGTTGACTCTGTTCAGCCCACAGGGGACCTCTCCTCTTTGTGGCGGATGCCAGCCTGAACGGGACCTCGCCTGTTTGGGGCACACGGATGGCGGGCGCTGTCACCAAAAGGCAAAGCAGGGTCATAGCAGAGTGTTCCATTTCTGGGGATGGGCTCAGCCATCCCCTGCACAAATTTCTCCTATGTAGCAATGGGGATGGTAGCTTTCTTCTGTTTTCTTGAAGAACAAGAGGATGATGGAGCACGTGACAAGAGCATGAACTTTTTCTCTTCCTTTGGCAGTACAGGCACCCAAGGCCAGCCTGCATTGAAGGAACAGCATGGGGATATCTGTGTCGAGCGTTAGCAGAGGAAGGAAGCTTCTTTTGGAGGCTGAGGTGATGAAGCAGAGTCCTTAATTGTTCTGTTTGATTTTCAACAGGGGTGCGGGGAGGGCCTGGGACATGCAAAACGTGGTCCCGGACAGGGGAGCTGTCTATTAGTTGTCTATGAGCGCTATCATGGACACCACTGGACCGGCATCCTGTAAGGATGCTTTCACGTGTTTTCTTGTTTAGAGGCCAACCTCGGCTTTGGGCTGTAAACTAAAGTCTGCCAGGCCGGTGCCAGCTTGGCGGCAGCATCTGCCCGTGGCAGCACCAGCTTGGTGGTGGTGTGTGCCCACGCCTGTGCCAGGTTGCTGGCTGTGTCTGGCTTGTGAGGCTTGGGGTAATTGGCCCCCTGTTCCCCATGGCGTGGGCTCCAGCTGTGGCCCGGGGCAGCACAGGTGGGACCCATGAGGTGAGGATGGGGCTGGGCCCAGGGTTTAAAAAGGGCTGAGGATGGGGCTGGCCCTGCTGTATCCGCCATTATTTTAGTCAGACCCTGCATTCCGCTCAGTTAAAGGCTCACGAGAATTACTTAACATTTGCCTTTGGAAGTCATGCTTCAAACAATGAATTTGCAACAAAATTTTTTTGACACTAGTCAATGAACTCCTGTAATACTGCAGCAAAATGACGTTTTTAGTGGTTGTTGAATCTCAGAGTGATAACATAGGCATCCCTGTTTGAGCCCTTACCGCAAGCATTGCAATGGTTGTTTACACCCTGCTCGGTTCTTTTGTGAAGGTGCGTAGCTATGGGAGGTGCGTTATTCCCAAGGTGCTACGGCGCCGATGCTCTGGCTGTTGGCAGGAATGGGCAAAGCGGAAGGCTGTGTGGCTAGGGGAGAATGGCGTGGACGTGCTGCTGCTCTCTCTGTTGCACCAGAATTTCGACGGCTGGGTTGGGCTGCTAAATCAATGGAACGACTGGAAGACATTTCAGAAAAGTGAGTACTCTACTATCTTTATCTTTTAAAGTCGTTGTCTTTCTACAGACCCCTGTCCATGGCTTAGCTATTTGATTGGCGTGAAACAGACCCAGAATTTTGCTTTAAGTGGTGTTCTGATTCGCTGAAATTCCCCGTAGGTAGAGAGCAAGAATTACCAATGTTGCTTGGTGGTTGAAGTTGTCGGGGTTTCTGTGAAAGCTAACTTGCCAGAATGTGTAGGAAGCAGCCTGAATTCCAGTAGAGATACTGCATAAAAGGTCCTTTTCTGGACAGGAAGAGAGCTTCAGGAAACGTCGGCGCTGTTTGCCGTAGGGCCTCCGACATAGTTGTTCAGTCATCGTGGGCTTTGTGGCATTCCCGCAGGCACGATCTTGAACACATTTTGTACGGCAGCCGGTATCTTAGCTGACTTTCTATCTCGCGCTTGGTTGCTTGTACCTGCTCAAAACTGACTGTAGTGTCAAACGAACCCACAGGAAAATGTCCTCAACTCGTGCTGGTAGGGCAAGCCCGCTGCAGTTGATAAAATCGGGAAATAGCACGATGTTTTGAAAAATTTGCCTTGCGAGGACAAGGGCTGTCTCCTGGTAGGCAGCTGAATTCTGTGCCTGATTCCACCGGTCCGCTCTGGCACTTGAAGGAGGCAGTCCCTAAGCCAACGCAATCTAAAATGGGGGTCGTTTGGGTTTGTTTAATCATTTCTTAGGGATATGAGGCTTGTGTGGGTGTTTAGCTTGTCCTGTTCTTTCTGTTCCTAATTCTGAACCCACTGACTGGCGTCAAAGAACGGTCGTGTTGTAGTCTGACGGTGTCGTCTCCCAGGAGCTGGTGGAAGGCCAGGGCTTACGTCAAACTGATAAGGAGGATTGAGGCTGGAAAGTGGAACGTCTAAAGAAGAATTACTGTCCTTGGGAGAGAAGCACATCCTGAAGAAACAGGTAAGCTAATGGAAATGTTTTGGGAACCGTCCGAAACAACTAGTAGGAGTGTGATAAGAAGCCCCCTCCCGCCAACTATCCTCCTTATAATCCTAAAAGTCACAGCCCTCGAGCTGGAGACACCAGCCCAAGCAGAGAGCCCTCGCCTCTGAGCGTGCGCAGCATGTTAAAGTCGCGCTGTAGCTTGAAGCTGACATAAGAGAAATGTAGACCAATAGAAAACTGCTTTGTGTAATGACTTCTGCATACGCATAGCTAGACTGTATCAATACTGTACCTGTAGGAGCGAACTTTGCGTTAGCTTTGTGGAGCTGCCGCCTAGCGCCCATCTCTGCGCAGACGTGACATAAAAATACCTGTGCCCTGTGTGTATATTGGCGTCCCGCACACCGGGTAAGCGACCTCACGCTTGTGGGATAACAGTTTTGACGCCCCAGATGGGACCGAGCTGACAGCCTCGCCCGGTTCGTCTTGCCGCATCCGGCGGGGAGAAGAGGCCTGAGCGGACTCCAGCGCGCACCGACCTGTCGACTGGGGACTCCTTCAGCTCCTCTCCTGCGGTCGGGCGGTAAGTGCCAAAACGGTGCAATGTTCCTGACAAGAGGTATTTTTTGGGGCTAGGAGAAAAGGGGGTAGGGGCAAGATGTCTCGGGAAGCAGGCGGCCTCTGTTCTGTTCTGGGCTCTGCATAAGACGCACCAGGAAAGACAGGTGGCAGTAGCGTAGTTCTGTTTGTTTCTCCACGCTGTCCTGTTCTGCGTAACGAAGGGAGACGTCCCTCGTTCTGGTTTGTGTAGAAATACTGGGTTTTTCGGTACCGGTATGGGCGCTGCTGCTTCCCAGGAGGCAGCCCTTTGCTCTCCTCTAGGATGCATCCTGAAGCATTGCAAGAAATTTGGGGGAGATGCCATGGCTAAAAATCAGCTAAAACGATATCATAATCAACGGTGGCCACAATATCCATGGGAAGATGGTGAGAAATGGCCTGAGAACGGATCCTTGAAACATAACACTATATCGGAATGAATGTTGTGTTGTCGGGGAACTGAAAAATGGGATGAAATGCCTTCTGTGGATATGCTTTTTTCGTTAAGGCGCGATTGGGATATTAGGAAGAAAGGTGGTTTAGTGGATTCTAAACATCGGATGGGAATATATGTGTTAAAAGAGAAAAAGGGAAAACCTCGTTGTATTGAATGGGAAAATTTGGAAGAGGATATTCAGCTGTCGGTAGCTCCCCCCAAACAGCCCAAATCTGATAGCTCAAGTGGTAACGGAGTTGTGAGTGCTATCTCTAAAAGAACAAGGGGAGAGAAACCGATAGTTTGAGCTCCCCTCAGACAGGCTGCAGGGCCTGGAGGAACACCGGTATCCGTACGCGTACCTTTTACTGCTTGTGATTTATTAAACTGCAAACGGGCAGTCGGATCCTATCGAAACAATCCAGAAGGAATGTATAGTACTGTTAATCACGACTCCTAGTCCTAACTGGGGAGATGTACAGGCTCTCCTAGAATATTTGTTTCCCACTGAGGAGAGGAGAAGAATATTAGAGAAGGCCAGAGAGGGACTGATCCAACAAGGCGGGGGGGTGGAGGGTGCCTAATACTGATACGTACCTCCCGAAAGAGGATCCGGAGTGGGATCCAGACACAAGTGTGAGGGATTAGAGAGGGTAAAGGAATATCAGAAGTGAATTTTGTACGGGATTCAACAGGGAGTGCAAAAGCCCAAGAATTTATCTCAACTATCTGAAGTAAGGCAGGGGCATAAGGAAACCCCGTCAGCCTTCTCTGAGAGATTGTGTGAAGTAGCTCGAAAACGGACAGATCTGGATCCGGAAGGTGATAGGAATTCAAAGTTATTTAACAGGCTGTTTATTGGTCAAGCAGCAGCAGGTATAAGAAAGAGATGACAAAAGGTAGAGGGCGAGGATGGCATGACAATCTCACAGTTCTTCTCAATGGCATGTAAGGTACGTAATAATCGGGAGGAAATAGAAGAGAAGGAGAAGCGGGGACGAGTAACGCTGCAAGCTTCTTTGTTGGCTGCCTTGAGGGAAGACCAGGAAAAAGGGAGAGAAAATACAGGAGGTGAATTCTGTGGGTGAGGAAGGGGCTGTAGAAATAATAGTAGAAATGGTTATGACATTCCCCTGGGAATGCATCGGCGTGCAAATTGTAAGCAAGAGGGCCGTTGGAAAAAAATTGTCCATGCCGTCTGAGTACTGGGGAAAGAGAGACAGAAGAAGCCGTTGGGGTCATGCCGGAGATTGGGTTGGACTGAAGGGGGCCGGAGGAATCTATTAACATTTCCCCAGACGATCCTCTGGTTCCAGTCAAGCTGGGGAATGAAAGAAGAGATTTTTTATTTTTCATTATTGATAGTGGAGCCACACATGCTGCAGTAAGTAGTTGTAGGGGACCCTTAAGTAGAAGTAAAAGAAGCGTTGTTGGTGCAAGAGGGAAAAAGACTTTAAGGCTGTTTTTACAGCCTATGGAATGTTCCATTGGAAACAGTAAATTAACTCCTGAATTCCTTTAGATGCCAGAATGCCCCCTACCGTTGCTTGGGTGGGATTTACTTGTAAACTGAATGCAGGGCTAAGTTCTTCTGAAGACTCTGTTCAGTTGACTCTGTTCAGCCCACAGGGGACCTCTCCTCTTTGTGGCGGATGCCAGCCTGAACGGGACCTCGCCTGTTTGGGGCACACGGATGGCGGGCGCTGTCGCCAAAAGGCAAAGCAGGGTCATAGCAGAGTGTTCCATTTCTGGGGATGGGCTCAGCCATCCCCTGCACAAATTTCTCCTATGTAGCAATGGGGATGGTAGCTTTCTTCTGTTTTCTTGAAGAACAAGAGGATGATGGAGCACGTGACAAGAGCATGAACTTTTTCTCTTCCTTTGGCAGTACAGGCACCCAAGGCCAGCCTGCATTGAAGGAACAGCATGGGGATATCTGTGTCGAGCGTTAGCAGAGGAAGGAAGCTTCTTTTGGAGGCTGAGGTGATGAAGCAGAGTCCTTAATTGTTCTGTTTGATTTTCAACAGGGGTGCGGGGAGGGCCTGGGACATGCAAAACGTGGTCCCGGACAGGGGAGCTGTCTATTAGTTGTCTATGAGCGCTATCATGGACACCACTGGACCGGCATCCTGTAAGGATGCTTTCACGTGTTTTCTTGTTTAGAGGCCAACCTCGGCTTTGGGCTGTAAACTAAAGTCTGCCAGGCCGGTGCCAGCTTGGCGGCAGCATCTGCCCGTGGCAGCACCAGCTTGGTGGTGGTGTGTGCCCACGCCTGTGCCAGGTTGCTGGCTGTGTCTGGCTTGTGAGGCTTGGGGTAATTGGCCCCCTGTTCCCCATGGCGTGGGCTCCAGCTGTGGCCCGGGGCAGCACAGGTGGGACCCATGAGGTGAGGATGGGGCTGGGCCCAGGGTTTAAAAAGGGCTGAGGATGGGGCTGGCCCTGCTGTATCCGCCATTATTTTAGTCAGACCCTGCATTCCGCTCAGTTAAAGGCTCACGAGAATTACTTAACATTTGCCTTTGGAAGTCATGCTTCAAACAATGAATTTGCAACAAAATTTTTTTGACACTAGTCAATGAACTCCTGTAATACTGCAGCAAAATGACGTTTTTAGTGGTTGTTGAATCTCAGAGTGATAACATAGGCATCCCTGTTTGAGCCCTTACCGCAAGCATTGCAATGGTTGTTTACACCCTGCTCGGTTCTTTTGTGAAGGTGCGTAGCTATGGGAGGTGCGTTATTCCCAAGGTGCTGCGGCGCCGATGCTCTGGCTGTTGGCAGGAATGGGCAAAGCGGAAGGCTGTGTGGCTAGGGGAGAATGGCGTGGACGTGCTGCTGCTCTCTCTGTTGCACCAGAATTTCGACGGCTGGGTTGGGCTGCTAAATCAATGGAACGACTGGAAGACATTTCAGAAAAGTGAGTACTCTACTATCTTTATCTTTTAAAGTCGTTGTCTTTCTACAGACCCCTGTCCATGGCTTAGCTATTTGATTGGCGTGAAACAGACCCAGAATTTTGCTTTAAGTGGTGTTCTGATTCGCTGAAATTCCCCGTAGGTAGAGAGCAAGAATTACCAATGTTGCTTGGTGGTTGAAGTTGTCGGGGTTTCTGTGAAAGCTAACTTGCCAGAATGTGTAGGAAGCAGCCTGAATTCCAGTAGAGATACTGCATAAAAGGTCCTTTTCTGGACAGGAAGAGAGCTTCAGGAAACGTCGGCGCTGTTTGCCGTAGGGCCTCCGACATAGTTGTTCAGTCATCGTGGGCTTTGTGGCATTCCCGCAGGCACGATCTTGAACACATTTTGTACGGCAGCCGGTATCTTAGCTGACTTTCTATCTCGCGCTTGGTTGCTTGTACCTGCTCAAAACTGACTGTAGTGTCAAACGAACCCACAGGAAAATGTCCTCAACTCGTGCTGGTAGGGCAAGCCCGCTGCAGTTGATAAAATCGGGAAATAGCACGATGTTTTGAAAAATTTGCCTTGCGAGGACAAGGGCTGTCTCCTGGTAGGCAGCTGAATTCTGTGCCTGATTCCACCGGTCCGCTCTGGCACTTGAAGGAAGCAGTCCCTAAGCCAACGCAATCTAAAATGGGGGTCGTTTGGGTTTTTTTAATCATTTCTTAGGGATATGAGGCTTGTGTGGGTGTTTAGCTTGTCCTGTTCTTTCTGTTCCTAATTCTGAACCCACTGACTGGCGTCAAAGAACGGTCGTGTTGTAGTCTGACGGTGTCGTCTCCCAGGAGCTGGTGGAAGGCCAGGGCTTACGTCAAACTGATAAGGAGGATTGAGGCTGGAAAGTGGAACGTCTAAAGAAGAATTACTGTCCTTGGGAGAGAAGCACATCCTGAAGAAACAGGTAAGCTAATGGAAATGTTTTGGGAACCGTCCGAAACAACTAGTAGGAGTGTGATAAGAAGCCCCCTCCCGCCAACTATCCTCCTTATAATCCTAAAAGTCACAGCCCTCGAGCTGGAGACACCAGCCCAAGCAGAGAGCCCTCGCCTCTGAGCGTGCGCAGCATGTTAAAGTCGCGCTGTAGCTTGAAGCTGAAATAAGAGAAATGTAGACCAATAGAAAACTGCTTTGTGTAATTACTTCTGCATACGCATAGCTAGACTGTATCAATACTGTACCTGTAGGAGCGAACTTTGCGTTAGCTTTGTGGAGCTGCCGCCTAGCGCCCATCTCTGCGCAGACGTGACATAAAAATACCTGTGCCCTGTGTGTATATTGGCGTCCCGCACACCGGGTAAGCGACCTCACGCTTGTGGGATAACAGTTTTGACGCCCCAGATGGGACCGAGCTGACAGCCTCGCCCGGTTCGTCTTGCCGCATCCGGCGGGGAGAAGAGGCCTGAGCGGACTCCAGCGCGCACCGACCTGTCGACTGGGGACTCCTTCAGCTCCTCTCCTGCGGTCGGGCGGTAAGTGCCAAAACGGTGCAATGTTCCTGACAAGAGGTATTTTTTGGGGCTAGGAGAAAAGGGGGTAGGGGCAAGATGTCTCGGGAAGCAGGCGGCCTCTGTTCTGTTCTGGGCTCTGCATAAGACGCACCAGGAAAGACAGGTGGCAGTAGCGTAGTTCTGTTTGTTTCTCCACGCTGTCCTGTTCTGCGTAACGAAGGGAGACGTCCCTCGTTCTGGTTTGTGTAGAAATACTGGGTTTTTCGGTACCGGTATGGGCGCTGCTGCTTCCCAGGAGGCAGCCCTTTGCTCTCCTCTAGGATGCATCCTGAAGCATTGCAAGAAATTTGGGGGAGATGCCATGGCTAAAAATCGGCTAAAACGATATCGTAATCAACGGTGGCCACAATATCCATGGGAAGATGGTGAGAAATGGCCTGAGAACGGATCCTTGAAACATAACACTATATCGGAATGAATGTTGTGTTGTCGGGGAACTGAAAAATGGGATGAAATGCCTTCTGTGGATATGCTTTTTTCGTTAAGGCGCGATTGGGATATTAGGAAGAAAGGTGGTTTAGTGGATTCTAAACATCGGATGGGAATATATGTGTTAAAAGAGAAAAAGGGAAAACCTCGTTGTATTGAATGGGAAAATTTGGAAGAGGATATTCAGCTGTCGGTAGCTCCCCCCAAACAGCCCAAATCTGATAGCTCAAGTGGTAACGGAGTTGTGAGTGCTATCTCTAAAAGAACAAGGGGAGAGAAACCGATAGTTTGAGCTCCCCTCAGACAGGCTGCAGGGCCTGGAGGAACACCGGTATCCGTACGCGTACCTTTTACTGCTTGTGATTTATTAAACTGCAAACGGGCAGTCGGATCCTATCGAAACAATCCAGAAGGAATGTATAGTACTGTTAATCACGACTCCTAGTCCTAACTGGGGAGATGTACAGGCTCTCCTAGAATATTTGTTTCCCACTGAGGAGAGGAGAAGAATATTAGAGAAGGCCAGAGAGGGACTGATCCAACAAGGCGGGGGGGCGGAGGGTGCCTAATACTGATACGTACCTCCCGAAAGAGGATCCGGAGTGGGATCCAGACACAAGTGTGAGGGATTAGAGAGGGTAAAGGAATATCAGAAGTGAATTTTGTACGGGATTCAACAGGGAGTGCAAAAGCCCAAGAATTTATCTCAACTATCTGAAGTAAGGCAGGGGCATAAGGAAACCCCGTCAGCCTTCTCTGAGAGATTGTGTGAAGTAGCTCGAAAACGGACAGATCTGGATCCGGAAGGTGATAGGAATTCAAAGTTATTTAACAGGCTGTTTATTGGTCAAGCAGCAGCAGGTATAAGAAAGAGATGACAAAAGGTAGAGGGCGAGGATGGCATGACAATCTCACAGTTCTTCTCAATGGCATGTAAGGTACGTAATAATCGGGAGGAAATAGAAGAGAAGGAGAAGCGGGGACGAGTAACGCTGCAAGCTTCTTTGTTGGCTGCCTTGAGGGAAGACCAGGAAAAAGGGAGAGAAAATACAGGAGGTGAATTTTGTGGGTGAGGAAGGGGCTGTAGAAATAATAGTAGAAATGGTTATGACATTCCCCTGGGAATGCATCGGCGTGCAAATTGTAAGCAAGAGGGCCGTTGGAAAAAAATTGTCCATGCCGTCTGAGTACTGGGGAAAGAGAGACAGAAGAAGCCGTTGGGGTCATGCCGGAGATTGGGTTGGACTGAAGGGGGCCGGAGGAATCTATTAACATTTCCCCAGACGATCCTCTGGTTCCAGTCAAGCTGGGGAATGAAAGAAGAGATTTTTTATTTTTCATTATTGATAGTGGAGCCACACATGCTGCAGTAAGTAGTTGTAGGGGACCCTTAAGTAGAAGTAAAAGAAGCGTTGTTGGTGCAAGAGGGAAAAAGACTTTAAGGCTGTTTTTACAGCCTATGGAATGTTCCATTGGAAACAGTAAATTAACTCCTGAATTCCTTTAGATGCCAGAATGCCCCCTACCGTTGCTTGGGTGGGATTTACTTGTAAACTGAATGCAGGGCTAAGTTCTTCTGAAGACTCTGTTCAGTTGACTCTGTTCAGCCCACAGGGGACCTCTCCTCTTTGTGGCGGATGCCAGCCTGAACGGGACCTCGCCTGTTTGGGGCACACGGATGGCGGGCGCTGTCGCCAAAAGGCAAAGCAGGGTCATAGCAGAGTGTTCCATTTCTGGGGATGGGCTCAGCCATCCCCTGCACAAATTTCTCCTATGTAGCAATGGGGATGGTAGCTTTCTTCTGTTTTCTTGAAGAACAAGAGGATGATGGAGCACGTGACAAGAGCATGAACTTTTTCTCTTCCTTTGGCAGTACAGGCACCCAAGGCCAGCCTGCATTGAAGGAACAGCATGGGGATATCTGTGTCGAGCGTTAGCAGAGGAAGGAAGCTTCTTTTGGAGGCTGAGGTGATGAAGCAGAGTCCTTAATTGTTCTGTTTGATTTTCAACAGGGGTGCGGGGAGGGCCTGGGACATGCAAAACGTGGTCCCGGACAGGGGAGCTGTCTATTAGTTGTCTATGAGCGCTATCATGGACACCACTGGACCGGCATCCTGTAAGGATGCTTTCACGTGTTTTCTTGTTTAGAGGCCAACCTCGGCTTTGGGCTGTAAACTAAAGTCTGCCAGGCCGGTGCCAGCTTGGCGGCAGCATCTGCCCGTGGCAGCACCAGCTTGGTGGTGGTGTGTGCCCACGCCTGTGCCAGGTTGCTGGCTGTGTCTGGCTTGTGAGGCTTGGGGTAATTGGCCCCCTGTTCCCCATGGCGTGGGCTCCAGCTGTGGCCCGGGGCAGCACAGGTGGGACCCATGAGGTGAGGATGGGGCTGGGCCCAGGGTTTAAAAAGGGCTGAGGATGGGGCTGGCCCTGCTGTATCCGCCATTATTTTAGTCAGACCCTGCATTCCGCTCAGTTAAAGGCTCACGAGAATTACTTAACATTTGCCTTTGGAAGTCATGCTTCAAACAATGAATTTGCAACAAAATTTTTTTGACACTAGTCAATGAACTCCTGTAATACTGCAGCAAAATGACGTTTTTAGTGGTTGTTGAATCTCAGAGTGATAACATAGGCATCCCTGTTTGAGCCCTTACCGCAAGCATTGCAA
Source organism: Mycteria americana (assembly GCF_035582795.1). Taxonomy (NCBI): domain Eukaryota; kingdom Metazoa; phylum Chordata; class Aves; order Ciconiiformes; family Ciconiidae; genus Mycteria; species Mycteria americana. The sequence continues at coordinate 125,484 of NC_134372.1, read as the reverse complement.
TGGTTGTTTACACCCTGCTCGGTTCTTTTGTGAAGGTGCGTAGCTATGGGAGGTGCGTTATTCCCAAGGTGCTGCGGCGCCGATGCTCTGGCTGTTGGCAGGAATGGGCAAAGCGGAAGGCTGTGTGGCTAGGGGAGAATGGCGTGGACGTGCTGCTGCTCTCTCTGTTGCACCAGAATTTCGACGGCTGGGTTGGGCTGCTAAATCAATGGAACGACTGGAAGACATTTCAGAAAAGTGAGTACTCTACTATCTTTATCTTTTAAAGTCGTTGTCTTTCTACAGACCCCTGTCCATGGCTTAGCTATTTGATTGGCGTGAAACAGACCCAGAATTTTGCTTTAAGTGGTGTTCTGATTCGCTGAAATTCCCCGTAGGTAGAGAGCAAGAATTACCAATGTTGCTTGGTGGTTGAAGTTGTCGGGGTTTCTGTGAAAGCTAACTTGCCAGAATGTGTAGGAAGCAGCCTGAATTCCAGTAGAGATACTGCATAAAAGGTCCTTTTCTGGACAGGAAGAGAGCTTCAGGAAACGTCGGCGCTGTTTGCCGTAGGGCCTCCGACATAGTTGTTCAGTCATCGTGGGCTTTGTGGCATTCCCGCAGGCACGATCTTGAACACATTTTGTACGGCAGCCGGTATCTTAGCTGACTTTCTATCTCGCGCTTGGTTGCTTGTACCTGCTCAAAACTGACTGTAGTGTCAAACGAACCCACAGGAAAATGTCCTCAACTCGTGCTGGTAGGGCAAGCCCGCTGCAGTTGATAAAATCGGGAAATAGCACGATGTTTTGAAAAATTTGCCTTGCGAGGACAAGGGCTGTCTCCTGGTAGGCAGCTGAATTCTGTGCCTGATTCCACCGGTCCGCTCTGGCACTTGAAGGAAGCAGTCCCTAAGCCAACGCAATCTAAAATGGGGGTCGTTTGGGTTTGTTTAATCATTTCTTAGGGATATGAGGCTTGTGTGGGTGTTTAGCTTGTCCTGTTCTTTCTGTTCCTAATTCTGAACCCACTGACTGGCGTCAAAGAACGGTCGTGTTGTAGTCTGACGGTGTCGTCTCCCAGGAGCTGGTGGAAGGCCAGGGCTTACGTCAAACTGATAAGGAGGATTGAGGCTGGAAAGTGGAACGTCTAAAGAAGAATTACTGTCCTTGGGAGAGAAGCACATCCTGAAGAAACAGGTAAGCTAATGGAAATGTTTTGGGAACCGTCCGAAACAACTAGTAGGAGTGTGATAAGAAGCCCCCTCCCGCCAACTATCCTCCTTATAATCCTAAAAGTCACAGCCCTCGAGCTGGAGACACCAGCCCAAGCAGAGAGCCCTCGCCTCTGAGCGTGCGCAGCATGTTAAAGTCGCGCTGTAGCTTGAAGCTGAAATAAGAGAAATGTAGACCAATAGAAAACTGCTTTGTGTAATGACTTCTGCATACGCATAGCTAGACTGTATCAATACTGTACCTGTAGGAGCGAACTTTGCGTTAGCTTTGTGGAGCTGCCGCCTAGCGCCCATCTCTGCGCAGACGTGACATAAAAATACCTGTGCCCTGTGTGTATATTGGCGTCCCGCACACCGGGTAAGCGACCTCACGCTTGTGGGATAACAGTTTTGACGCCCCAGATGGGACCGAGCTGACAGCCTCGCCCGGTTCGTCTTGCCGCATCCGGCGGGGAGAAGAGGCCTGAGCGGACTCCAGCGCGCACCGACCTGTCGACTGGGGACTCCTTCAGCTCCTCTCCTGCGGTCGGGCGGTAAGTGCCAAAACGGTGCAATGTTCCTGACAAGAGGTATTTTTTGGGGCTAGGAGAAAAGGGGGTAGGGGCAAGATGTCTCGGGAAGCAGGCGGCCTCTGTTCTGTTCTGGGCTCTGCATAAGACGCACCAGGAAAGACAGGTGGCAGTAGCGTAGTTCTGTTTGTTTCTCCACGCTGTCCTGTTCTGCGTAACGAAGGGAGACGTCCCTCGTTCTGGTTTGTGTAGAAATACTGGGTTTTTCGGTACCGGTATGGGCGCTGCTGCTTCCCAGGAGGCAGCCCTTTGCTCTCCTCTAGGATGCATCCTGAAGCATTGCAAGAAATTTGGGGGAGATGCCATGGCTAAAAATCAGCTAAAACGATATCGTAATCAACGGTGGCCACAATATCCATGGGAAGATGGTGAGAAATGGCCTGAGAACGGATCCTTGAAACATAACACTATATCGGAATGAATGTTGTGTTGTCGGGGAACTGAAAAATGGGATGAAATGCCTTCTGTGGATATGCTTTTTTCGTTAAGGCGCGATTGGGATATTAGGAAGAAAGGTGGTTTAGTGGATTCTAAACATCGGATGGGAATATATGTGTTAAAAGAGAAAAAGGGAAAACCTCGTTGTATTGAATGGGAAAATTTGGAAGAGGATATTCAGCTGTCGGTAGCTCCCCCCAAACAGCCCAAATCTGATAGCTCAAGTGGTAACGGAGTTGTGAGTGCTATCTCTAAAAGAACAAGGGGAGAGAAACCGATAGTTTGAGCTCCCCTCAGACAGGCTGCAGGGCCTGGAGGAACACCGGTATCCGTACGCGTACCTTTTACTGCTTGTGATTTATTAAACTGCAAACGGGCAGTCGGATCCTATCGAAACAATCCAGAAGGAATGTATAGTACTGTTAATCACGACTCCTAGTCCTAACTGGGGAGATGTACAGGCTCTCCTAGAATATTTGTTTCCCACTGAGGAGAGGAGAAGAATATTAGAGAAGGCCAGAGAGGGACTGATCCAACAAGGCGGGGGGGCGGAGGGTGCCTAATACTGATACGTACCTCCCGAAAGAGGATCCGGAGTGGGATCCAGACACAAGTGTGAGGGATTAGAGAGGGTAAAGGAATATCAGAAGTGAATTTTGTACGGGATTCAACAGGGAGTGCAAAAGCCCAAGAATTTATCTCAACTATCTGAAGTAAGGCAGGGGCATAAGGAAACCCCGTCAGCCTTCTCTGAGAGATTGTGTGAAGTAGCTCGAAAACGGACAGATCTGGATCCGGAAGGTGATAGGAATTCAAAGTTATTTAACAGGCTGTTTATTGGTCAAGCAGCAGCAGGTATAAGAAAGAGATGACAAAAGGTAGAGGGCGAGGATGGCATGACAATCTCACAGTTCTTCTCAATGGCATGTAAGGTACGTAATAATCGGGAGGAAATAGAAGAGAAGGAGAAGCGGGGACGAGTAACGCTGCAAGCTTCTTTGTTGGCTGCCTTGAGGGAAGACCAGGAAAAAGGGAGAGAAAATACAGGAGGTGAATTTTGTGGGTGAGGAAGGGGCTGTAGAAATAATAGTAGAAATGGTTATGACATTCCCCTGGGAATGCATCGGCGTGCAAATTGTAAGCAAGAGGGCCGTTGGAAAAAAATTGTCCATGCCGTCTGAGTACTGGGGAAAGAGAGACAGAAGAAGCCGTTGGGGTCATGCCAGAGATTGGGTTGGACTGAAGGGGGCCGGAGGAATCTATTAACATTTCCCCAGACGATCCTCTGGTTCCAGTCAAGCTGGGGAATGAAAGAAGAGATTTTTTATTTTTCATTATTGATAGTGGAGCCACACATGCTGCAGTAAGTAGTTGTAGGGGACCCTTAAGTAGAAGTAAAAGAAGCGTTGTTGGTGCAAGAGGGAAAAAGACTTTAAGGCTGTTTTTACAGCCTATGGAATGTTCCATTGGAAACAGTAAATTAACTCCTGAATTCCTTTAGATGCCAGAATGCCCCCTACCGTTGCTTGGGTGGGATTTACTTGTAAACTGAATGCAGGGCTAAGTTCTTCTGAAGACTCTGTTCAGTTGACTCTGTTCAGCCCACAGGGGACCTCTCCTCTTTGTGGCGGATGCCAGCCTGAACGGGACCTCGCCTGTTTGGGGCACACGGATGGCGGGCGCTGTCGCCAAAAGGCAAAGCAGGGTCATAGCAGAGTGTTCCATTTCTGGGGATGGGCTCAGCCATCCCCTGCACAAATTTCTCCTATGTAGCAATGGGGATGGTAGCTTTCTTCTGTTTTCTTGAAGAACAAGAGGATGATGGAGCACGTGACAAGAGCATGAACTTTTTCTCTTCCTTTGGCAGTACAGGCACCCAAGGCCAGCCTGCATTGAAGGAACAGCATGGGGATATCTGTGTCGAGCGTTAGCAGAGGAAGGAAGCTTCTTTTGGAGGCTGAGGTGATGAAGCAGAGTCCTTAATTGTTCTGTTTGATTTTCAAGAGGGCTGTTCTGTTTGATTTTCAACAGGGGTGCGGGGAGGGCCTGGGACATGCAAAACGTGGTCCCGGACAGGGGAGCTGTCTATTAGTTGTCTATGAGCGCTATCATGGACACCACTGGACCGGCATCCTGTAAGGATGCTTTCATGTGTTTTCTTGTTTAGAGGCCAACCTCGGCTTTGGGCTGTAAACTAAAGTCTGCCAGGCCGGTGCCAGCTTGGCGGCAGCATCTGCCCGTGGCAGCACCAGCTTGGTGGTGGTGTGTGCCCACGCCTGTGCCAGGTTGCTGGCTGTGTCTGGCTTGTGAGGCTTGGGGTAATTGGCCCCCTGTTCCCCATGGCGTGGGCTCCAGCTGTGGCCCGGGGCAGCACAGGTGGGACCCATGAGGTGAGGATGGGGCTGGGCCCAGGGTTTAAAAAGGGCTGAGGATGGGGCTGGCCCTGCTGTATCCGCCATTATTTTAGTCAGACCCTGCATTCCGCTCAGTTAAAGGCTCACGAGAATTACTTAACATTTGCCTTTGGAAGTCATGCTTCAAACAATGAATTTGCAACAAAATTTTTTTGACACTAGTCAATGAACTCCTGTAATACTGCAGCAAAATGACGTTTTTAGTGGTTGTTGAATCTCAGAGTGATAACATAGGCATCCCTGTTTGAGCCCTTACCGCAAGCATTGCAATGGTTGTTTACACCCTGCTCGGTTCTTTTGTGAAGGTGCGTAGCTATGGGAGGTGCGTTATTCCCAAGGTGCTACGGCGCCGATGCTCTGGCTGTTGGCAGGAATGGGCAAAGCGGAAGGCTGTGTGGCTAGGGGAGAATGGCGTGGACGTGCTGCTGCTCTCTCTGTTGCACCAGAATTTCGACGGCTGGGTTGGGCTGCTAAATCAATGGAACGACTGGAAGACATTTCAGAAAAGTGAGTACTCTACTATCTTTATCTTTTAAAGTCGTTGTCTTTCTACAGACCCCTGTCCATGGCTTAGCTATTTGATTGGCGTGAAACAGACCCAGAATTTTGCTTTAAGTGGTGTTCTGATTCGCTGAAATTCCCCGTAGGTAGAGAGCAAGAATTACCAATGTTGCTTGGTGGTTGAAGTTGTCGGGGTTTCTGTGAAAGCTAACTTGCCAGAATGTGTAGGAAGCAGCCTGAATTCCAGTAGAGATACTGCATAAAAGGTCCTTTTCTGGACAGGAAGAGAGCTTCAGGAAACGTCGGCGCTGTTTGCCGTAGGGCCTCCGACATAGTTGTTCAGTCATCGTGGGCTTTGTGGCATTCCCGCAGGCACGATCTTGAACACATTTTGTACGGCAGCCGGTATCTTAGCTGACTTTCTATCTCGCGCTTGGTTGCTTGTACCTGCTCAAAACTGACTGTAGTGTCAAACGAACCCACAGGAAAATGTCCTCAACTCGTGCTGGTAGGGCAAGCCCGCTGCAGTTGATAAAATCGGGAAATAGCACGATGTTTTGAAAAATTTGCCTTGCGAGGACAAGGGCTGTCTCCTGGTAGGCAGCTGAATTCTGTGCCTGATTCCACCGGTCCGCTCTGGCACTTGAAGGAAGCAGTCCCTAAGCCAACGCAATCTAAAATGGGGGTCGTTTGGGTTTTTTTAATCATTTCTTAGGGATATGAGGCTTGTGTGGGTGTTTAGCTTGTCCTGTTCTTTCTGTTCCTAATTCTGAACCCACTGACTGGCGTCAAAGAACGGTCGTGTTGTAGTCTGACGGTGTCGTCTCCCAGGAGCTGGTGGAAGGCCAGGGCTTACGTCAAACTGATAAGGAGGATTGAGGCTGGAAAGTGGAACGTCTAAAGAAGAATTACTGTCCTTGGGAGAGAAGCACATCCTGAAGAAACAGGTAAGCTAATGGAAATGTTTTGGGAACCGTCCGAAACAACTAGTAGGAGTGTGATAAGAAGCCCCCTCCCGCCAACTATCCTCCTTATAATCCTAAAAGTCACAGCCCTCGAGCTGGAGACACCAGCCCAAGCAGAGAGCCCTCGCCTCTGAGCGTGCGCAGCATGTTAAAGTCGCGCTGTAGCTTGAAGCTGAAATAAGAGAAATGTAGACCAATAGAAAACTGCTTTGTGTAATGACTTCTGCATACGCATAGCTAGACTGTATCAATACTGTACCTGTAGGAGCGAACTTTGCGTTAGCTTTGTGGAGCTGCCGCCTAGCGCCCATCTCTGCGCAGACGTGACATAAAAATACCTGTGCCCTGTGTGTATATTGGCGTCCCGCACACCGGGTAAGCGACCTCACGCTTGTGGGATAACAGTTTTGACGCCCCAGATGGGACCGAGCTGACAGCCTCGCCCGGTTCGTCTTGCCGCATCCGACGGGGAGAAGAGGCCTGAGCGGACTCCAGCGCGCACCGACCTGTCGACTGGGGACTCCTTCAGCTCCTCTCCTGCGGTCGGGCGGTAAGTGCCAAAACGGTGCAATGTTCCTGACAAGAGGTATTTTTTGGGGCTAGGAGAAAAGGGGGTAGGGGCAAGATGTCTCGGGAAGCAGGCGGCCTCTGTTCTGTTCTGGGCTCTGCATAAGACGCACCAGGAAAGACAGGTGGCAGTAGCGTAGTTCTGTTTGTTTCTCCACGCTGTCCTGTTCTGCGTAACGAAGGGAGACGTCCCTCGTTCTGGTTTGTGTAGAAATACTGGGTTTTTCGGTACCGGTATGGGCGCTGCTGCTTCCCAGGAGGCAGCCCTTTGCTCTCCTCTAGGATGCATCCTGAAGCATTGCAAGAAATTTGGGGGAGATGCCATGGCTAAAAATCAGCTAAAACGATATCGTAATCAACGGTGGCCACAATATCCATGGGAAGATGGTGAGAAATGGCCTGAGAACGGATCCTTGAAACATAACACTATATCGGAATGAATGTTGTGTTGTCGGGGAACTGAAAAATGGGATGAAATGCCTTCTGTGGATATGCTTTTTTCGTTAAGGCGCGATTGGGATATTAGGAAGAAAGGTGGTTTAGTGGATTCTAAACATCGGATTGGAATATATGTGTTAAAAGAGAAAAAGGGAAAACCTCGTTGTATTGAATGGGAAAATTTGGAAGAGGATATTCAGCTGTCGGTAGCTCCCCCCAAACAGCCCAAATCTGATAGCTCAAGTGGTAACGGAGTTGTGAGTGCTATCTCTAAAAGAACAAGGGGAGAGAAACCGATAGTTTGAGCTCCCCTCAGACAGGCTGCAGGGCCTGGAGGAACACCGGTATCCGTACGCGTACCTTTTACTGCTTGTGATTTATTAAACTGCAAACGGGCAGTCGGATCCTATCGAAACAATCCAGAAGGAATGTATAGTACTGTTAATCACGACTCCTAGTCCTAACTGGGGAGATGTACAGGCTCTCCTAGAATATTTGTTTCCCACTGAGGAGAGGAGAAGAATATTAGAGAAGGCCAGAGAGGGACTGATCCAACAAGGCGGGGGGGTGGAGGGTGCCTAATACTGATACGTACCTCCCGAAAGAGGATCCGGAGTGGGATCCAGACACAAGTGTGAGGGATTAGAGAGGGTAAAGGAATATCAGAAGTGAATTTTGTACGGGATTCAACAGGGAGTGCAAAAGCCCAAGAATTTATCTCAACTATCTGAAGTAAGGCAGGGGCATAAGGAAACCCCGTCAGCCTTCTCTGAGAGATTGTGTGAAGTAGCTCGAAAACGGACAGATCTGGATCCGGAAGGTGATAGGAATTCAAAGTTATTTAACAGGCTGTTTATTGGTCAAGCAGCAGCAGGTATAAGAAAGAGATGACAAAAGGTAGAGGGCGAGGATGGCATGACAATCTCACAGTTCTTCTCAATGGCATGTAAGGTACGTAATAATCGGGAGGAAATAGAAGAGAAGGAGAAGCGGGGACGAGTAACGCTGCAAGCTTCTTTGTTGGCTGCCTTGAGGGAAGACCAGGAAAAAGGGAGAGAAAATACAGGAGGTGAATTTTGTGGGTGAGGAAGGGGCTGTAGAAATAATAGTAGAAATGGTTATGACATTCCCCTGGGAATGCATCGGCGTGCAAATTGTAAGCAAGAGGGCCGTTGGAAAAAAATTGTCCATGCCGTCTGAGTACTGGGGAAAGAGAGACAGAAGAAGCCGTTGGGGTCATGCCGGAGATTGGGTTGGACTGAAGGGGGCCGGAGGAATCTATTAACATTTCCCCAGACGATCCTCTGGTTCCAGTCAAGCTGGGGAATGAAAGAAGAGATTTTTTATTTTTCATTATTGATAGTGGAGCCACACATGCTGCAGTAAGTAGTTGTAGGGGACCCTTAAGTAGAAGTAAAAGAAGCGTTGTTGGTGCAAGAGGGAAAAAGACTTTAAGGCTGTTTTTACAGCCTATGGAATGTTCCATTGGAAACAGTAAATTAACTCCTGAATTCCTTTAGATGCCAGAATGCCCCCTACCGTTGCTTGGGTGGGATTTACTTGTAAACTGAATGCAGGGCTAAGTTCTTCTGAAGACTCTGTTCAGCCCACAGGGGACCTCTCCTCTTTGTGGCGGATGCCAGCCTGAACGGGACCTCGCCTGTTTGGGGCACACGGATGGTGGGCGCTGTCGCCAAAAGGCAAAGCAGGGTCATAGCAGAGTGTTCCATTTCTGGGGATGGGCTCAGCCATCCCCTGCACAAATTTCTCCTATGTAGCAATGGGGATGGTAGCTTTCTTCTGTTTTCTTGAAGAACAAGAGGATGATGGAGCACGTGACAAGAGCATGAACTTTTTCTCTTCCTTTGGCAGTACAGGCACCCAAGGCCAGCCTGCATTGAAGGAACAGCATGGGGATATCTGTGTCGAGCGTTAGCAGAGGAAGGAAGCTTCTTTTGGAGGCTGAGGTGATGAAGCAGAGTCCTTAATTGTTCTGTTTGATTTTCAACAGGGGTGCGGGGAGGGCCTGGGACATGCAAAACGTGGTCCCGGACAGGGGAGCTGTCTATTAGTTGTCTATGAGCGCTATCATGGACACCACTGGACCGGCATCCTGTAAGGATGCTTTCACGTGTTTTCTTGTTTAGAGGCCAACCTCGGCTTTGGGCTGTAAACTAAAGTCTGCCAGGCCGGTGCCAGCTTGGCGGCAGCATCTGCCCGTGGCAGCACCAGCTTGGTGGTGGTGTGTGCCCACGCCTGTGCCAGGTTGCTGGCTGTGTCTGGCTTGTGAGGCTTGGGGTAATTGGCCCCCTGTTCCCCATGGCGTGGGCTCCAGCTGTGGCCCGGGGCAGCACAGGTGGGACCCATGAGGTGAGGATGGGGCTGGGCCCAGGGTTTAAAAAGGGCTGAGGATGGGGCTGGCCCTGCTGTATCCGCCATTATTTTAGTCAGACCCTGCATTCCGCTCAGTTAAAGGCTCACGAGAATTACTTAACATTTGCCTTTGGAAGTCATGCTTCAAACAATGAATTTGCAACAAAATTTTTTTGACACTAGTCAATGAACTCCTGTAATACTGCAGCAAAATGACGTTTTTAGTGGTTGTTGAATCTCAGAGTGATAACATAGGCATCCCTGTTTGAGCCCTTACCGCAAGCATTGCAATGGTTGTTTACACCCTGCTCGGTTCTTTTGTGAAGGTGCGTAGCTATGGGAGGTGCGTTATTCCCAAGGTGCTACGGCGCCGATGCTCTGGCTGTTGGCAGGAATGGGCAAAGCGGAAGGCTGTGTGGCTAGGGGAGAATGGCGTGGACGTGCTGCTGCTCTCTCTGTTGCACCAGAATTTCGACGGCTGGGTTGGGCTGCTAAATCAATGGAACGACTGGAAGACATTTCAGAAAAGTGAGTACTCTACTATCTTTATCTTTTAAAGTCGTTGTCTTTCTACAGACCCCTGTCCATGGCTTAGCTATTTGATTGGCGTGAAACAGACCCAGAATTTTGCTTTAAGTGGTGTTCTGATTCGCTGAAATTCCCCGTAGGTAGAGAGCAAGAATTACCAATGTTGCTTGGTGGTTGAAGTTGTCGGGGTTTCTGTGAAAGCTAACTTGCCAGAATGTGTAGGAAGCAGCCTGAATTCCAGTAGAGATACTGCATAAAAGGTCCTTTTCTGGACAGGAAGAGAGCTTCAGGAAACGTCGGCGCTGTTTGCCGTAGGGCCTCCGACATAGTTGTTCAGTCATCGTGGGCTTTGTGGCATTCCCGCAGGCACGATCTTGAACACATTTTGTACGGCAGCCGGTATCTTAGCTGACTTTCTATCTCGCGCTTGGTTGCTTGTACCTGCTCAAAACTGACTGTAGTGTCAAACGAACCCACAGGAAAATGTCCTCAACTCGTGCTGGTAGGGCAAGCCCGCTGCAGTTGATAAAATCGGGAAATAGCACGATGTTTTGAAAAATTTGCCTTGCGAGGACAAGGGCTGTCTCCTGGTAGGCAGCTGAATTCTGTGCCTGATTCCACCGGTCCGCTCTGGCACTTGAAGGAAGCAGTCCCTAAGCCAACGCAATCTAAAATGGGGGTCGTTTGGGTTTTTTTAATCATTTCTTAGGGATATGAGGCTTGTGTGGGTGTTTAGCTTGTCCTGTTCTTTCTGTTCCTAATTCTGAACCCACTGACTGGCGTCAAAGAACGGTCGTGTTGTAGTCTGACGGTGTCGTCTCCCAGGAGCTGGTGGAAGGCCAGGGCTTACGTCAAACTGATAAGGAGGATTGAGGCTGGAAAGTGGAACGTCTAAAGAAGAATTACTGTCCTTGGGAGAGAAGCACATCCTGAAGAAACAGGTAAGCTAATGGAAATGTTTTGGGAACCGTCCGAAACAACTAGTAGGAGTGTGATAAGAAGCCCCCTCCCGCCAACTATCCTCCTTATAATCCTAAAAGTCACAGCCCTCGAGCTGGAGACACCAGCCCAAGCAGAGAGCCCTCGCCTCTGAGCGTGCGCAGCATGTTAAAGTCGCGCTGTAGCTTGAAGCTGAAATAAGAGAAATGTAGACCAATAGAAAACTGCTTTGTGTAATTACTTCTGCATACGCATAGCTAGACTGTATCAATACTGTACCTGTAGGAGCGAACTTTGCGTTAGCTTTGTGGAGCTGCCGCCTAGCGCCCATCTCTGCGCAGACGTGACATAAAAATACCTGTGCCCTGTGTGTATATTGGCGTCCCGCACACCGGGTAAGCGACCTCACGCTTGTGGGATAACAGTTTTGACGCCCCAGATGGGACCGAGCTGACAGCCTCGCCCGGTTCGTCTTGCCGCATCCGACGGGGAGAAGAGGCCTGAGCGGACTCCAGCGCGCACCGACCTGTCGACTGGGGACTCCTTCAGCTCCTCTCCTGCGGTCGGGCGGTAAGTGCCAAAACGGTGCAATGTTCCTGACAAGAGGTATTTTTTGGGGCTAGGAGAAAAGGGGGTAGGGGCAAGATGTCTCGGGAAGCAGGCGGCCTCTGTTCTGTTCTGGGCTCTGCATAAGACGCACCAGGAAAGACAGGTGGCAGTAGCGTAGTTCTGTTTGTTTCTCCACGCTGTCCTGTTCTGCGTAACGAAGGGAGACGTCCCTCGTTCTGGTTTGTGTAGAAATACTGGGTTTTTCGGTACCGGTATGGGCGCTGCTGCTTCCCAGGAGGCAGCCCTTTGCTCTCCTCTAGGATGCATCCTGAAGCATTGCAAGAAATTTGGGGGAGATGCCATGGCTAAAAATCAGCTAAAACGATATCGTAATCAACGGTGGCCACAATATCCATGGGAAGATGGTGAGAAATGGCCTGAGAACGGATCCTTGAAACATAACACTATATCGGAATGAATGTTGTGTTGTCGGGGAACTGAAAAATGGGATGAAATGCCTTCTGTGGATATGCTTTTTTCGTTAAGGCGCGATTGGGATATTAGGAAGAAAGGTGGTTTAGTGGATTCTAAACATCGGATGGGAATATATGTGTTAAAAGAGAAAAAGGGAAAACCTCGTTGTATTGAATGGGAAAATTTGGAAGAGGATATTCAGCTGTCGGTAGCTCCCCCCAAACAGCCCAAATCTGATAGCTCAAGTGGTAACGGAGTTGTGAGTGCTATCTCTAAAAGAACAAGGGGAGAGAAACCGATAGTTTGAGCTCCCCTCAGACAGGCTGCAGGGCCTGGAGGAACACCGGTATCCGTACGCGTACCTTTTACTGCTTGTGATTTATTAAACTGCAAACGGGCAGTCGGATCCTATCGAAACAATCCAGAAGGAATGTATAGTACTGTTAATCACGACTCCTAGTCCTAACTGGGGAGATGTACAGGCTCTCCTAGAATATTTGTTTCCCACTGAGGAGAGGAGAAGAATATTAGAGAAGGCCAGAGAGGGACTGATCCAACAAGGCGGGGGGGCGGAGGGTGCCTAATACTGATACGTACCTCCCGAAAGAGGATCCGGAGTGGGATCCAGACACAAGTGTGAGGGATTAGAGAGGGTAAAGGAATATCAGAAGTGAATTTTGTACGGGATTCAACAGGGAGTGCAAAAGCCCAAGAATTTATCTCAACTATCTGAAGTAAGGCAGGGGCATAAGGAAACCCCGTCAGCCTTCTCTGAGAGATTGTGTGAAGTAGCTCGAAAACGGACAGATCTGGATCCGGAAGGTGATAGGAATTCAAAGTTATTTAACAGGCTGTTTATTGGTCAAGCAGCAGCAGGTATAAGAAAGAGATGACAAAAGGTAGAGGGCGAGGATGGCATGACAATCTCACAGTTCTTCTCAATGGCATGTAAGGTACGTAATAATCGTGAGGAAATAGAAGAGAAGGAGAAGCGGGGACGAGTAACGCTGCAAGCTTCTTTGTTGGCTGCCTTGAGGGAAGACCAGGAAAAAGGGAGAGAAAATACAGGAGGTGAATTTTGTGGGTGAGGAAGGGGCTGTAGAAATAATAGTAGAAATGGTTATGACATTCCCCTGGGAATGCATCGGCGTGCAAATTGTAAGCAAGAGGGCCGTTGGAAAAAAATTGTCCATGCCGTCTGAGTACTGGGGAAAGAGAGACAGAAGAAGCTGTTGGGGTCATGCCGGAGATTGGGTTGGACTGAAGGGGGCCGGAGGAATCTATTAACATTTCCCCAGACGATCCTCTGGTTCCAGTCAAGCTGGGGAATGAAAGAAGAGATTTTTTATTTTTCATTATTGATAGTGGAGCCACACATGCTGCAGTAAGTAGTTGTAGGGGACCCTTAAGTAGAAGTAAAAGAAGCGTTGTTGGTGCAAGAGGGAAAAAGACTTTAAGGCTGTTTTTACAGCCTATGGAATGTTCCATTGGAAACAGTAAATTAACTCCTGAATTCCTTTAGATGCCAGAATGCCCCCTACCGTTGCTTGGGTGGGATTTACTTGTAAACTGAATGCAGGGCTAAGTTCTTCTGAAGACTCTGTTCAGCCCACAGGGGACCTCTCCTCTTTGTGGCGGATGCCAGCCTGAACGGGACCTCGCCTGTTTGGGGCACACGGATGGCGGGCGCTGTCGCCAAAAGGCAAAGCAGGGTCATAGCAGAGTGTTCCATTTCTGGGGATGGGCTCAGCCATCCCCTGCACAAATTTCTCCTATGTAGCAATGGGGATGGTAGCTTTCTTCTGTTTTCTTGAAGAACAAGAGGATGATGGAGCACGTGACAAGAGCATGAACTTTTTCTCTTCCTTTGGCAGTACAGGCACCCAAGGCCAGCCTGCATTGAAGGAACAGCATGGGGATATCTGTGTCGAGCGTTAGCAGAGGAAGGAAGCTTCTTTTGGAGGCTGAGGTGATGAAGCAGAGTCCTTAATTGTTCTGTTTGATTTTCAACAGGGGTGCGGGGAGGGCCTGGGACATGCAAAACGTGGTCCCGGACAGGGGAGCTGTCTATTAGTTGTCTATGAGCGCTATCATGGACACCACTGGACCGGCATCCTGTAAGGATGCTTTCACGTGTTTTCTTGTTTAGAGGCCAACCTCGGCTTTGGGCTGTAAACTAAAGTCTGCCAGGCCGGTGCCAGCTTGGCGGCAGCATCTGCCCGTGGCAGCACCAGCTTGGTGGTGGTGTGTGCCCACGCCTGTGCCAGGTTGCTGGCTGTGTCTGGCTTGTGAGGCTTGGGGTAATTGGCCCCCTGTTCCCCATGGCGTGGGCTCCAGCTGTGGCCCGGGGCAGCACAGGTGGGACCCATGAGGTGAGGATGGGGCTGGGCCCAGGGTTTAAAAAGGGCTGAGGATGGGGCTGGCCCTGCTGTATCCGCCATTATTTTAGTCAGACCCTGCATTCCGCTCAGTTAAAGGCTCACGAGAATTACTTAACATTTGCCTTTGGAAGTCATGCTTCAAACAATGAATTTGCAACAAAATTTTTTTGACACTAGTCAATGAACTCCTGTAATACTGCAGCAAAATGACGTTTTTAGTGGTTGTTGAATCTCAGAGTGATAACATAGGCATCCCTGTTTGAGCCCTTACCGCAAGCATTGCAATGGTTGTTTACACCCTGCTCGGTTCTTTTGTGAAGGTGCGTAGCTATGGGAGGTGCGTTATTCCCAAGGTGCTACGGCGCCGATGCTCTGGCTGTTGGCAGGAATGGGCAAAGCGGAAGGCTGTGTGGCTAGGGGAGAATGGCGTGGACGTGCTGCTGCTCTCTCTGTTGCACCAGAATTTCGACGGCTGGGTTGGGCTGCTAAATCAATGGAACGACTGGAAGACATTTCAGAAAAGTGAGTACTCTACTATCTTTATCTTTTAAAGTCGTTGTCTTTCTACAGACCCCTGTCCATGGCTTAGCTATTTGATTGGCGTGAAACAGACCCAGAATTTTGCTTTAAGTGGTGTTCTGATTCGCTGAAATTCCCCGTAGGTAGAGAGCAAGAATTACCAATGTTGCTTGGTGGTTGAAGTTGTCGGGGTTTCTGTGAAAGCTAACTTGCCAGAATGTGTAGGAAGCAGCCTGAATTCCAGTAGAGATACTGCATAAAAGGTCCTTTTCTGGACAGGAAGAGAGCTTCAGGAAACGTCGGCGCTGTTTGCCGTAGGGCCTCCGACATAGTTGCTCAGTCATCGTGGGCTTTGTGGCATTCCCGCAGGCACGATCTTGAACACATTTTGTACGGCAGCCGGTATCTTAGCTGACTTTCTATCTCGCGCTTGGTTGCTTGTACCTGCTCAAAACTGACTGTAGTGTCAAACGAACCCACAGGAAAATGTCCTCAACTCGTGCTGGTAGGGCAAGCCCGCTGCAGTTGATAAAATCGGGAAATAGCACGATGTTTTGAAAAATTTGCCTTGCGAGGACAAGGGCTGTCTCCTGGTAGGCAGCTGAATTCTGTGCCTGATTCCACCGGTCCGCTCTGGCACTTGAAGGAGGCAGTCCCTAAGCCAACGCAATCTAAAATGGGGGTCGTTTGGGTTTGTTTAATCATTTCTTAGGGATATGAGGCTTGTGTGGGTGTTTAGCTTGTCCTGTTCTTTCTGTTCCTAATTCTGAACCCACTGACTGGCGTCAAAGAACGGTCGTGTTGTAGTCTGACGGTGTCGTCTCCCAGGAGCTGGTGGAAGGCCAGGGCTTACGTCAAACTGATAAGGAGGATTGAGGCTGGAAAGTGGAACGTCTAAAGAAGAATTACTGTCCTTGGGAGAGAAGCACATCCTGAAGAAACAGGTAAGCTAATGGAAATGTTTTGGGAACCGTCCGAAACAACTAGTAGGAGTGTGATAAGAAGCCCCCTCCCGCCAACTATCCTCCTTATAATCCTAAAAGTCACAGCCCTCGAGCTGGAGACACCAGCCCAAGCAGAGAGCCCTCGCCTCTGAGCGTGCGCAGCATGTTAAAGTCGCGCTGTAGCTTGAAGCTGAAATAAGAGAAATGTAGACCAATAGAAAACTGCTTTGTGTAATTACTTCTGCATACGCATAGCTAGACTGTATCAATACTGTACCTGTAGGAGCGAACTTTGCGTTAGCTTTGTGGAGCTGCCGCCTAGCGCCCATCTCTGCGCAGACGTGACATAAAAATACCTGTGCCCTGTGTGTATATTGGCGTCCCGCACACCGGGTAAGCGACCTCACGCTTGTGGGATAACAGTTTTGACGCCCCAGATGGGACCGAGCTGACAGCCTCGCCCGGTTCGTCTTGCCGCATCCGACGGGGAGAAGAGGCCTGAGCGGACTCCAGCGCGCACCGACCTGTCGACTGGGGACTCCTTCAGCTCCTCTCCTGCGGTCGGGCGGTAAGTGCCAAAACGGTGCAATGTTCCTGACAAGAGGTATTTTTTGGGGCTAGGAGAAAAGGGGGTAGGGGCAAGATGTCTCGGGAAGCAGGCGGCCTCTGTTCTGTTCTGGGCTCTGCATAAGACGCACCAGGAAAGACAGGTGGCAGTAGCGTAGTTCTGTTTGTTTCTCCACGCTGTCCTGTTCTGCGTAACGAAGGGAGACGTCCCTCGTTCTGGTTTGTGTAGAAATACTGGGTTTTTCGGTACCGGTATGGGCGCTGCTGCTTCCCAGGAGGCAGCCCTTTGCTCTCCTCTAGGATGCATCCTGAAGCATTGCAAGAAATTTGGGGGAGATGCCATGGCTAAAAATCAGCTAAAACGATATCGTAATCAACGGTGGCCACAATATCCATGGGAAGATGGTGAGAAATGGCCTGAGAACGGATCCTTGAAACATAACACTATATCGGAATGAATGTTGTGTTGTCGGGGAACTGAAAAATGGGATGAAATGCCTTCTGTGGATATGCTTTTTTCGTTAAGGCGCGATTGGGATATTAGGAAGAAAGGTGGTTTAGTGGATTCTAAACATCGGATGGGAATATATGTGTTAAAAGAGAAAAAGGGAAAACCTCGTTGTATTGAATGGGAAAATTTGGAAGAGGATATTCAGCTGTCGGTAGCTCCCCCCAAACAGCCCAAATCTGATAGCTCAAGTGGTAACGGAGTTGTGAGTGCTATCTCTAAAAGAACAAGGGGAGAGAAACCGATAGTTTGAGCTCCCCTCAGACAGGCTGCAGGGCCTGGAGGAACACCGGTATCCGTACGCGTACCTTTTACTGCTTGTGATTTATTAAACTGCAAACGGGCAGTCGGATCCTATCGAAACAATCCAGAAGGAATGTATAGTACTGTTAATCACGACTCCTAGTCCTAACTGGGGAGATGTACAGGCTCTCCTAGAATATTTGTTTCCCACTGAGGAGAGGAGAAGAATATTAGAGAAGG
Source organism: Mycteria americana (assembly GCF_035582795.1). Classification (NCBI taxonomy): domain Eukaryota; kingdom Metazoa; phylum Chordata; class Aves; order Ciconiiformes; family Ciconiidae; genus Mycteria; species Mycteria americana. The sequence goes on along the minus strand of NC_134372.1, from coordinate 108,114 downwards.
CCAGAGAGGGACTGATCCAACAAGGCGGGGGGGTGGAGGGTGCCTAATACTGATACGTACCTCCCGAAAGAGGATCCGGAGTGGGATCCAGACACAAGTGTGAGGGATTAGAGAGGGTAAAGGAATATCAGAAGTGAATTTTGTACGGGATTCAACAGGGAGTGCAAAAGCCCAAGAATTTATCTCAACTATCTGAAGTAAGGCAGGGGCATAAGGAAACCCCGTCAGCCTTCTCTGAGAGATTGTGTGAAGTAGCTCGAAAACGGACAGATCTGGATCCGGAAGGTGATAGGAATTCAAAGTTATTTAACAGGCTGTTTATTGGTCAAGCAGCAGCAGGTATAAGAAAGAGATGACAAAAGGTAGAGGGCGAGGATGGCATGACCATCTCACAGTTCTTCTCAATGGCATGTAAGGTACGTAATAATCGGGAGGAAATAGAAGAGAAGGAGAAGCGGGGACGAGTAACGCTGCAAGCTTCTTTGTTGGCTGCCTTGAGGGAAGACCAGGAAAAAGGGAGAGAAAATACAGGAGGTGAATTTTGTGGGTGAGGAAGGGGCTGTAGAAATAATAGTAGAAATGGTTATGACATTCCCCTGGGAATGCATCGGCGTGCAAATTGTAAGCAAGAGGGCCGTTGGAAAAAAATTGTCCATGCCGTCTGAGTACTGGGGAAAGAGAGACAGAAGAAGCCGTTGGGGTCATGCCGGAGATTGGGTTGGACTGAAGGGGGCCGGAGGAATCTATTAACATTTCCCCAGACGATCCTCTGGTTCCAGTCAAGCTGGGGAATGAAAGAAGAGATTTTTTATTTTTCATTATTGATAGTGGAGTCACACATGCTGCAGTAAGTAGTTGTAGGGGACCCTTAAGTAGAAGTAAAAGAAGCGTTGTTGGTGCAAGAGGGAAAAAGACTTTAAGGCTGTTTTTACAGCCTATGGAATGTTCCATTGGAAACAGTAAATTAACTCCTGAATTCCTTTAGATGCCAGAATGCCCCCTACCGTTGCTTGGGTGGGATTTACTTGTAAACTGAATGCAGGGCTAAGTTCTTCTGAAGACTCTGTTCAGTTGACTCTGTTCAGCCCACAGGGGACCTCTCCTCTTTGTGGCGGATGCCAGCCTGAACGGGACCTCGCCTGTTTGGGGCACACGGATGGCGGGCGCTGTCACCAAAAGGCAAAGCAGGGTCATAGCAGAGTGTTCCATTTCTGGGGATGGGCTCAGCCATCCCCTGCACAAATTTCTCCTATGTAGCAATGGGGATGGTAGCTTTCTTCTGTTTTCTTGAAGAACAAGAGGATGATGGAGCACGTGACAAGAGCATGAACTTTTTCTCTTCCTTTGGCAGTACAGGCACCCAAGGCCAGCCTGCATTGAAGGAACAGCATGGGGATATCTGTGTCGAGCGTTAGCAGAGGAAGGAAGCTTCTTTTGGAGGCTGAGGTGATGAAGCAGAGTCCTTAATTGTTCTGTTTGATTTTCAACAGGGGTGCGGGGAGGGCCTGGGACATGCAAAACGTGGTCCCGGACAGGGGAGCTGTCTATTAGTTGTCTATGAGCGCTATCATGGACACCACTGGACCGGCATCCTGTAAGGATGCTTTCACGTGTTTTCTTGTTTAGAGGCCAACCTCGGCTTTGGGCTGTAAACTAAAGTCTGCCAGGCCGGTGCCAGCTTGGCGGCAGCATCTGCCCGTGGCAGCACCAGCTTGGTGGTGGTGTGTGCCCACGCCTGTGCCAGGTTGCTGGCTGTGTCTGGCTTGTGAGGCTTGGGGTAATTGGCCCCCTGTTCCCCATGGCGTGGGCTCCAGCTGTGGCCCGGGGCAGCACAGGTGGGACCCATGAGGTGAGGATGGGGCTGGGCCCAGGGTTTAAAAAGGGCTGAGGATGGGGCTGGCCCTGCTGTATCCGCCATTATTTTAGTCAGACCCTGCATTCCGCTCAGTTAAAGGCTCACGAGAATTACTTAACATTTGCCTTTGGAAGTCATGCTTCAAACAATGAATTTGCAACAAAATTTTTTTGACACTAGTCAATGAACTCCTGTAATACTGCAGCAAAATGACGTTTTTAGTGGTTGTTGAATCTCAGAGTGATAACATAGGCATCCCTGTTTGAGCCCTTACCGCAAGCATTGCAATGGTTGTTTACACCCTGCTCGGTTCTTTTGTGAAGGTGCGTAGCTATGGGAGGTGCGTTATTCCCAAGGTGCTACGGCGCCGATGCTCTGGCTGTTGGCAGGAATGGGCAAAGCGGAAGGCTGTGTGGCTAGGGGAGAATGGCGTGGACGTGCTGCTGCTCTCTCTGTTGCACCAGAATTTCGACGGCTGGGTTGGGCTGCTAAATCAATGGAACGACTGGAAGACATTTCAGAAAAGTGAGTACTCTACTATCTTTATCTTTTAAAGTCGTTGTCTTTCTACAGACCCCTGTCCATGGCTTAGCTATTTGATTGGCGTGAAACAGACCCAGAATTTTGCTTTAAGTGGTGTTCTGATTCGCTGAAATTCCCCGTAGGTAGAGAGCAAGAATTACCAATGTTGCTTGGTGGTTGAAGTTGTCGGGGTTTCTGTGAAAGCTAACTTGCCAGAATGTGTAGGAAGCAGCCTGAATTCCAGTAGAGATACTGCATAAAAGGTCCTTTTCTGGACAGGAAGAGAGCTTCAGGAAACGTCGGCGCTGTTTGCCGTAGGGCCTCCGACATAGTTGTTCAGTCATCGTGGGCTTTGTGGCATTCCCGCAGGCACGATCTTGAACACATTTTGTACGGCAGCCGGTATCTTAGCTGACTTTCTATCTCGCGCTTGGTTGCTTGTACCTGCTCAAAACTGACTGTAGTGTCAAACGAACCCACAGGAAAATGTCCTCAACTCGTGCTGGTAGGGCAAGCCCGCTGCAGTTGATAAAATCGGGAAATAGCACGATGTTTTGAAAAATTTGCCTTGCGAGGACAAGGGCTGTCTCCTGGTAGGCAGCTGAATTCTGTGCCTGATTCCACCGGTCCGCTCTGGCACTTGAAGGAGGCAGTCCCTAAGCCAACGCAATCTAAAATGGGGGTCGTTTGGGTTTGTTTAATCATTTCTTAGGGATATGAGGCTTGTGTGGGTGTTTAGCTTGTCCTGTTCTTTCTGTTCCTAATTCTGAACCCACTGACTGGCGTCAAAGAACGGTCGTGTTGTAGTCTGACGGTGTCGTCTCCCAGGAGCTGGTGGAAGGCCAGGGCTTACGTCAAACTGATAAGGAGGATTGAGGCTGGAAAGTGGAACGTCTAAAGAAGAATTACTGTCCTTGGGAGAGAAGCACATCCTGAAGAAACAGGTAAGCTAATGGAAATGTTTTGGGAACCGTCCGAAACAACTAGTAGGAGTGTGATAAGAAGCCCCCTCCCGCCAACTATCCTCCTTATAATCCTAAAAGTCACAGCCCTCGAGCTGGAGACACCAGCCCAAGCAGAGAGCCCTCGCCTCTGAGCGTGCGCAGCATGTTAAAGTCGCGCTGTAGCTTGAAGCTGACATAAGAGAAATGTAGACCAATAGAAAACTGCTTTGTGTAATGACTTCTGCATACGCATAGCTAGACTGTATCAATACTGTACCTGTAGGAGCGAACTTTGCGTTAGCTTTGTGGAGCTGCCGCCTAGCGCCCATCTCTGCGCAGACGTGACATAAAAATACCTGTGCCCTGTGTGTATATTGGCGTCCCGCACACCGGGTAAGCGACCTCACGCTTGTGGGATAACAGTTTTGACGCCCCAGATGGGACCGAGCTGACAGCCTCGCCCGGTTCGTCTTGCCGCATCCGGCGGGGAGAAGAGGCCTGAGCGGACTCCAGCGCGCACCGACCTGTCGACTGGGGACTCCTTCAGCTCCTCTCCTGCGGTCGGGCGGTAAGTGCCAAAACGGTGCAATGTTCCTGACAAGAGGTATTTTTTGGGGCTAGGAGAAAAGGGGGTAGGGGCAAGATGTCTCGGGAAGCAGGCGGCCTCTGTTCTGTTCTGGGCTCTGCATAAGACGCACCAGGAAAGACAGGTGGCAGTAGCGTAGTTCTGTTTGTTTCTCCACGCTGTCCTGTTCTGCGTAACGAAGGGAGACGTCCCTCGTTCTGGTTTGTGTAGAAATACTGGGTTTTTCGGTACCGGTATGGGCGCTGCTGCTTCCCAGGAGGCAGCCCTTTGCTCTCCTCTAGGATGCATCCTGAAGCATTGCAAGAAATTTGGGGGAGATGCCATGGCTAAAAATCAGCTAAAACGATATCGTAATCAACGGTGGCCACAATATCCATGGGAAGATGGTGAGAAATGGCCTGAGAACGGATCCTTGAAACATAACACTATATCGGAATGAATGTTGTGTTGTCGGGGAACTGAAAAATGGGATGAAATGCCTTCTGTGGATATGCTTTTTTCGTTAAGGCGCGATTGGGATATTAGGAAGAAAGGTGGTTTAGTGGATTCTAAACATCGGATGGGAATATATGTGTTAAAAGAGAAAAAGGGAAAACCTCGTTGTATTGAATGGGAAAATTTGGAAGAGGATATTCAGCTGTCGGTAGCTCCCCCCAAACAGCCCAAATCTGATAGCTCAAGTGGTAACGGAGTTGTGAGTGCTATCTCTAAAAGAACAAGGGGAGAGAAACCGATAGTTTGAGCTCCCCTCAGACAGGCTGCAGGGCCTGGAGGAACACCGGTATCCGTACGCGTACCTTTTACTGCTTGTGATTTATTAAACTGCAAACGGGCAGTCGGATCCTATCGAAACAATCCAGAAGGAATGTATAGTACTGTTAATCACGACTCCTAGTCCTAACTGGGGAGATGTACAGGCTCTCCTAGAATATTTGTTTCCCACTGAGGAGAGGAGAAGAATATTAGAGAAGGCCAGAGAGGGACTGATCCAACAAGGCGGGGGGGTGGAGGGTGCCTAATACTGATACGTACCTCCCGAAAGAGGATCCGGAGTGGGATCCAGACACAAGTGTGAGGGATTAGAGAGGGTAAAGGAATATCAGAAGTGAATTTTGTACGGGATTCAACAGGGAGTGCAAAAGCCCAAGAATTTATCTCAACTATCTGAAGTAAGGCAGGGGCATAAGGAAACCCCGTCAGCCTTCTCTGAGAGATTGTGTGAAGTAGCTCGAAAACGGACAGATCTGGATCCGGAAGGTGATAGGAATTCAAAGTTATTTAACAGGCTGTTTATTGGTCAAGCAGCAGCAGGTATAAGAAAGAGATGACAAAAGGTAGAGGGCGAGGATGGCATGACAATCTCACAGTTCTTCTCAATGGCATGTAAGGTACGTAATAATCGGGAGGAAATAGAAGAGAAGGAGAAGCGGGGACGAGTAACGCTGCAAGCTTCTTTGTTGGCTGCCTTGAGGGAAGACCAGGAAAAAGGGAGAGAAAATACAGGAGGTGAATTCTGTGGGTGAGGAAGGGGCTGTAGAAATAATAGTAGAAATGGTTATGACATTCCCCTGGGAATGCATCGGCGTGCAAATTGTAAGCAAGAGGGCCGTTGGAAAAAAATTGTCCATGCCGTCTGAGTACTGGGGAAAGAGAGACAGAAGAAGCCGTTGGGGTCATGCCGGAGATTGGGTTGGACTGAAGGGGGCCGGAGGAATCTATTAACATTTCCCCAGACGATCCTCTGGTTCCAGTCAAGCTGGGGAATGAAAGAAGAGATTTTTTATTTTTCATTATTGATAGTGGAGCCACACATGCTGCAGTAAGTAGTTGTAGGGGACCCTTAAGTAGAAGTAAAAGAAGCGTTGTTGGTGCAAGAGGGAAAAAGACTTTAAGGCTGTTTTTACAGCCTATGGAATGTTCCATTGGAAACAGTAAATTAACTCCTGAATTCCTTTAGATGCCAGAATGCCCCCTACCGTTGCTTGGGTGGGATTTACTTGTAAACTGAATGCAGGGCTAAGTTCTTCTGAAGACTCTGTTCAGTTGACTCTGTTCAGCCCACAGGGGACCTCTCCTCTTTGTGGCGGATGCCAGCCTGAACGGGACCTCGCCTGTTTGGGGCACACGGATGGCGGGCGCTGTCGCCAAAAGGCAAAGCAGGGTCATAGCAGAGTGTTCCATTTCTGGGGATGGGCTCAGCCATCCCCTGCACAAATTTCTCCTATGTAGCAATGGGGATGGTAGCTTTCTTCTGTTTTCTTGAAGAACAAGAGGATGATGGAGCACGTGACAAGAGCATGAACTTTTTCTCTTCCTTTGGCAGTACAGGCACCCAAGGCCAGCCTGCATTGAAGGAACAGCATGGGGATATCTGTGTCGAGCGTTAGCAGAGGAAGGAAGCTTCTTTTGGAGGCTGAGGTGATGAAGCAGAGTCCTTAATTGTTCTGTTTGATTTTCAACAGGGGTGCGGGGAGGGCCTGGGACATGCAAAACGTGGTCCCGGACAGGGGAGCTGTCTATTAGTTGTCTATGAGCGCTATCATGGACACCACTGGACCGGCATCCTGTAAGGATGCTTTCACGTGTTTTCTTGTTTAGAGGCCAACCTCGGCTTTGGGCTGTAAACTAAAGTCTGCCAGGCCGGTGCCAGCTTGGCGGCAGCATCTGCCCGTGGCAGCACCAGCTTGGTGGTGGTGTGTGCCCACGCCTGTGCCAGGTTGCTGGCTGTGTCTGGCTTGTGAGGCTTGGGGTAATTGGCCCCCTGTTCCCCATGGCGTGGGCTCCAGCTGTGGCCCGGGGCAGCACAGGTGGGACCCATGAGGTGAGGATGGGGCTGGGCCCAGGGTTTAAAAAGGGCTGAGGATGGGGCTGGCCCTGCTGTATCCGCCATTATTTTAGTCAGACCCTGCATTCCGCTCAGTTAAAGGCTCACGAGAATTACTTAACATTTGCCTTTGGAAGTCATGCTTCAAACAATGAATTTGCAACAAAATTTTTTTGACACTAGTCAATGAACTCCTGTAATACTGCAGCAAAATGACGTTTTTAGTGGTTGTTGAATCTCAGAGTGATAACATAGGCATCCCTGTTTGAGCCCTTACCGCAAGCATTGCAATGGTTGTTTACACCCTGCTCGGTTCTTTTGTGAAGGTGCGTAGCTATGGGAGGTGCGTTATTCCCAAGGTGCTGCGGCGCCGATGCTCTGGCTGTTGGCAGGAATGGGCAAAGCGGAAGGCTGTGTGGCTAGGGGAGAATGGCGTGGACGTGCTGCTGCTCTCTCTGTTGCACCAGAATTTCGACGGCTGGGTTGGGCTGCTAAATCAATGGAACGACTGGAAGACATTTCAGAAAAGTGAGTACTCTACTATCTTTATCTTTTAAAGTCGTTGTCTTTCTACAGACCCCTGTCCATGGCTTAGCTATTTGATTGGCGTGAAACAGACCCAGAATTTTGCTTTAAGTGGTGTTCTGATTCGCTGAAATTCCCCGTAGGTAGAGAGCAAGAATTACCAATGTTGCTTGGTGGTTGAAGTTGTCGGGGTTTCTGTGAAAGCTAACTTGCCAGAATGTGTAGGAAGCAGCCTGAATTCCAGTAGAGATACTGCATAAAAGGTCCTTTTCTGGACAGGAAGAGAGCTTCAGGAAACGTCGGCGCTGTTTGCCGTAGGGCCTCCGACATAGTTGTTCAGTCATCGTGGGCTTTGTGGCATTCCCGCAGGCACGATCTTGAACACATTTTGTACGGCAGCCGGTATCTTAGCTGACTTTCTATCTCGCGCTTGGTTGCTTGTACCTGCTCAAAACTGACTGTAGTGTCAAACGAACCCACAGGAAAATGTCCTCAACTCGTGCTGGTAGGGCAAGCCCGCTGCAGTTGATAAAATCGGGAAATAGCACGATGTTTTGAAAAATTTGCCTTGCGAGGACAAGGGCTGTCTCCTGGTAGGCAGCTGAATTCTGTGCCTGATTCCACCGGTCCGCTCTGGCACTTGAAGGAAGCAGTCCCTAAGCCAACGCAATCTAAAATGGGGGTCGTTTGGGTTTTTTTAATCATTTCTTAGGGATATGAGGCTTGTGTGGGTGTTTAGCTTGTCCTGTTCTTTCTGTTCCTAATTCTGAACCCACTGACTGGCGTCAAAGAACGGTCGTGTTGTAGTCTGACGGTGTCGTCTCCCAGGAGCTGGTGGAAGGCCAGGGCTTACGTCAAACTGATAAGGAGGATTGAGGCTGGAAAGTGGAACGTCTAAAGAAGAATTACTGTCCTTGGGAGAGAAGCACATCCTGAAGAAACAGGTAAGCTAATGGAAATGTTTTGGGAACCGTCCGAAACAACTAGTAGGAGTGTGATAAGAAGCCCCCTCCCGCCAACTATCCTCCTTATAATCCTAAAAGTCACAGCCCTCGAGCTGGAGACACCAGCCCAAGCAGAGAGCCCTCGCCTCTGAGCGTGCGCAGCATGTTAAAGTCGCGCTGTAGCTTGAAGCTGAAATAAGAGAAATGTAGACCAATAGAAAACTGCTTTGTGTAATTACTTCTGCATACGCATAGCTAGACTGTATCAATACTGTACCTGTAGGAGCGAACTTTGCGTTAGCTTTGTGGAGCTGCCGCCTAGCGCCCATCTCTGCGCAGACGTGACATAAAAATACCTGTGCCCTGTGTGTATATTGGCGTCCCGCACACCGGGTAAGCGACCTCACGCTTGTGGGATAACAGTTTTGACGCCCCAGATGGGACCGAGCTGACAGCCTCGCCCGGTTCGTCTTGCCGCATCCGGCGGGGAGAAGAGGCCTGAGCGGACTCCAGCGCGCACCGACCTGTCGACTGGGGACTCCTTCAGCTCCTCTCCTGCGGTCGGGCGGTAAGTGCCAAAACGGTGCAATGTTCCTGACAAGAGGTATTTTTTGGGGCTAGGAGAAAAGGGGGTAGGGGCAAGATGTCTCGGGAAGCAGGCGGCCTCTGTTCTGTTCTGGGCTCTGCATAAGACGCACCAGGAAAGACAGGTGGCAGTAGCGTAGTTCTGTTTGTTTCTCCACGCTGTCCTGTTCTGCGTAACGAAGGGAGACGTCCCTCGTTCTGGTTTGTGTAGAAATACTGGGTTTTTCGGTACCGGTATGGGCGCTGCTGCTTCCCAGGAGGCAGCCCTTTGCTCTCCTCTAGGATGCATCCTGAAGCATTGCAAGAAATTTGGGGGAGATGCCATGGCTAAAAATCGGCTAAAACGATATCGTAATCAACGGTGGCCACAATATCCATGGGAAGATGGTGAGAAATGGCCTGAGAACGGATCCTTGAAACATAACACTATATCGGAATGAATGTTGTGTTGTCGGGGAACTGAAAAATGGGATGAAATGCCTTCTGTGGATATGCTTTTTTCGTTAAGGCGCGATTGGGATATTAGGAAGAAAGGTGGTTTAGTGGATTCTAAACATCGGATGGGAATATATGTGTTAAAAGAGAAAAAGGGAAAACCTCGTTGTATTGAATGGGAAAATTTGGAAGAGGATATTCAGCTGTCGGTAGCTCCCCCCAAACAGCCCAAATCTGATAGCTCAAGTGGTAACGGAGTTGTGAGTGCTATCTCTAAAAGAACAAGGGGAGAGAAACCGATAGTTTGAGCTCCCCTCAGACAGGCTGCAGGGCCTGGAGGAACACCGGTATCCGTACGCGTACCTTTTACTGCTTGTGATTTATTAAACTGCAAACGGGCAGTCGGATCCTATCGAAACAATCCAGAAGGAATGTATAGTACTGTTAATCACGACTCCTAGTCCTAACTGGGGAGATGTACAGGCTCTCCTAGAATATTTGTTTCCCACTGAGGAGAGGAGAAGAATATTAGAGAAGGCCAGAGAGGGACTGATCCAACAAGGCGGGGGGGCGGAGGGTGCCTAATACTGATACGTACCTCCCGAAAGAGGATCCGGAGTGGGATCCAGACACAAGTGTGAGGGATTAGAGAGGGTAAAGGAATATCAGAAGTGAATTTTGTACGGGATTCAACAGGGAGTGCAAAAGCCCAAGAATTTATCTCAACTATCTGAAGTAAGGCAGGGGCATAAGGAAACCCCGTCAGCCTTCTCTGAGAGATTGTGTGAAGTAGCTCGAAAACGGACAGATCTGGATCCGGAAGGTGATAGGAATTCAAAGTTATTTAACAGGCTGTTTATTGGTCAAGCAGCAGCAGGTATAAGAAAGAGATGACAAAAGGTAGAGGGCGAGGATGGCATGACAATCTCACAGTTCTTCTCAATGGCATGTAAGGTACGTAATAATCGGGAGGAAATAGAAGAGAAGGAGAAGCGGGGACGAGTAACGCTGCAAGCTTCTTTGTTGGCTGCCTTGAGGGAAGACCAGGAAAAAGGGAGAGAAAATACAGGAGGTGAATTTTGTGGGTGAGGAAGGGGCTGTAGAAATAATAGTAGAAATGGTTATGACATTCCCCTGGGAATGCATCGGCGTGCAAATTGTAAGCAAGAGGGCCGTTGGAAAAAAATTGTCCATGCCGTCTGAGTACTGGGGAAAGAGAGACAGAAGAAGCCGTTGGGGTCATGCCGGAGATTGGGTTGGACTGAAGGGGGCCGGAGGAATCTATTAACATTTCCCCAGACGATCCTCTGGTTCCAGTCAAGCTGGGGAATGAAAGAAGAGATTTTTTATTTTTCATTATTGATAGTGGAGCCACACATGCTGCAGTAAGTAGTTGTAGGGGACCCTTAAGTAGAAGTAAAAGAAGCGTTGTTGGTGCAAGAGGGAAAAAGACTTTAAGGCTGTTTTTACAGCCTATGGAATGTTCCATTGGAAACAGTAAATTAACTCCTGAATTCCTTTAGATGCCAGAATGCCCCCTACCGTTGCTTGGGTGGGATTTACTTGTAAACTGAATGCAGGGCTAAGTTCTTCTGAAGACTCTGTTCAGTTGACTCTGTTCAGCCCACAGGGGACCTCTCCTCTTTGTGGCGGATGCCAGCCTGAACGGGACCTCGCCTGTTTGGGGCACACGGATGGCGGGCGCTGTCGCCAAAAGGCAAAGCAGGGTCATAGCAGAGTGTTCCATTTCTGGGGATGGGCTCAGCCATCCCCTGCACAAATTTCTCCTATGTAGCAATGGGGATGGTAGCTTTCTTCTGTTTTCTTGAAGAACAAGAGGATGATGGAGCACGTGACAAGAGCATGAACTTTTTCTCTTCCTTTGGCAGTACAGGCACCCAAGGCCAGCCTGCATTGAAGGAACAGCATGGGGATATCTGTGTCGAGCGTTAGCAGAGGAAGGAAGCTTCTTTTGGAGGCTGAGGTGATGAAGCAGAGTCCTTAATTGTTCTGTTTGATTTTCAACAGGGGTGCGGGGAGGGCCTGGGACATGCAAAACGTGGTCCCGGACAGGGGAGCTGTCTATTAGTTGTCTATGAGCGCTATCATGGACACCACTGGACCGGCATCCTGTAAGGATGCTTTCACGTGTTTTCTTGTTTAGAGGCCAACCTCGGCTTTGGGCTGTAAACTAAAGTCTGCCAGGCCGGTGCCAGCTTGGCGGCAGCATCTGCCCGTGGCAGCACCAGCTTGGTGGTGGTGTGTGCCCACGCCTGTGCCAGGTTGCTGGCTGTGTCTGGCTTGTGAGGCTTGGGGTAATTGGCCCCCTGTTCCCCATGGCGTGGGCTCCAGCTGTGGCCCGGGGCAGCACAGGTGGGACCCATGAGGTGAGGATGGGGCTGGGCCCAGGGTTTAAAAAGGGCTGAGGATGGGGCTGGCCCTGCTGTATCCGCCATTATTTTAGTCAGACCCTGCATTCCGCTCAGTTAAAGGCTCACGAGAATTACTTAACATTTGCCTTTGGAAGTCATGCTTCAAACAATGAATTTGCAACAAAATTTTTTTGACACTAGTCAATGAACTCCTGTAATACTGCAGCAAAATGACGTTTTTAGTGGTTGTTGAATCTCAGAGTGATAACATAGGCATCCCTGTTTGAGCCCTTACCGCAAGCATTGCAATGGTTGTTTACACCCTGCTCGGTTCTTTTGTGAAGGTGCGTAGCTATGGGAGGTGCGTTATTCCCAAGGTGCTGCGGCGCCGATGCTCTGGCTGTTGGCAGGAATGGGCAAAGCGGAAGGCTGTGTGGCTAGGGGAGAATGGCGTGGACGTGCTGCTGCTCTCTCTGTTGCACCAGAATTTCGACGGCTGGGTTGGGCTGCTAAATCAATGGAACGACTGGAAGACATTTCAGAAAAGTGAGTACTCTACTATCTTTATCTTTTAAAGTCGTTGTCTTTCTACAGACCCCTGTCCATGGCTTAGCTATTTGATTGGCGTGAAACAGACCCAGAATTTTGCTTTAAGTGGTGTTCTGATTCGCTGAAATTCCCCGTAGGTAGAGAGCAAGAATTACCAATGTTGCTTGGTGGTTGAAGTTGTCGGGGTTTCTGTGAAAGCTAACTTGCCAGAATGTGTAGGAAGCAGCCTGAATTCCAGTAGAGATACTGCATAAAAGGTCCTTTTCTGGACAGGAAGAGAGCTTCAGGAAACGTCGGCGCTGTTTGCCGTAGGGCCTCCGACATAGTTGTTCAGTCATCGTGGGCTTTGTGGCATTCCCGCAGGCACGATCTTGAACACATTTTGTACGGCAGCCGGTATCTTAGCTGACTTTCTATCTCGCGCTTGGTTGCTTGTACCTGCTCAAAACTGACTGTAGTGTCAAACGAACCCACAGGAAAATGTCCTCAACTCGTGCTGGTAGGGCAAGCCCGCTGCAGTTGATAAAATCGGGAAATAGCACGATGTTTTGAAAAATTTGCCTTGCGAGGACAAGGGCTGTCTCCTGGTAGGCAGCTGAATTCTGTGCCTGATTCCACCGGTCCGCTCTGGCACTTGAAGGAAGCAGTCCCTAAGCCAACGCAATCTAAAATGGGGGTCGTTTGGGTTTGTTTAATCATTTCTTAGGGATATGAGGCTTGTGTGGGTGTTTAGCTTGTCCTGTTCTTTCTGTTCCTAATTCTGAACCCACTGACTGGCGTCAAAGAACGGTCGTGTTGTAGTCTGACGGTGTCGTCTCCCAGGAGCTGGTGGAAGGCCAGGGCTTACGTCAAACTGATAAGGAGGATTGAGGCTGGAAAGTGGAACGTCTAAAGAAGAATTACTGTCCTTGGGAGAGAAGCACATCCTGAAGAAACAGGTAAGCTAATGGAAATGTTTTGGGAACCGTCCGAAACAACTAGTAGGAGTGTGATAAGAAGCCCCCTCCCGCCAACTATCCTCCTTATAATCCTAAAAGTCACAGCCCTCGAGCTGGAGACACCAGCCCAAGCAGAGAGCCCTCGCCTCTGAGCGTGCGCAGCATGTTAAAGTCGCGCTGTAGCTTGAAGCTGAAATAAGAGAAATGTAGACCAATAGAAAACTGCTTTGTGTAATGACTTCTGCATACGCATAGCTAGACTGTATCAATACTGTACCTGTAGGAGCGAACTTTGCGTTAGCTTTGTGGAGCTGCCGCCTAGCGCCCATCTCTGCGCAGACGTGACATAAAAATACCTGTGCCCTGTGTGTATATTGGCGTCCCGCACACCGGGTAAGCGACCTCACGCTTGTGGGATAACAGTTTTGACGCCCCAGATGGGACCGAGCTGACAGCCTCGCCCGGTTCGTCTTGCCGCATCCGGCGGGGAGAAGAGGCCTGAGCGGACTCCAGCGCGCACCGACCTGTCGACTGGGGACTCCTTCAGCTCCTCTCCTGCGGTCGGGCGGTAAGTGCCAAAACGGTGCAATGTTCCTGACAAGAGGTATTTTTTGGGGCTAGGAGAAAAGGGGGTAGGGGCAAGATGTCTCGGGAAGCAGGCGGCCTCTGTTCTGTTCTGGGCTCTGCATAAGACGCACCAGGAAAGACAGGTGGCAGTAGCGTAGTTCTGTTTGTTTCTCCACGCTGTCCTGTTCTGCGTAACGAAGGGAGACGTCCCTCGTTCTGGTTTGTGTAGAAATACTGGGTTTTTCGGTACCGGTATGGGCGCTGCTGCTTCCCAGGAGGCAGCCCTTTGCTCTCCTCTAGGATGCATCCTGAAGCATTGCAAGAAATTTGGGGGAGATGCCATGGCTAAAAATCAGCTAAAACGATATCGTAATCAACGGTGGCCACAATATCCATGGGAAGATGGTGAGAAATGGCCTGAGAACGGATCCTTGAAACATAACACTATATCGGAATGAATGTTGTGTTGTCGGGGAACTGAAAAATGGGATGAAATGCCTTCTGTGGATATGCTTTTTTCGTTAAGGCGCGATTGGGATATTAGGAAGAAAGGTGGTTTAGTGGATTCTAAACATCGGATGGGAATATATGTGTTAAAAGAGAAAAAGGGAAAACCTCGTTGTATTGAATGGGAAAATTTGGAAGAGGATATTCAGCTGTCGGTAGCTCCCCCCAAACAGCCCAAATCTGATAGCTCAAGTGGTAACGGAGTTGTGAGTGCTATCTCTAAAAGAACAAGGGGAGAGAAACCGATAGTTTGAGCTCCCCTCAGACAGGCTGCAGGGCCTGGAGGAACACCGGTATCCGTACGCGTACCTTTTACTGCTTGTGATTTATTAAACTGCAAACGGGCAGTCGGATCCTATCGAAACAATCCAGAAGGAATGTATAGTACTGTTAATCACGACTCCTAGTCCTAACTGGGGAGATGTACAGGCTCTCCTAGAATATTTGTTTCCCACTGAGGAGAGGAGAAGAATATTAGAGAAGGCCAGAGAGGGACTGATCCAACAAGGCGGGGGGGCGGAGGGTGCCTAATACTGATACGTACCTCCCGAAAGAGGATCCGGAGTGGGATCCAGACACAAGTGTGAGGGATTAGAGAGGGTAAAGGAATATCAGAAGTGAATTTTGTACGGGATTCAACAGGGAGTGCAAAAGCCCAAGAATTTATCTCAACTATCTGAAGTAAGGCAGGGGCATAAGGAAACCCCGTCAGCCTTCTCTGAGAGATTGTGTGAAGTAGCTCGAAAACGGACAGATCTGGATCCGGAAGGTGATAGGAATTCAAAGTTATTTAACAGGCTGTTTATTGGTCAAGCAGCAGCAGGTATAAGAAAGAGATGACAAAAGGTAGAGGGCGAGGATGGCATGACAATCTCACAGTTCTTCTCAATGGCATGTAAGGTACGTAATAATCGGGAGGAAATAGAAGAGAAGGAGAAGCGGGGACGAGTAACGCTGCAAGCTTCTTTGTTGGCTGCCTTGAGGGAAGACCAGGAAAAAGGGAGAGAAAATACAGGAGGTGAATTTTGTGGGTGAGGAAGGGGCTGTAGAAATAATAGTAGAAATGGTTATGACATTCCCCTGGGAATGCATCGGCGTGCAAATTGTAAGCAAGAGGGCCGTTGGAAAAAAATTGTCCATGCCGTCTGAGTACTGGGGAAAGAGAGACAGAAGAAGCCGTTGGGGTCATGCCAGAGATTGGGTTGGACTGAAGGGGGCCGGAGGAATCTATTAACATTTCCCCAGACGATCCTCTGGTTCCAGTCAAGCTGGGGAATGAAAGAAGAGATTTTTTATTTTTCATTATTGATAGTGGAGCCACACATGCTGCAGTAAGTAGTTGTAGGGGACCCTTAAGTAGAAGTAAAAGAAGCGTTGTTGGTGCAAGAGGGAAAAAGACTTTAAGGCTGTTTTTACAGCCTATGGAATGTTCCATTGGAAACAGTAAATTAACTCCTGAATTCCTTTAGATGCCAGAATGCCCCCTACCGTTGCTTGGGTGGGATTTACTTGTAAACTGAATGCAGGGCTAAGTTCTTCTGAAGACTCTGTTCAGTTGACTCTGTTCAGCCCACAGGGGACCTCTCCTCTTTGTGGCGGATGCCAGCCTGAACGGGACCTCGCCTGTTTGGGGCACACGGATGGCGGGCGCTGTCGCCAAAAGGCAAAGCAGGGTCATAGCAGAGTGTTCCATTTCTGGGGATGGGCTCAGCCATCCCCTGCACAAATTTCTCCTATGTAGCAATGGGGATGGTAGCTTTCTTCTGTTTTCTTGAAGAACAAGAGGATGATGGAGCACGTGACAAGAGCATGAACTTTTTCTCTTCCTTTGGCAGTACAGGCACCCAAGGCCAGCCTGCATTGAAGGAACAGCATGGGGATATCTGTGTCGAGCGTTAGCAGAGGAAGGAAGCTTCTTTTGGAGGCTGAGGTGATGAAGCAGAGTCCTTAATTGTTCTGTTTGATTTTCAACAGGGGTGCGGGGAGGGCCTGGGACATGCAAAACGTGGTCCCGGACAGGGGAGCTGTCTATTAGTTGTCTATGAGCGCTATCATGGACACCACTGGACCGGCATCCTGTAAGGATGCTTTCACGTGTTTTCTTGTTTAGAGGCCAACCTCGGCTTTGGGCTGTAAACTAAAGTCTGCCAGGCCGGTGCCAGCTTGGCGGCAGCATCTGCCCGTGGCAGCACCAGCTTGGTGGTGGTGTGTGCCCACGCCTGTGCCAGGTTGCTGGCTGTGTCTGGCTTGTGAGGCTTGGGGTAATTGGCCCCCTGTTCCCCATGGCGTGGGCTCCAGCTGTGGCCCGGGGCAGCGCAGGTGGGACCCATGAGGTGAGGATGGGGCTGGGCCCAGGGTTTAAAAAGGGCTGAGGATGGGGCTGGCCCTGCTGTATCCGCCATTATTTTAGTCAGACCCTGCATTCCGCTCAGTTAAAGGCTCACGAGAATTACTTAACATTTGCCTTTGGAAGTCATGCTTCAAACAATGAATTTGCAACAAAATTTTTTTGACACTAGTCAATGAACTCCTGTAATACTGCAGCAAAATGACGTTTTTAGTGGTTGTTGAATCTCAGAGTGATAACATAGGCATCCCTGTTTGAGCCCTTACCGCAAGCATTGCAATGGTTGTTTACACCCTGCTCGGTTCTTTTGTGAAGGTGCGTAGCTATGGGAGGTGCGTTATTCCCAAGGTGCTGCGGCGCCGATGCTCTGGCTGTTGGCAGGAATGGGCAAAGCGGAAGGCTGTGTGGCTAGGGGAGAATGGCGTGGACGTGCTGCTGCTCTCTCTGTTGCACCAGAATTTCGACGGCTGGGTTGGGCTGCTAAATCAATGGAACGACTGGAAGACATTTCAGAAAAGTGAGTACTCTACTATCTTTATCTTTTAAAGTCGTTGTCTTTCTACAGACCCCTGTCCATGGCTTAGCTATTTGATTGGCGTGAAACAGACCCAGAATTTTGCTTTAAGTGGTGTTCTGATTCGCTGAAATTCCCCGTAGGTAGAGAGCAAGAATTACCAATGTTGCTTGGTGGTTGAAGTTGTCGGGGTTTCTGTGAAAGCTAACTTGCCAGAATGTGTAGGAAGCAGCCTGAATTCCAGTAGAGATACTGCATAAAAGGTCCTTTTCTGGACAGGAAGAGAGCTTCAGGAAACGTCGGCGCTGTTTGCCGTAGGGCCTCCGACATAGTTGTTCAGTCATCGTGGGCTTTGTGGCATTCCCGCAGGCACGATCTTGAACACATTTTGTACGGCAGCCGGTATCTTAGCTGACTTTCTATCTCGCGCTTGGTTGCTTGTACCTGCTCAAAACTGACTGTAGTGTCAAACGAACCCACAGGAAAATGTCCTCAACTCGTGCTGGTAGGGCAAGCCCGCTGCAGTTGATAAAATCGGGAAATAGCACGATGTTTTGAAAAATTTGCCTTGCGAGGACAAGGGCTGTCTCCTGGTAGGCAGCTGAATTCTGTGCCTGATTCCACCGGTCCGCTCTGGCACTTGAAGGAAGCAGTCCCTAAGCCAACGCAATCTAAAATGGGGGTCGTTTGGGTTTGTTTAATCATTTCTTAGGGATATGAGGCTTGTGTGGGTGTTTAGCTTGTCCTGTTCTTTCTGTTCCTAATTCTGAACCCACTGACTGGCGTCAAAGAACGGTCGTGTTGTAGTCTGACGGTGTCGTCTCCCAGGAGCTGGTGGAAGGCCAGGGCTTACGTCAAACTGATAAGGAGGATTGAGGCTGGAAAGTGGAACGTCTAAAGAAGAATTACTGTCCTTGGGAGAGAAGCACATCCTGAAGAAACAGGTAAGCTAATGGAAATGTTTTGGGAACCGTCCGAAACAACTAGTAGGAGTGTGATAAGAAGCCCCCTCCCGCCAACTATCCTCCTTATAATCCTAAAAGTCACAGCCCTCGAGCTGGAGACACCAGCCCAAGCAGAGAGCCCTCGCCTCTGAGCGTGCGCAGCATGTTAAAGTCGCGCTGTAGCTTGAAGCTGAAATAAGAGAAATGTAGACCAATAGAAAACTGCTTTGTGTAATGACTTCTGCATACGCATAGCTAGACTGTATCAATACTGTACCTGTAGGAGCGAACTTTGCGTTAGCTTTGTGGAGCTGCCGCCTAGCGCCCATCTCTGCGCAGACGTGACATAAAAATACCTGTGCCCTGTGTGTATATTGGCGTCCCGCACACCGGGTAAGCGACCTCACGCTTGTGGGATAACAGTTTTGACGCCCCAGATGGGACCGAGCTGACAGCCTCGCCCGGTTCGTCTTGCCGCATCCGGCGGGGAGAAGAGGCCTGAGCGGACTCCAGCGCGCACCGACCTGTCGACTGGGGACTCCTTCAGCTCCTCTCCTGCGGTCGGGCGGTAAGTGCCAAAACGGTGCAATGTTCCTGACAAGAGGTATTTTTTGGGGCTAGGAGAAAAGGGGGTAGGGGCAAGATGTCTCGGGAAGCAGGCGGCCTCTGTTCTGTTCTGGGCTCTGCATAAGACGCACCAGGAAAGACAGGTGGCAGTAGCGTAGTTCTGTTTGTTTCTCCACGCTGTCCTGTTCTGCGTAACGAAGGGAGACGTCCCTCGTTCTGGTTTGTGTAGAAATACTGGGTTTTTCGGTACCGGTATGGGCGCTGCTGCTTCCCAGGAGGCAGCCCTTTGCTCTCCTCTAGGATGCATCCTGAAGCATTGCAAGAAATTTGGGGGAGATGCCATGGCTAAAAATCAGCTAAAACGATATCGTAATCAACGGTGGCCACAATATCCATGGGAAGATGGTGAGAAATGGCCTGAGAACGGATCCTTGAAACATAACACTATATCGGAATGAATGTTGTGTTGTCGGGGAACTGAAAAATGGGATGAAATGCCTTCTGTGGATATGCTTTTTTCGTTAAGGCGCGATTGGGATATTAGGAAGAAAGGTGGTTTAGTGGATTCTAAACATCGGATGGGAATATATGTGTTAAAAGAGAAAAAGGGAAAACCTCGTTGTATTGAATGGGAAAATTTGGAAGAGGATATTCAGCTGTCGGTAGCTCCCCCCAAACAGCCCAAATCTGATAGCTCAAGTGGTAACGGAGTTGTGAGTGCTATCTCTAAAAGAACAAGGGGAGAGAAACCGATAGTTTGAGCTCCCCTCAGACAGGCTGCAGGGCCTGGAGGAACACCGGTATCCGTACGCGTACCTTTTACTGCTTGTGATTTATTAAACTGCAAACGGGCAGTCGGATCCTATCGAAACAATCCAGAAGGAATGTATAGTACTGTTAATCACGACTCCTAGTCCTAACTGGGGAGATGTACAGGCTCTCCTAGAATATTTGTTTCCCACTGAGGAGAGGAGAAGAATATTAGAGAAGGCCAGAGAGGGACTGATCCAACAAGGCGGGGGGGCGGAGGGTGCCTAATACTGATACGTACCTCCCGAAAGAGGATCCGGAGTGGGATCCAGACACAAGTGTGAGGGATTAGAGAGGGTAAAGGAATATCAGAAGTGAATTTTGTACGGGATTCAACAGGGAGTGCAAAAGCCCAAGAATTTATCTCAACTATCTGAAGTAAGGCAGGGGCATAAGGAAACCCCGTCAGCCTTCTCTGAGAGATTGTGTGAAGTAGCTCGAAAACGGACAGATCTGGATCCGGAAGGTGATAGGAATTCAAAGTTATTTAACAGGCTGTTTATTGGTCAAGCAGCAGCAGGTATAAGAAAGAGATGACAAAAGGTAGAGGGCGAGGATGGCATGACAATCTCACAGTTCTTCTCAATGGCATGTAAGGTACGTAATAATCGGGAGGAAATAGAAGAGAAGGAGAAGCGGGGACGAGTAACGCTGCAAGCTTCTTTGTTGGCTGCCTTGAGGGAAGACCAGGAAAAAGGGAGAGAAAATACAGGAGGTGAATTTTGTGGGTGAGGAAGGGGCTGTAGAAATAATAGTAGAAATGGTTATGACATTCCCCTGGGAATGCATCGGCGTGCAAATTGTAAGCAAGAGGGCCGTTGGAAAAAAATTGTCCATGCCGTCTGAGTACTGGGGAAAGAGAGACAGAAGAAGCCGTTGGGGTCATGCCAGAGATTGGGTTGGACTGAAGGGGGCCGGAGGAATCTATTAACATTTCCCCAGACGATCCTCTGGTTCCAGTCAAGCTGGGGAATGAAAGAAGAGATTTTTTATTTTTCATTATTGATAGTGGAGCCACACATGCTGCAGTAAGTAGTTGTAGGGGACCCTTAAGTAGAAGTAAAAGAAGCGTTGTTGGTGCAAGAGGGAAAAAGACTTTAAGGCTGTTTTTACAGCCTATGGAATGTTCCATTGGAAACAGTAAATTAACTCCTGAATTCCTTTAGATGCCAGAATGCCCCCTACCGTTGCTTGGGTGGGATTTACTTGTAAACTGAATGCAGGGCTAAGTTCTTCTGAAGACTCTGTTCAGTTGACTCTGTTCAGCCCACAGGGGACCTCTCCTCTTTGTGGCGGATGCCAGCCTGAACGGGACCTCGCCTGTTTGGGGCACACGGATGGCGGGCGCTGTCGCCAAAAGGCAAAGCAGGGTCATAGCAGAGTGTTCCATTTCTGGGGATGGGCTCAGCCATCCCCTGCACAAATTTCTCCTATGTAGCAATGGGGATGGTAGCTTTCTTCTGTTTTCTTGAAGAACAAGAGGATGATGGAGCACGTGACAAGAGCATGAACTTTTTCTCTTCCTTTGGCAGTACAGGCACCCAAGGCCAGCCTGCATTGAAGGAACAGCATGGGGATATCTGTGTCGAGCGTTAGCAGAGGAAGGAAGCTTCTTTTGGAGGCTGAGGTGATGAAGCAGAGTCCTTAATTGTTCTGTTTGATTTTCAACAGGGGTGCGGGGAGGGCCTGGGACATGCAAAACGTGGTCCCGGACAGGGGAGCTGTCTATTAGTTGTCTATGAGCGCTATCATGGACACCACTGGACCGGCATCCTGTAAGGATGCTTTCACGTGTTTTCTTGTTTAGAGGCCAACCTCGGCTTTGGGCTGTAAACTAAAGTCTGCCAGGCCGGTGCCAGCTTGGCGGCAGCATCTGCCCGTGGCAGCACCAGCTTGGTGGTGGTGTGTGCCCACGCCTGTGCCAGGTTGCTGGCTGTGTCTGGCTTGTGAGGCTTGGGGTAATTGGCCCCCTGTTCCCCATGGCGTGGGCTCCAGCTGTGGCCCGGGGCAGCACAGGTGGGACCCATGAGGTGAGGATGGGGCTGGGCCCAGGGTTTAAAAAGGGCTGAGGATGGGGCTGGCCCTGCTGTATCCGCCATTATTTTAGTCAGACCCTGCATTCCGCTCAGTTAAAGGCTCACGAGAATTACTTAACATTTGCCTTTGGAAGTCATGCTTCAAACAATGAATTTGCAACAAAATTTTTTTGACACTAGTCAATGAACTCCTGTAATACTGCAGCAAAATGACGTTTTTAGTGGTTGTTGAATCTCAGAGTGATAACATAGGCATCCCTGTTTGAGCCCTTACCGCAAGCATTGCAATGGTTGTTTACACCCTGCTCGGTTCTTTTGTGAAGGTGCGTAGCTATGGGAGGTGCGTTATTCCCAAGGTGCTGCGGCGCCGATGCTCTGGCTGTTGGCAGGAATGGGCAAAGCGGAAGGCTGTGTGGCTAGGGGAGAATGGCGTGGACGTGCTGCTGCTCTCTCTGTTGCACCAGAATTTCGACGGCTGGGTTGGGCTGCTAAATCAATGGAACGACTGGAAGACATTTCAGAAAAGTGAGTACTCTACTATCTTTATCTTTTAAAGTCGTTGTCTTTCTACAGACCCCTGTCCATGGCTTAGCTATTTGATTGGCGTGAAACAGACCCAGAATTTTGCTTTAAGTGGTGTTCTGATTCGCTGAAATTCCCCGTAGGTAGAGAGCAAGAATTACCAATGTTGCTTGGTGGTTGAAGTTGTCGGGGTTTCTGTGAAAGCTAACTTGCCAGAATGTGTAGGAAGCAGCCTGAATTCCAGTAGAGATACTGCATAAAAGGTCCTTTTCTGGACAGGAAGAGAGCTTCAGGAAACGTCGGCGCTGTTTGCCGTAGGGCCTCCGACATAGTTGTTCAGTCATCGTGGGCTTTGTGGCATTCCCGCAGGCACGATCTTGAACACATTTTGTACGGCAGCCGGTATCTTAGCTGACTTTCTATCTCGCGCTTGGTTGCTTGTACCTGCTCAAAACTGACTGTAGTGTCAAACGAACCCACAGGAAAATGTCCTCAACTCGTGCTGGTAGGGCAAGCCCGCTGCAGTTGATAAAATCGGGAAATAGCACGATGTTTTGAAAAATTTGCCTTGCGAGGACAAGGGCTGTCTCCTGGTAGGCAGCTGAATTCTGTGCCTGATTCCACCGGTCCGCTCTGGCACTTGAAGGAAGCAGTCCCTAAGCCAACGCAATCTAAAATGGGGGTCGTTTGGGTTTGTTTAATCATTTCTTAGGGATATGAGGCTTGTGTGGGTGTTTAGCTTGTCCTGTTCTTTCTGTTCCTAATTCTGAACCCACTGACTGGCGTCAAAGAACGGTCGTGTTGTAGTCTGACGGTGTCGTCTCCCAGGAGCTGGTGGAAGGCCAGGGCTTACGTCAAACTGATAAGGAGGATTGAGGCTGGAAAGTGGAACGTCTAAAGAAGAATTACTGTCCTTGGGAGAGAAGCACATCCTGAAGAAACAGGTAAGCTAATGGAAATGTTTTGGGAACCGTCCGAAACAA
This sequence comes from Mycteria americana, assembly GCF_035582795.1. Taxonomy (NCBI): domain Eukaryota; kingdom Metazoa; phylum Chordata; class Aves; order Ciconiiformes; family Ciconiidae; genus Mycteria; species Mycteria americana. Next base: position 85,238 of record NC_134372.1, on the reverse strand, counting down.
CTAGTAGGAGTGTGATAAGAAGCCCCCTCCCGCCAACTATCCTCCTTATAATCCTAAAAGTCACAGCCCTCGAGCTGGAGACACCAGCCCAAGCAGAGAGCCCTCGCCTCTGAGCGTGCGCAGCATGTTAAAGTCGCGCTGTAGCTTGAAGCTGAAATAAGAGAAATGTAGACCAATAGAAAACTGCTTTGTGTAATGACTTCTGCATACGCATAGCTAGACTGTATCAATACTGTACCTGTAGGAGCGAACTTTGCGTTAGCTTTGTGGAGCTGCCGCCTAGCGCCCATCTCTGCGCAGACGTGACATAAAAATACCTGTGCCCTGTGTGTATATTGGCGTCCCGCACACCGGGTAAGCGACCTCACGCTTGTGGGATAACAGTTTTGACGCCCCAGATGGGACCGAGCTGACAGCCTCGCCCGGTTCGTCTTGCCGCATCCGGCGGGGAGAAGAGGCCTGAGCGGACTCCAGCGCGCACCGACCTGTCGACTGGGGACTCCTTCAGCTCCTCTCCTGCGGTCGGGCGGTAAGTGCCAAAACGGTGCAATGTTCCTGACAAGAGGTATTTTTTGGGGCTAGGAGAAAAGGGGGTAGGGGCAAGATGTCTCGGGAAGCAGGCGGCCTCTGTTCTGTTCTGGGCTCTGCATAAGACGCACCAGGAAAGACAGGTGGCAGTAGCGTAGTTCTGTTTGTTTCTCCACGCTGTCCTGTTCTGCGTAACGAAGGGAGACGTCCCTCGTTCTGGTTTGTGTAGAAATACTGGGTTTTTCGGTACCGGTATGGGCGCTGCTGCTTCCCAGGAGGCAGCCCTTTGCTCTCCTCTAGGATGCATCCTGAAGCATTGCAAGAAATTTGGGGGAGATGCCATGGCTAAAAATCAGCTAAAACGATATCGTAATCAACGGTGGCCACAATATCCATGGGAAGATGGTGAGAAATGGCCTGAGAACGGATCCTTGAAACATAACACTATATCGGAATGAATGTTGTGTTGTCGGGGAACTGAAAAATGGGATGAAATGCCTTCTGTGGATATGCTTTTTTCGTTAAGGCGCGATTGGGATATTAGGAAGAAAGGTGGTTTAGTGGATTCTAAACATCGGATGGGAATATATGTGTTAAAAGAGAAAAAGGGAAAACCTCGTTGTATTGAATGGGAAAATTTGGAAGAGGATATTCAGCTGTCGGTAGCTCCCCCCAAACAGCCCAAATCTGATAGCTCAAGTGGTAACGGAGTTGTGAGTGCTATCTCTAAAAGAACAAGGGGAGAGAAACCGATAGTTTGAGCTCCCCTCAGACAGGCTGCAGGGCCTGGAGGAACACCGGTATCCGTACGCGTACCTTTTACTGCTTGTGATTTATTAAACTGCAAACGGGCAGTCGGATCCTATCGAAACAATCCAGAAGGAATGTATAGTACTGTTAATCACGACTCCTAGTCCTAACTGGGGAGATGTACAGGCTCTCCTAGAATATTTGTTTCCCACTGAGGAGAGGAGAAGAATATTAGAGAAGGCCAGAGAGGGACTGATCCAACAAGGCGGGGGGGCGGAGGGTGCCTAATACTGATACGTACCTCCCGAAAGAGGATCCGGAGTGGGATCCAGACACAAGTGTGAGGGATTAGAGAGGGTAAAGGAATATCAGAAGTGAATTTTGTACGGGATTCAACAGGGAGTGCAAAAGCCCAAGAATTTATCTCAACTATCTGAAGTAAGGCAGGGGCATAAGGAAACCCCGTCAGCCTTCTCTGAGAGATTGTGTGAAGTAGCTCGAAAACGGACAGATCTGGATCCGGAAGGTGATAGGAATTCAAAGTTATTTAACAGGCTGTTTATTGGTCAAGCAGCAGCAGGTATAAGAAAGAGATGACAAAAGGTAGAGGGCGAGGATGGCATGACAATCTCACAGTTCTTCTCAATGGCATGTAAGGTACGTAATAATCGGGAGGAAATAGAAGAGAAGGAGAAGCGGGGACGAGTAACGCTGCAAGCTTCTTTGTTGGCTGCCTTGAGGGAAGACCAGGAAAAAGGGAGAGAAAATACAGGAGGTGAATTTTGTGGGTGAGGAAGGGGCTGTAGAAATAATAGTAGAAATGGTTATGACATTCCCCTGGGAATGCATCGGCGTGCAAATTGTAAGCAAGAGGGCCGTTGGAAAAAAATTGTCCATGCCGTCTGAGTACTGGGGAAAGAGAGACAGAAGAAGCCGTTGGGGTCATGCCAGAGATTGGGTTGGACTGAAGGGGGCCGGAGGAATCTATTAACATTTCCCCAGACGATCCTCTGGTTCCAGTCAAGCTGGGGAATGAAAGAAGAGATTTTTTATTTTTCATTATTGATAGTGGAGCCACACATGCTGCAGTAAGTAGTTGTAGGGGACCCTTAAGTAGAAGTAAAAGAAGCGTTGTTGGTGCAAGAGGGAAAAAGACTTTAAGGCTGTTTTTACAGCCTATGGAATGTTCCATTGGAAACAGTAAATTAACTCCTGAATTCCTTTAGATGCCAGAATGCCCCCTACCGTTGCTTGGGTGGGATTTACTTGTAAACTGAATGCAGGGCTAAGTTCTTCTGAAGACTCTGTTCAGTTGACTCTGTTCAGCCCACAGGGGACCTCTCCTCTTTGTGGCGGATGCCAGCCTGAACGGGACCTCGCCTGTTTGGGGCACACGGATGGCGGGCGCTGTCGCCAAAAGGCAAAGCAGGGTCATAGCAGAGTGTTCCATTTCTGGGGATGGGCTCAGCCATCCCCTGCACAAATTTCTCCTATGTAGCAATGGGGATGGTAGCTTTCTTCTGTTTTCTTGAAGAACAAGAGGATGATGGAGCACGTGACAAGAGCATGAACTTTTTCTCTTCCTTTGGCAGTACAGGCACCCAAGGCCAGCCTGCATTGAAGGAACAGCATGGGGATATCTGTGTCGAGCGTTAGCAGAGGAAGGAAGCTTCTTTTGGAGGCTGAGGTGATGAAGCAGAGTCCTTAATTGTTCTGTTTGATTTTCAACAGGGGTGCGGGGAGGGCCTGGGACATGCAAAACGTGGTCCCGGACAGGGGAGCTGTCTATTAGTTGTCTATGAGCGCTATCATGGACACCACTGGACCGGCATCCTGTAAGGATGCTTTCACGTGTTTTCTTGTTTAGAGGCCAACCTCGGCTTTGGGCTGTAAACTAAAGTCTGCCAGGCCGGTGCCAGCTTGGCGGCAGCATCTGCCCGTGGCAGCACCAGCTTGGTGGTGGTGTGTGCCCACGCCTGTGCCAGGTTGCTGGCTGTGTCTGGCTTGTGAGGCTTGGGGTAATTGGCCCCCTGTTCCCCATGGCGTGGGCTCCAGCTGTGGCCCGGGGCAGCACAGGTGGGACCCATGAGGTGAGGATGGGGCTGGGCCCAGGGTTTAAAAAGGGCTGAGGATGGGGCTGGCCCTGCTGTATCCGCCATTATTTTAGTCAGACCCTGCATTCCGCTCAGTTAAAGGCTCACGAGAATTACTTAACATTTGCCTTTGGAAGTCATGCTTCAAACAATGAATTTGCAACAAAATTTTTTTGACACTAGTCAATGAACTCCTGTAATACTGCAGCAAAATGACGTTTTTAGTGGTTGTTGAATCTCAGAGTGATAACATAGGCATCCCTGTTTGAGCCCTTACCGCAAGCATTGCAATGGTTGTTTACACCCTGCTCGGTTCTTTTGTGAAGGTGCGTAGCTATGGGAGGTGCGTTATTCCCAAGGTGCTGCGGCGCCGATGCTCTGGCTGTTGGCAGGAATGGGCAAAGCGGAAGGCTGTGTGGCTAGGGGAGAATGGCGTGGACGTGCTGCTGCTCTCTCTGTTGCACCAGAATTTCGACGGCTGGGTTGGGCTGCTAAATCAATGGAACGACTGGAAGACATTTCAGAAAAGTGAGTACTCTACTATCTTTATCTTTTAAAGTCGTTGTCTTTCTACAGACCCCTGTCCATGGCTTAGCTATTTGATTGGCGTGAAACAGACCCAGAATTTTGCTTTAAGTGGTGTTCTGATTCGCTGAAATTCCCCGTAGGTAGAGAGCAAGAATTACCAATGTTGCTTGGTGGTTGAAGTTGTCGGGGTTTCTGTGAAAGCTAACTTGCCAGAATGTGTAGGAAGCAGCCTGAATTCCAGTAGAGATACTGCATAAAAGGTCCTTTTCTGGACAGGAAGAGAGCTTCAGGAAACGTCGGCGCTGTTTGCCGTAGGGCCTCCGACATAGTTGTTCAGTCATCGTGGGCTTTGTGGCATTCCCGCAGGCACGATCTTGAACACATTTTGTACGGCAGCCGGTATCTTAGCTGACTTTCTATCTCGCGCTTGGTTGCTTGTACCTGCTCAAAACTGACTGTAGTGTCAAACGAACCCACAGGAAAATGTCCTCAACTCGTGCTGGTAGGGCAAGCCCGCTGCAGTTGATAAAATCGGGAAATAGCACGATGTTTTGAAAAATTTGCCTTGCGAGGACAAGGGCTGTCTCCTGGTAGGCAGCTGAATTCTGTGCCTGATTCCACCGGTCCGCTCTGGCACTTGAAGGAAGCAGTCCCTAAGCCAACGCAATCTAAAATGGGGGTCGTTTGGGTTTGTTTAATCATTTCTTAGGGATATGAGGCTTGTGTGGGTGTTTAGCTTGTCCTGTTCTTTCTGTTCCTAATTCTGAACCCACTGACTGGCGTCAAAGAACGGTCGTGTTGTAGTCTGACGGTGTCGTCTCCCAGGAGCTGGTGGAAGGCCAGGGCTTACGTCAAACTGATAAGGAGGATTGAGGCTGGAAAGTGGAACGTCTAAAGAAGAATTACTGTCCTTGGGAGAGAAGCACATCCTGAAGAAACAGGTAAGCTAATGGAAATGTTTTGGGAACCGTCCGAAACAACTAGTAGGAGTGTGATAAGAAGCCCCCTCCCGCCAACTATCCTCCTTATAATCCTAAAAGTCACAGCCCTCGAGCTGGAGACACCAGCCCAAGCAGAGAGCCCTCGCCTCTGAGCGTGCGCAGCATGTTAAAGTCGCGCTGTAGCTTGAAGCTGAAATAAGAGAAATGTAGACCAATAGAAAACTGCTTTGTGTAATGACTTCTGCATACGCATAGCTAGACTGTATCAATACTGTACCTGTAGGAGCGAACTTTGCGTTAGCTTTGTGGAGCTGCCGCCTAGCGCCCATCTCTGCGCAGACGTGACATAAAAATACCTGTGCCCTGTGTGTATATTGGCGTCCCGCACACCGGGTAAGCGACCTCACGCTTGTGGGATAACAGTTTTGACGCCCCAGATGGGACCGAGCTGACAGCCTCGCCCGGTTCGTCTTGCCGCATCCGGCGGGGAGAAGAGGCCTGAGCGGACTCCAGCGCGCACCGACCTGTCGACTGGGGACTCCTTCAGCTCCTCTCCTGCGGTCGGGCGGTAAGTGCCAAAACGGTGCAATGTTCCTGACAAGAGGTATTTTTTGGGGCTAGGAGAAAAGGGGGTAGGGGCAAGATGTCTCGGGAAGCAGGCGGCCTCTGTTCTGTTCTGGGCTCTGCATAAGACGCACCAGGAAAGACAGGTGGCAGTAGCGTAGTTCTGTTTGTTTCTCCACGCTGTCCTGTTCTGCGTAACGAAGGGAGACGTCCCTCGTTCTGGTTTGTGTAGAAATACTGGGTTTTTCGGTACCGGTATGGGCGCTGCTGCTTCCCAGGAGGCAGCCCTTTGCTCTCCTCTAGGATGCATCCTGAAGCATTGCAAGAAATTTGGGGGAGATGCCATGGCTAAAAATCAGCTAAAACGATATCGTAATCAACGGTGGCCACAATATCCATGGGAAGATGGTGAGAAATGGCCTGAGAACGGATCCTTGAAACATAACACTATATCGGAATGAATGTTGTGTTGTCGGGGAACTGAAAAATGGGATGAAATGCCTTCTGTGGATATGCTTTTTTCGTTAAGGCGCGATTGGGATATTAGGAAGAAAGGTGGTTTAGTGGATTCTAAACATCGGATGGGAATATATGTGTTAAAAGAGAAAAAGGGAAAACCTCGTTGTATTGAATGGGAAAATTTGGAAGAGGATATTCAGCTGTCGGTAGCTCCCCCCAAACAGCCCAAATCTGATAGCTCAAGTGGTAACGGAGTTGTGAGTGCTATCTCTAAAAGAACAAGGGGAGAGAAACCGATAGTTTGAGCTCCCCTCAGACAGGCTGCAGGGCCTGGAGGAACACCGGTATCCGTACGCGTACCTTTTACTGCTTGTGATTTATTAAACTGCAAACGGGCAGTCGGATCCTATCGAAACAATCCAGAAGGAATGTATAGTACTGTTAATCACGACTCCTAGTCCTAACTGGGGAGATGTACAGGCTCTCCTAGAATATTTGTTTCCCACTGAGGAGAGGAGAAGAATATTAGAGAAGGCCAGAGAGGGACTGATCCAACAAGGCGGGGGGGCGGAGGGTGCCTAATACTGATACGTACCTCCCGAAAGAGGATCCGGAGTGGGATCCAGACACAAGTGTGAGGGATTAGAGAGGGTAAAGGAATATCAGAAGTGAATTTTGTACGGGATTCAACAGGGAGTGCAAAAGCCCAAGAATTTATCTCAACTATCTGAAGTAAGGCAGGGGCATAAGGAAACCCCGTCAGCCTTCTCTGAGAGATTGTGTGAAGTAGCTCGAAAACGGACAGATCTGGATCCGGAAGGTGATAGGAATTCAAAGTTATTTAACAGGCTGTTTATTGGTCAAGCAGCAGCAGGTATAAGAAAGAGATGACAAAAGGTAGAGGGCGAGGATGGCATGACAATCTCACAGTTCTTCTCAATGGCATGTAAGGTACGTAATAATCGGGAGGAAATAGAAGAGAAGGAGAAGCGGGGACGAGTAACGCTGCAAGCTTCTTTGTTGGCTGCCTTGAGGGAAGACCAGGAAAAAGGGAGAGAAAATACAGGAGGTGAATTTTGTGGGTGAGGAAGGGGCTGTAGAAATAATAGTAGAAATGGTTATGACATTCCCCTGGGAATGCATCGGCGTGCAAATTGTAAGCAAGAGGGCCGTTGGAAAAAAATTGTCCATGCCGTCTGAGTACTGGGGAAAGAGAGACAGAAGAAGCCGTTGGGGTCATGCCGGAGATTGGGTTGGACTGAAGGGGGCCGGAGGAATCTATTAACATTTCCCCAGACGATCCTCTGGTTCCAGTCAAGCTGGGGAATGAAAGAAGAGATTTTTTATTTTTCATTATTGATAGTGGAGCCACACATGCTGCAGTAAGTAGTTGTAGGGGACCCTTAAGTAGAAGTAAAAGAAGCGTTGTTGGTGCAAGAGGGAAAAAGACTTTAAGGCTGTTTTTACAGCCTATGGAATGTTCCATTGGAAACAGTAAATTAACTCCTGAATTCCTTTAGATGCCAGAATGCCCCCTACCGTTGCTTGGGTGGGATTTACTTGTAAACTGAATGCAGGGCTAAGTTCTTCTGAAGACTCTGTTCAGCCCACAGGGGACCTCTCCTCTTTGTGGCGGATGCCAGCCTGAACGGGACCTCGCCTGTTTGGGGCACACGGATGGCGGGCGCTGTCGCCAAAAGGCAAAGCAGGGTCATAGCAGAGTGTTCCATTTCTGGGGATGGGCTCAGCCATCCCCTGCACAAATTTCTCTTATGTAGCAATGGGGATGGTAGCTTTCTTCTGTTTTCTTGAAGAACAAGAGGATGATGGAGCACGTGACAAGAGCATGAACTTTTTCTCTTCCTTTGGCAGTACAGGCACCCAAGGCCAGCCTGCATTGAAGGAACAGCATGGGGATATCTGTGTCGAGCGTTAGCAGAGGAAGGAAGCTTCTTTTGGAGGCTGAGGTGATGAAGCAGAGTCCTTAATTGTTCTGTTTGATTTCCAACAGGGGTGCGGGGAGGGCCTGGGACATGCAAAACGTGGTCCCGGACAGGGGAGCTGTCTATTACATGGGAGGCTGAGAGAGCTATCGTGGACACCACTGGACCGGCATCCTGTAAGGATGCTTTCACATGTTTTCTTTTTTAGAGGCCAACCTCGGCTGCAAGTGGCGTTCGGAGGGAACCCCAGCTGAACGAATCAAGCCGGCGGCATGACTGCGGCTTTAAGCCTGAGACGTCACCTTAAGAAACAGGTGAACGGCTGGGCAGTGAGCAGTGATCATGGGAGTTAATATATCAGCAGAGAAAGAGGCCATTGTTAATCTATTGATGCAACTCCTGAAAAGAATAGGAGTGAAATATGACTCCCATAAGATAAAGTTATTATTGAAGTTTTTGCAAAAGCAAGGGACTCCCTCTACAGTATCTGTGGTGTTTGACGCGAAAACTTGGGAACAGGCAGGACAGCAGATTTGGGAGGCAGCACGCAGGGGGGACACCACCGCTACTGAAGTTATGACTACGTGGCGTTTAGTCACTGAGACCCTGCGATTATGGCAAGCAGAAAAGAAAGTGCAGAATGCAGTCACTCAGGCGGTACAAGCAGGTGATAGTGAGCCGATCGCGAGCAAGCCACAGGAAAAAGACATTCTTATAGACTTGGGGGAAAAAGACGGAGGCTCGGGCGAAGCAAGTGGGGAAGTAGTTTTGAAGTCACCCCCCCTGAACTCCCCTCCCTCAAAGCCGATGTTGCCCCCCCCGCATCCGATACATGCATCAGAAGCACAACCCACGGCAATAGCAGAACAGGCTTTTGACCCCCGAGATCAGTGGGAGCGATTCCGTAGGGAGGCACTGAAGGATGGTGAAGATGCAGGTTTTGTGTTTCCGGTGCGTGTACAAGACAATAGACTGAATGAGTGGACTCCCTTCCAGTGGGACCTAATTAAGGAACTGAGAAAGACTGTCACTGTGTACGGTTTAAATGCGCCATTTACTGAGTCCTTGTTAGAGAATGTTATGACAGGACATTTGCTAACTCCGTATGACTCGCGGCAAGTGGCTGCAATGATTTTAACTCCAACCCAGCGATTGCTTTGGAAGCAAAAATGGAAAGAATCCTGCGAGGTGGCAGCCCTGAGTAATCTTGGGCGGCAAGCTGGCGATCCCCTTGCCAGGGCAGGAAATCCCCAGTTGATGGGCACCGACCCTTTGCTGGATCCTCGATTGCAAGCTAGATTAGATCCCAATATTCTCCGACAGTCCGCAGCATTAGCTTTGCAGGCGATGCTGCGGTTGCCCGAAGTTGGAAAGCCAGAACAATCGTTTACTAGTATACGACAGGGGCTCCAAGAACCATATATGCAATTCATTGATAGACTGAGGGATGCACTAGATAAACAAATTGAGAATCCTGAGGCGAAGGAAGCCCTAGTACTGAAATTGGCAGTGGAAAATGCAAATACGGACTGTAAAAAGTTATTGTAAGCAATGCCTGTTAATTGTACGTTAGTACAGATGATCGAAGCATGCAATTGGGTTGGATCTATTGAACATCACACTGCTGCGTTGGCTGGAGCGTTTACCAGTGCCCTCAAAATAGGGCAGATGGTTATTGGAGACAAGCGCTGCTATCGGTGCCATACCATAGGGCATCTAGCTGCTGACTGCCCGCAGCGAGAGTCAGCTATTGGCCGGAGCGCTGGTTCTAATCCTCCTACCTTATGTCCACGCTGCGGAAAGGGCTGGCACTGGGCCAACAAGTGTCGTTCAAAATACAACGTGGAAGGACAGCCTCTGCCAACGTGGCAGGGAAACGGGAGGCGGAGCGTGAGGCGGGGACGCGCGATGACACAAGTTCCATCGACCCTCGGACCGGAAGGGCAGTCCACACCGGACTTCCGTCCAAAGGCAATGATGGCCAGAAGTTTACCATTGGCTGCCGTGACAACAACGCCACAGACATCGTCACCATGGATACACTCTCCCCCAGGACCCGAGGAAGCGCTGGACTGGATGTCGCCATGGTAACGGATTTTACTCTTTGGGGATCCCATGTTCAAAAGATTCCACTGAATGTAAAGGGACCCTTAGGGCAAGGGTATAGCGCACTTTCGTTGGGCAGATCTAGTACCACCTTGACGGGTCTGTTTGTTTTGCCCGGGGTTATTGACGCTGATTTTACTGGACAGATTCAAGCTATGGTCTGGACCCCCTCTCCTCCAGTGTTTATACCCAGAAAAACTAGAATTGCCCAGCTCATCCTGTTTAAGGCAGTAGTTCCATAGGCTGAAAACTGTGACCGATGTGACGCAGGTTTTGGATCAACCGGTCCTCCTGCAATTTTTTGGGCTACGCAGATTGCTACCACTAGACCTATGCTTACCGTGACACTGTATAATCCTCACACAAGCCCTGCTTGTGTTCAACTGCCGGTTCTCATAGACACAGGGGCGGATGTTACTGTGCTAGCCTTGAAAGATTGTCCGCGCAGTTGGCCACTGGCCACACCCACGGAAGGCTTAGTTGGTGTTGGTGGCACTTCACATACTTTTCAAAGTATTAATTCGCTTACCATTAAAACTCAAGAAGGATCCACATTCACTGTACGCCCATACGTAACAAATTTACCCATGAGTCTATTGGGAAGGGACGTGATGGCACAAGGTGGTTTTACCCTGAACTGTCCCGAAAATTTTCGGTAGTGGCCATTGATGAGCGACCGAAAATTAAACTAACTTGGAAAAAAGAGATGCCCGTTTGGGTAGATTAATGGCCACTCCCCAAAGAAAACGTCGCTGTACTTCAAGAGTTAGTCGCTGAGCAACTCCAACAGGGACACATCACACCTACGACCAGCCCCTGGAATTCTCCGGTATTTATTATTAAAAAGAAAAGCGGAAAATGGCGACTGTTGCATTATTTGAGACAAATAAATAAAGTAATAGAAGAAATGGGGTCACTACAGCCCGGATTACCTTCACTGACCATGATACCCCAAAATTGGGACATAGTAGTTACAGACTTGAAAGACTGCTTTTTTACAATCCCCTTGCACCCTGCAGATGCGCCTCGTTTTGCATTTTCAGTGCCTAAGGTAAATCGAGGTGAACCCATGGACAGGTATCATTGGACTGTCTTACCTCAAGGTATGAAAAACTCTCCAACAATCTGTCAGGTATATGTGGCCGAAGCCATACGCCCTGTGCGACTCAGATTTCCAGAAATGTATATTTATCACTATATGGATGATATTTTGCTTGCTAGCCCTACGAACAACCAAGTGCAAGAGGCATTACCTGTTTTAAGGAGCGTGCTGCAAAACCGAGGCCTCCAGATTGCGCCCGAAAAGATCCAAATGGAGGCACCTTGGAAATATCTTGGGTGGAAAATATTACAACAAACCATTCAACCTCAGAATGTGGCCATTTCTACAGACATCAAAACATTGAATGACGTACAAAAACTATTGGGCAACATAAATTGGATCAGAACACAATGTGGTATAGACAATGAAACATTAGCACCGTTGTTTGAGTTATTAAAAGGGGACACTGATCTTAATGCTCCTCGACAATGGACCACAGCGGCGAAAGATGCACTGAGAACAGTGAATGAATGACTCTCCCTGCAACAATGTCACCGACGAGTTGAAAATCTACCCGTGCAGTTATACGTTTGTAATCAAGAACAACAACCTTTAGCAATTATCGGACAATGGGAGGCTCGGGAAAGAGACCCCCTTATACTGTTAGAATGGGTGGTTTTGCCGTATCAACCTACAAAGACTCTTGTTACTCGCATTGAGCTGTTTGCTGCCCTAATCAAAAGAGGCAGAGAACGAATTGTTGAAATGACTGGGAAAGAACCTGAACTTATTATTCTTCCGGTTGTAAAAAATTACCTAAATTGATGTTTGCAAAATAGCCTGGAGCTTCAAATGGCTTTAGCGGGGTTTGATGGGCAAATAGATACTCATCACCCCCCTCATAAAATGTTTACCTTTTATAATAATGTAAAAATTGAAAATAAGCCACTATATCAATGGCAACCTGTTTACGGGTACCACGGTATTTACTGACGGGTCAGGGAAGACAGGAAAAGCGGTAATTACATGGAAAGAAAAAGGTCAATGGCAACATCAAATAGAACGAATTGAGGGTTCACCTCAGTTAGTTGAGTTGCACGCCATTACTATGGCTTTTCGAAAATGGTCTTTAACTCCTTTAAATATTGTATCAGACTCGCAGTATGCTGTTGGGGTAGTCCAACGCATTGAAAGAGCACAGTTGAAACATGTACCAAAACAAGCTCTGTTTCTAAAATTTAAGGAATTATTATTTTTAATAGAGCAGAGAAGGCATCCCTATTCTGTGATTCACGTTAGAAGCCACACAAACTTACCAGGGTTTTTGACAGAAGGAAATGCACGAGCCGACTACCTAACAAATATGGCGTTACACACTCCTGTACCGCACACACTTACCCAAGCTCAGTTGTCACACCAATTTTTCCACCAATCTGTCAAAGTGTTAGCAAAGCAATTCGCGATATCTGTGGGAGATGCAAAACTCATAGTCAAACGTGCCCAGACTGTCAACAACCATCTGGACTGTCTTTTATGACAAACCCTAGAGGTTTATTTTCCCTTCAACTCTGGCAAACCGATGTGACACATATACCTGAGTTTGGTCAACAGAAATATGTTCACGTGTCCATCGATACCTATTCCCATGCGGGATGGGCTACCGCAATGACAGACGAAAACAGTCGACACGTACAAAGCCACTTCCGTGCTGCTTTTGCGGCACTTGGTATTCCGAGGGAGATAAAGACAGACAATGGCCCTGCATACGTTAGTCACACGACACGTAGGTTTTTCCACACATGGGGCATCAGCCATAAGACAGGCATACCCCATTCCCCCACAGGACAAGCTATTATAGAGCACACATATCGCACCTTGAAAACTCTTTTACAAAAACAAAAAAAGGGGGAAGCTCAGGAATCGCCGCAAAACAGATTGGGGAAGGCTCTGTATGTAATGAGCCATCTATCGTTACCTTTTCAACATGAAGATATTCCACCTATAGTTAAGCATTATAAGGCAACGGAATCAGGATTAACACCAATATCGCAGGAGAAAGCAATGGTGATGATGAAAAATCTAAATACAGGATGCTGGGAGGGACCGTATCAACTAATAACCTGGGGTTGAGGATATGCTTGTGTCTCCACAGGTCAAGGGCCCCGATGGGTACCAGCACGGGGAGTTCAACCTTGGTTAGAAGCATCATCCTCCTCAGCATCATCATCGGACTTAGCAAGCCATGGGTTTCCGTCCAACCCCAAAACAACAGATGGGCAACGCTCGCCAACATGACAGGGCAGGAGCACATGTGCCTATCCACGGCGAGTGCCGAAAACCCCTTTACCACTTGTTTAGTCGGCATCCCATTACGTAGTCTAGAATATGAAGGATTGGTTAACCGTATCGCTCCAAGTGTCAGTATTTTTTTACAGATAAAGAATGGAACCAGAGCAATGGACCAATGGGATGGGTGGATGTCGCACGGACTGCAGACCAACTTAGAACCGCAAGAATTAAACATCTTGGGGTGTGTCACTGCCACTGCATGCTTGCAGTTCAATTATACAGGAACGAGTAAAACCTTAAAGAGGGATGTTACAGCAAGCTTAGCTGTTTATCAGAATGGGTCAATGTGGTGCAATTATACTTCACCGAACATTTCCAAATCCACCGAGGTTCCGTTCTTGCTGCCTGCAGGAATTTTTTTAATTTGTGGCGATAGAGCATGGCAACGTATCCCTTCTCATATATCTGGAGGGCCTTGTACCTGTATCTTAAGAAAAAAACAGAAACGTGAAATTCACAAATATCAAGATGGGTGCAATGACAAACTTGATTTTTTGGCAGGCTGGCAAAACCGTATTGACTTCTTTTTTAGCACCTGGTGTTGCCGCAGCACAAGCATTAACCACTTTGAATAAGTTAGGCTGTTGGCTTGCAAAACAAAATAATGCTACATCTGCAGCTCTTAGCGCACTTTTAACAGATGTGGATTCTATAAGACATGCCACTCTACAGAATAGAGCCGCTATCGATTTTCTGCTTTTAGTCCAAGGCCATGGGTATGAAGAGTTTGAAGGCATGTGTTGTATGAATCTGTCTGATGACTCTCAAACTATCTATCAGCAAATTAAGTCTCTGCAAAAGCTCACAGGCAAGCTAAAGACTAGTTCAATTGGGCTTGAATCATGGTTAACTAGCTTAGGTATAGAAGGTTGGCTGAAAGAATTAATCAAAGTAGCTATCATCATATTAATCGTAGTTGTTGTTTTGTTAATTGTTTTGCCGTGTTTGTTGCAATGCTTGCAAAAAATGATAAGTAAATCGATGCAATTGGTCTGGCTCATAGAAACAAAAAAAGGGGGAAATGTAGGAGACCAGTACACCGATGACCTTGATTTAATAAACACATCTCTGAACTGAGATCATGTGCGAGGGGCCCAGAGGAAAAAAGGAAAACAAGAAACGCAGAAGAAGGAGCAAAAGAATGCAGAAGAAGGAACAACAAGATAACTATAAGCCAATGAAATATTGCGTGATAAAAGTTATAGAGCCAATTAGATGGTTAGAATAAGCGCGTGCATTGCGCGTGCTTCGCGTGGACCGGTCGGGATGAGTATAAACAAGAGTGCTGTCAAGTAAATAAAGGTCCCCCCTACTATCAGCACCGGAGTCCGTGTCTCATTCCCTTCAGAGAAGGGCTTGGGGGTGTTGGTTGATGAGAAGCTCAACATGACCCAGCAGCATGCGCTCGCAGCCCAGAAAGCCAACCGTCTCCTGGGCCGCATCAAAAGAAGCGTGACCAGCAGTCGAGGGAGGTGATTCTCCCCCTCTGCTCCGCTCTCGGGAGACCCCACCTGAAGTACTGTGTCCAGCTCTGGGGCCCCCAACTTAAGAAGGACATGGGCCTGTTGGAGCAAGTCCAGAGGAGGGCCACGAAGATGATGAGAGGGCTGGAGCACCTCTTCTATGAAGACAGGCTGAGAGAGTTGGGGTTGTTCAGCCTGGAGAAGAGAAGGCTCTGGGGAGACCTTATAGCAGCCTTCCAGTACCTGCAGCGGCTCTACAAGCAGGCTGGAGAGGGGCTCTTTACAAGGGCACGTAGTGACAGGACAAGGGGTAATGGCTTTAAACTGAAAGAGGGTAGATTTAGATTAGATGTAAGGAAGACGTTCTTAACTATGAGGATGGTGAGGCACTGGAACAGGTTGCCCAGAGAAGTTGCGGATGCCCCATCCCTGGAAGTGTTCAAGGTCAGGTTGGATGGGGCTTTGAGCAACCTGGTCTGGTGGAAGGTGTCTCTGCCCACGGCAGGGGGGTTGGAACTAGATGATCTTTAAGGCCCCTTCCAACCCAAACCATTCTGTGATTCTATGATATGTTAACTATTAAAAAACATGTCTTTTTTCTCTGTGCACAAAACATTGATGGTATTTGCTGAACTAGCTTGCTAATTATTTAATCGTTTGAGTAGCACTTGCCTGTCTCCCTTTTCCTAGAGGGATGATCTGTCCTGTCTTGGAAGCAAGAGAATGTCCCAGTGTCTGATGCTTTTGCTGATTTTTCTGCTTAACTTGCGGTAAGTCAGTTCAACTTGGACATGTACCTCTTGAGCCTCACCTGGTACTGTGCGTAGGTATTGTCAGCAGTGAGGGCAGGGGAAGGGCAAAATTTGGCAGAATATTGACCTGTTTACTCCTCCATACAAAAGGAAGCATTTTTGCAAGTTTGACAAGTGAATTGTGAAGTTGACTGTGATTACACCCCAGAGGAGGCTCTAGCTAACGCACACATCAGCAAAGCATAAGTCCTGGGCAACTTGATTCCTACCCCCAAAAATCCCCAACCAATCAAACAAAAACCCCTCCACTAAGCTGCTTGTTTTGTGCAGGACACTAATTTTGAGTACTTCCCCCCTCTGTTTGGTATGTGATAGTTAGGACCACTGACAGCAAAGGTTTGTCTCCAGCTCCTGAGCAAACCTTCCCCGCTTCCCCCTCCCTGCCCTCTCTGCAGTTGAATTCTGCCAGCTCCTGAGGGCAGGAGCATCCTTCTGTGAAGTCTAGAGCTGGAGAAAGGGCTCTTGCCCAACCTTTCTCCAGCTCGGTGCCCAGCTGTGGCTCCTCCAGTTAATGGTTTAGGTGGGCCTGGCAGTGATGGGGTGGGGTGGTGGGGAAGAGGAGGCTGGCTGCAGCACTCTCTCTTTGGAGGGCTCATTGGTGAGCTAAACAGCTGCTCCTGAGCGGGTGCCTAACAGCATGTGTATCAAGTGGTGGTGTTCTCTGGTTCCCAGTCAACAAAGACTTTGGTAGGGTTTTTCTTTGTGTGCCCTTTGGCTGAGGGCAAGGACTCCACTGATGAGAGGGGGCTGAGAGTTTTTGAACACAGGAGATATCCTCAATGGAGGATATTCTATTGTTTTTCTTGAGCCGGGGTTAGTTTTGCCTTGTCTTTGTCTCTCTTGCTATTCCCCTGTCACTTCTACAATACCTTCCCAACTGTACCTTCTACAGGCCCTGTGCTCTCCCCAAGGTGTTGATATTGTAGCTGCACATGAGGATTTGACAAGGAGTTGTTGGAGTGACAAAAAGTGCTGATAGGTCAAAGCTGCAGTGAGAAAAGTAATTGTTCAGAGACCTTGTGTCTCAAGCCACCCATAGGCAGTGTAACTGACTGCATGGACTACCACCTGTGGGTAGCAGCTGTCTCAACTATTTTAATGACAGGGGGTGGGGGAAATATGTTCAGGAGGGGTTTTGTTTGGTTTAAAGCTTTGCGCTCTCTGTTTTTCACCTAGTTGAAAGCATCTACAGTACTGCTGCCAAAGGAATGCTAGCAAGAGCCAGCCTGGCTGGGAGGGCCCCTTGCCTTGAAACCATGAATCACTGCTGATCGCTTCTCAACTTGTTAGACCTGAGGGTAAAGGTCTGTTTATCAAATAAAAATAGTAGCCAACAGGAGGATTACTGAGGTGATGACTTCTTGGGCACCATCTGAGGGATCGTCATTGGATTTTGCTTCAGAAATTAAGTTCTTGAAGCAAGGCACCTGGCTTCTTATAAATACAGTCTGGTCCCTGGCAGACACCTCCTTGCATCAGTGGGGTGTTGACTTCCCCCCTCAGAGTACTTGTGTGAGTAGGCTCACTGACAGCTCTACACAAGCGGACCGATGGGCTAGTGGCCTGATGGAAGTCAGGATTTGGTTGTATTTGAGAACTGTTTTGTTGTAGTAATTGGCTAGACTTGTTTGGAGATACTGTATGTTCTTGATGAAGAAGCATTAGAGTGATGCTTAGGAGGTATGTGCTTAAATGAAGACTTAAATGAAATTATCTTGTATATTACACAATTTCTTCAGTATAAGTGAATTAAAATGATGCAATCGGTAGTAAGATGGATAGTACCTAACATAAATCATAATCACTTGAGCAAGTATTTCACTTTACTTTCTTGTTGTAGCAAAGTGAAGAATATACTCCCTGTCTCTCGACGGCTGTTGTGCGCTGCTCCGGGCAGGGGCAACCTGTTGTTGGGACCGTGCCAGCACAGTGACCGTGCAGAGGTGTGAACCGGTGATGCCCGTGGCCTGAGCTGGGCACGCGGGAGGTTGGAGCGTGGGATTTGTGCTGGAGTAATGCTGAGTTAGGATGAAGCAAAGCGCCTGTTGGAGAGGGCGTGACAGTGTCCGTATGCAGTCTGTGTGAGGTTACGCCCCAGCCACACGCTACTAGTGCCTCTCCTTACTCCAGCTCTCAAAGAGATGCTGAGGCTGCTCTTCTGCTGTGCCTGTGCTGGGGACTCTTCCCAGGTGGAGACTGGGCTTGTAAGGCCTTGGCATTTCATCCCTCTTTCTTGTATTTATACCGCAGTGGTACCTGACTGTTTCCTACAGTCTAAAGGCCTAACAGGAACACATGGATCAGGACTGTGTTTGCAGCTTCAAAAAGCTTATTGGGAACCTTTCTCCAGGTTACTATCAATACATCTTGACCTAGTGCATTACCGTTGTCTTTGAGGGAACTGAGAGAAAGACACATTGGGGAAGACTTGTGTCAGAATGGTGTGGTGTAACAGACCCTGCCCTGCAGCGGTTCCTTGGAGTTGGGTAAATTCCCAATGTCCTTCTGGCTTCTTCGTTCTCGAGTTGAAGTGCTGCGTAGTCCATGAGTGATTCTGATCCAGCTGCTTTGGTCAGAGGGCGTTCAAATTAGTTGTGAGTCTTGAAGGGCAGGGAGGGAGTCAGACACGAAAAGGAAGGTGCATCCTTAGTCCATGTACTGCCCACACAGGTGTCTAGGGGGGAGTTGTTCATTGTGGGGGTTTATTTCTGTGGGGTTTTCGTGTTCTCTAGTAAACCAGTGAAGAAATGGTGAAGAAGCTTGTTTCTTGAGAAGACAGCCACGTTTTCATTTGTCTCAATTTGTATCAGTTCCATCTATTTTCATCGCCCTGGTTTTGGGGCATCCTTACCATCTGTGGTCATGCACCCTACTCTTGCTCCAGCAGAGCCGTTCTGCCAAGGTGTGCAGGGAGGGCAAGTGCGACGGTTGCGTTTTCGGATGCAGAGACGCTTTTCTTCACATGTCCACATGTTTCTGCCCTCAGAAAGTTGTTGAAATAAATTTCTGCTAAAAGGTAGTGCTGGGAGAGAGGGAGGTTTCTTAAAGAGGTCCTTTGAGAGGCCTCCCTCGGGTGGGTTATCAATTTGTCTGGCTTAGAGGTTTTCATGCTTTTGCCTGTTGCTACTGTGGATGATACTTAATATTTGAGAAGAGTGTAGTCCCTGATGTGCACAGAGAGGAATTCATCTGTAGCCTGGTGATTGGCTTTACATACCAGATGCTTGCAAAACGTGGTGTCCAACCCACCAGAAGGGGATTTTCAGCTCCATCGTTCCTGTTGGGCTGTTGAGTCCAGCCAAAACAGAGGCTTGGTTTCCTTGTACGTGCAGGTGAATGGTGACCTGTTTGAACCTTTTGGGTTTATCTTGGAAGTGTTTACCCATTGACCTTCCCTTTTGGTAGCTTTCATTGATTCTGTTATGTACTTGGCCTGCATTACTCTTCTATACTGGAGCCTGGAGTATTAAAAAGGTATAAGTTGGAGACGTAGGGTGGTGTTAAAATGGGCTCGTGAACCTCGCGCAGAAATGAGTTGTTCAACTCCGGGATTGTTCCAACGCAAAATAGCTCGTGTTTGAGGTTCCCCTGCTTCCCCCGCCTCATGGAATTATGCTGCTGCCCCCTCAAAATTTTTATAATATATAGATCTAGAAAATAGACTTAGCTTAGTATTTTTATTATGGCCCTAGGAAGATTTTAGGTCCTCGGTTTCGCTGATACCTTCTTGACAGCTTTGCTAATGAATGGAAGGTTTTCCTTGGTGTTATTGCAGCTCCCAAAGTGCCTGTGGTAACACAGGTTTTCCATACATCTGTGGCATTTCCCAAGCGGCCTTAAACCCAAGCTGAACCGCCTTATATGTGGCTATATATGAGGGTCAGGTGTGAGGATATTCCCGAAGTCCTCTCAACTAAAAAGCATTGCAACGGGTGCACTTAAACAGCAGATTTGCAATGAGCTTCCAGTGAAGCAAAGGTTTTGTGTGCAGCTGTGAGACATCTTCAGCCAATCTTCTCTTCCCTGTGGTATACGGAAAGCGGTTTCAGCCTTTCCCGCTGTCCAGCAGAGCCCGAGTCGTTTCCCTGCTTACTGAAGTTAAGGGCAAAGCTCTCCCGTGGACTTCAGCAGTGGGGGACCGGAGGCTGATGTGGAAGGATACTGGGAGAGGACCGTTTGCCTCAGCAGTGGGCTATGCACAGCTGATACCGCAGCTTCATCCCTGTCCACTAACTCTGATCTGTCTTGTGTTGCTAATAGTATTTCTCAGGGTGGATTTTTGTTCGCTGTGGCACGTAATCTAGGTAGCACGAACTGAAATCAGTTTGGGTTTAATGTTCAGTCTCACAGGAGGATCTGCTGTGATGTTTTTTGTGTTAAATGAAAGAACAAAGTTAAACCTAGAAAAAGGCTCTGGCTGGAAAATCCAGCAAACTTCTCCTGGTACTTGGGCGTCGTTGTGTTGATGCTGTATATCTGAAACGTGAGGAGAAAGGTTACAGAAAATTACTACAGAACTTGCAGCGAGCAACGAGCCAGGCACATTTCGGAGCACAGATCTGGCTTCTCAAGGTAGAAATTGCTGCTTTTGTCGGACGCTTGAAACATGGATCTATGAGATGCGTAGCGCCCTGTGCTGCTTTTCAAAGCACAGTAGTGCCGACAGCACTACGGAATTGCCCTGCATTTGCTGAACAGCGAGTGGCTGAAAAACAAAGCGAAACCAAGAAAAGCAACAACTTCATGCCAGCTCTGATGAAAATCTACAGGTATATTTTTCTGCAGGTTGCTGTATCGTCAGGTGTGGGGAGCATCTCCCCGCAGGTAGACCTGCACGGTGCTGGCACTGTTATGCTGCTTCTGAGGGTAAGGAGAAGGTCTGAAGGAAGGGGATATCTGAACAGTGAGAAGTCTACTTTGTGGGAAGCAAAATGAGTGAAGAGCTCTCGGCAGTCAGTGGGAACGTGCTTTCCAGCTTGCCCCTCTCGAAGAGAGTGCGCGAGCATTCCCACGAGAGTCTGGCTTGATGACAAGGATTGGAATGGGAACCAATGATTTCTTTAGCAGGGAACAGGGCGGTTTTGCTGAGATGGTTTCATATGCAGTCGTGCGGGGCATTTTCTACGGCCCTTTTCTCGGGCTCCTCAGACTCCTTCTTTAAGCAAGGTATTGGACAATGATAACAGCTGCAGATGAGACGCATCCTGATTAGTTGTCACAGTGCTAAGGCAGTTGTCCTCTGATAAAGCAGCAGTCCTTATTGCCTCTGGATGTGACTTGGTAGTTAGCTTCTCATAACCACGGTCATAATATAAACAGCTTCATTTCTGAAAGATTGAGTTTGCTTGCAGAGGCCTGAGAAGACAACAGTCAGATGCAGGAAAACAAAGCCTGAGAGTTCACCAAAGGAAACTCTGAGGGATGGGAATGAAGAATCACAGCCAGTCCTGTGGAAATAGTCAGTTCTTGGGGAATTCCTCTGGTATTCCTGCTTCGCTGTCTCTTCTGCACCTATCTGGTCACGTTCGTTCTGATTTCATAAACACCCAAACAACACATATGCTTTTAAAGGTCTGAAAATACTGTAATGGGATTATCCAGAACTGCTAGAAGCACGTGTGGCAGAGGCGTGCAGACCAAGACAACGGTTCAGGTTGTTTGAACTCTGTAACGCAGCGATTCCTTTACAGGAGAACATGCCAGTATTGTGTCGGAAGGGTCAAGCTCTTCCGTCAAGAACGGAAGCTCTCGTTCTGGGTCCGTAGCTCTAAAACGATTTCTTAAGGAGGTTGATCGTGTAAGTGCCACAGACAAAGCTTCCTTGGGAGTAGCCCTCCTGCAGAAGCAGTGAGTAATTGACACGGTGATTGGGGATTTAATGGATTTTAGTCACAGCACTCAAGCAGTGTTCTCTCTGTTGATGCAGTCTTCCTTAGTGTTTTGCTAGGATTAGGAATATTACTATAATCTGTCTTTGGTTTTTCTTTCTGACTGTGGTATCTGCATTCCCCCCACCTGCCTCCTTTTTAATGGGCAAAGTATATGCCCATGTGTTGCCTGTAGAGCAGAGCAACTTCCTTGTTCCTCCTCCTTGTCGGGTCATTCGCTAGATGTGCCGCAGTTTGCCTGGAGCAGTGAGATTTCCCGAGCAACAGATGGTATCGGAGCCTAGAGGTGCCAGCGGCCGCCAAGGATGTGATAGATGTGGTAACACTGCAGGAAGGGCAAATATCCCCTCTCTCCTTTCTTACTTAGCAAGAATGAAGCCTGTACTGGAAAACATAAAATGTATCTGAGAAGAGGAGGAGGAGGAGGTAGGGGACTGCAGGCAGATGGAGGCGGTCCAGGAGGGTCACGCACACTGGCTGGAAACGCTGCCTGCTGCCAACTCCTGGCTGTCAGATGGAGGAGTAAAAAGCACTTAGCTGCACCAGGCAGGACTGACTGAAGCCGCTCTGCAATACGAAGCATCTTTGTAGCTGACATTGCCTGGGGCTGTGTCGCTTGCTCTGCAGATCGAGTCCCAAGCTGAAACAGCCTCCTCTCTGGCTCTGGGCAGATCTGCATTTGCGGAAGCAACCCGCAGTCTGTTGGGCGCACAGCTCTCCCCCTTTCCTCTAAACAGCCAGGAGCAGCAGGTCCCTGAGGCTTGAGGCGGGGAGAAGATGAGCCACAAGGAGGGGCAACAAAAAGGAAAATAGATCCTTGCTGCACAGCAGAGTTTGGGTTTCCTACCGCTAGGCCAATGTGTGAGAAAGTAAGACCCTACATCCCTGATGAGATCCCTCTTTCCTTGTTCTGACATGTAACCTGGGGAGCATCTCTGGTCTGTGACGGAGGGGTACAGCGGACATTGGTGACTGCTGGCTGTATATCTTTGTTAGATCACAGCACTACCCTTGTTCAGCTGCCATCACCGTCTCGACCACTGGCTATCCACCCTGAACAGAAAACTGAAATGTAGCCCCGAGAAGAGCAGTTGAGGAAAGGGAAGAGACCCAAGTGGCAGGGAGGGGAAGTGCCAATGTACTGAGAAGTTGGGTCTCTTGTTGAGGTTTTGTTTCACAGTCCAGTGCTATGTTCCTGCAGCTGGGGATGCTGAACTGAGATTGGTCTCTTTGGAGAGCGGGAGGGGAAAGGGAGGCTCCTCCAGTTGCAGCCAGCTGTGGTGGAGTATGTGGCGGTGGTAAGCATTTGGCATCAGTGTCAGGGGGCACTGCTGTGGTTATTTAACCTGGCTGCTCAAAGGTGGGTGCCTGTTTGGTTAGGATGGCAGAGCGCAGAGGGGAGCAGCACCCTGGAGATGCTCAGGTTCTGTGCTGGGATAGGAAGCCACTAAGGACCCAGGCTCACACAGCCTGGCCAGGTCCACGCAGCAGACGTGGCCTGTGCAGTTTCGGCAGTGTGGCACCCGGGCTGGGGTGTAGCTGGTGCCGGGTGTCTTGGCACGGCGCTCCCCTGGTCTTACAGTTCTGGAGTTAACTTCCACCTCTGACCCTTTTTTCCCTCTGGTTATTTCATCCAGGCAAATCAGGTTTAATCCAGGACTGGAGCCTGCTGACTAGACCAGAGAATCCAGTCAGGGTCTGGGATGCCGCACGTTGCATCGGTCGGTGTCGCACGCACTTTGAGATGTTTATTTCACTTGACGTCCTCGTGCACTACTAGGTTTCCAGGGCTTCTGAGATTCCTTCATCCTTATTCTGCTGCTTGCTTCCAGTTGCTTGTAATATTGTTTTCCTTTTTCATGGCCTTTCAATGGACAGGGAGCATGCTTGCTCAAACCCTTCTCGCCTTGGAAATCTAAGAACATGGCTGCAACAGATGGGTCCACGTTGTGTCCTGTGGCCCCGTTGTCCCTTTGGTGTTACCTGCTCATGGAAGATAAACACCATGCCTCCTCCCATGCACCTTGATTACATCTTCCCTCCTCTGCTGTTGTGGAATGCTTTCAGGATGTCAGAAACATTCCAGTTTTACTTGGGAATGAGCACGTGACCATCTGAAGCTTTCCATGAGCGAATGGATGAAGATGAACTGAGTAGCCCTGGATTCCATGTGCTCATCAGTTTTGTAGCAGACATTTGGTCGAGGCCCTGCATAACCAGCTTTGGTGCAAGAGTGAGAGATTAGTCTTTCCCTATGCACCCTTGTGCCCAGAGGAATAGTTGAAGACTCCTAAATATTTCACTAAAGCAAACTAAAAAGGAAAAACAATTGCACAGGATGAAAATAAATTGGTGGAACTTACTTGCTGTGTGCAAGGTAGGCTTTGCTTTGCTGCATAACTACAGGTTGTATCATGTCCTAAATACTCAAGTTAATTTCTCAAGTGGTATTTCATTATACTAAAATATAGTCTGTCGGAGAGAGATCTAGTTATCTGAACAGTTCCAAATCAAACAAGAAATCGGTAGAATTTTCAATATGTTCCTGTTACGCAGGCATTAAATAGAATTATTTTCCTGCCATTTGTAAGCAAAGTTTCTCTGATCCTTCAAATGATGGACTAACAACTTTCTGATGAGAGTGATTTTTTTAAATTTAATTTCAGCTTTGTAACTTTCCAGAAATAACGGCCATTTTCTCTTATTAGAAGCGATACCCATTTTAATTTCATCTAGCTGAAGGAGAACTTTAAAGGAGCACTAAAGGCTGCTCTAGAAGCTTGTCAGGGCTGGTATATGTCAAAGCTTGCCGGCAGCGCTTTCAAAAAATCAATTGTGCGTCCCAGTTCCTGACAAGCTGAGTATACCCCTGTAACGGCTTGCTAGTGTTTCTTCCTGCTCTGTCTGCAGATCACGGAAGCTGCTTGACGTCTCTGGGAGCGCTTGAGCAGAGACAATCGGGATTGTGGTACACAGGAGTACAGCTTCGATAGATCCTGGGCATTGCCTAGATGCTGATGTGGGAACATTGTACCTGTCTGTAGCTATAGGTGTAACATAGCTATTTCCACTTGCTCAACTCCAGCATCCAGAGCACCTTCTAAAAAAGGTGCACTCGCACAAGCGTGTAAGACTGCACTAGAGCTGCGGAAGCACTCGCACCTCAGCCCTTGGCTAACTTGCCGTGCTCATTGCGTGCTCTCGGTTAAGACACGGTACTGCTTTTCAGGTTGCTCCTGGTCTTCTGCAGTGTGTCAAGCGAAGCGTTTCCTCGCTATCCATGTTTTGTCCAAGTCCACAGCACCCAACACGTGATGTTCTATAAGTAAGCGGGCAGATGATTATGAAATTAGTCACAGAGCGGTGTGAAACTATGATGTAAGAGTAAAGGTGGAGGGATGAAATCTAGAAGCAAGGGGAGGGAAAACGAAAGCAGTATCTTCTGCCTCCTTTTCGGTGGCATTACCTGCCGGTATCTGGAACGGTCTGTTGAATTAAGCCCTGCTCATCCTGAGCAGTGGTCTGAACAGCTTTGCCTTAAGGCACCAGTCAAGCACCAGAAACATTAAAAGCTGGCAGGGGAGAGAAGAGGAATTGCTGACACCCAAAAGATGGAGCCGTCTGTCCAGGATCCAGTACTTAGCTCCTCTGCTTTCTAAAATCCTAGCGGCACTGAAATCACTGTGTCAGCTGCCTGCTCCAGTCGGCCTGGATGTCAGCCTTTACAGTGGAGCGTATCATCCTAGTGGAAGCGGGTTCCAAGACAATATTGAACAAATATGCGCAGCCTGCTAGAAATGCTTGTGAGTTGTGCTGGTGTGAGGACAGAACGTGCCACCGAGTGACGCGTCTCGGTGCGGTTGGGAGGGGTGTAGTCTTGCTGGGAGCTGGATGGTTGTGCAGCCCGTGAATCTCTTCTGCATTCAGTGTATCTAAGACCAATAGTAAAATGCAGGGGATCTACTTAGAATCCAGAGAGTCGTCGTGAACTTTTGTCATCTCACTGAGTGTGTAATTCATCAAGAAATCGGTGTCCTGTAGGGGGTAGTGTAATTGGTTGAGCAGGAACCTAACTCCTGTTCCTGTCCTGAACAAACAAAAACCCACAGCAGTGTTGCTGGTGAGGTTATGTCTGTTCATCGTTAAAGTACAGTCCCGCATCTTTAGCTAAAGCTTTGTGTGGGCTGTGGGAATTCCCCGCTCCCTTTCAAGCTGTTCCAAATGTGACTTTTGGATCATGGCAAACATCCTTTACTTACTCTACATGATTGTGTGTGGTAGGTACACAACAGCCTGTTGACAGAATGTGTTGGAAAGGCCTTCTTCAGAGGATGAAGAAGTTACTAGTCACAGGGCTGCTGAAATACATTCTTTGCTGACTTAAAAAAAAAAAAAAAAAGAACACAAAAAAAACCAAAAAAACCCCAAAGATTTTTTAAAAGTATTCAAAAGTCTTCTGTTGTCATGGTCCCAAATATCGATCTTCAGGTAACAGTGCCCCATGTTCTGAGTTGATATTTGTGCTAGCTACCGAAACATGAGGGGAAACAACAGACAAGAATTGCTTTTAAATTTCAAACCTGTCCCCACAGATCACACTGAAATAAACACAGGTGACCCAACCCCCCTTTTTGTAGGTGCTCAGCTTAGTCTAGTAGTGTGGGTCAACCTTTCCTCCTTCTTTTGTGTGTGTTCAGTTTGGTTTGCTGAACTCCTGGTCTCCAGATCAGAAAAGAGTTGTTTCTGTTCCATTTGGCAGTCCTTACTGGTTTCGGATGAGGTGGCTGGCTATTAGCTTGTTCCCTCTGTAGGCACGTAAACATAGACAGACACCTGTGTATCCACGCGTATCCATATGTACGGACTGGGGCATGTATGTATAGACAGTTATATACACAAATAGCTACATGGAGCTAGCAAGAATCCCTGAATGCAATGCATGAAGTGGAAGATAAGATCTCATTACAGTCTTAACCAGTTTTTTTATCTAACAGTGCAGTAGAAGATGCTCTCAAATTTGCTGAAGTATGAAGTGAATGTTTCCCGCACGCCGAGGAGTTTGTCGGCGTAATGTGCTTCTGTTTGTGTGACTTCCTCTAGGGCACAGATAGCTTGTCCTCATGTGTCAAGCATTCGCTCCTAGCTCGTGGTGCTCGTTCACTTCCCATCATCTTTTTCTTTCAAGCAAAAAAAGGGGGCTGTGGTACCACAGAAGGAAAGCCTTGCATGGTCGTAAGCAATATGCAGTATTGGTGGACTAGGGGAACTGAGCTGAGCAAGAGGAATGAGGGCTGACATAGCAAAACCACAATCACTATGCCAAAAAAAAAAAAATCCTTTTGTTTGATCCATTTATTCAAGATCTACGTGTGTCAGTACGCACAATAATTGCACAGGTGTCTGCATCCTGCAGCTGGATCTGTGGTCTTACAGTCTGAGGAAACTCTGCAGCCTCCTAAAATTCTTCCTGCGTATGTTAAAGCGCTTCAAACAGAAGCGCTTTAACCTGCCAGCACGGTGGTGTGCAGTCACGGAGTGCTTGAGGTTGGCAGGGCCCTGGCAGGTTGGAGAGCACGTAGTCTGACCTCGCTGCTCAGAGCAGGGGCAGCCAGAGCAGGGTGCCCAAGAGTAGGCGCAGTCAGGCTTTGAGTACTTCTAAGGATGGAGATGACAGTCTCTGTGGGCAATCCGTTCCAGTGTTCAGTCACCCGCACAGTAAAAAGTTTTCCTTATGTCTAAACCAAATGTCATGTGTTTCAATTTGTGCTCATTTCCGCTTGTCTTTTGGTGCTCTTTGGCCATATTTGCAGTCTGTATGTGAGGGGGTGGTAGCTGGCTTTACAGCGATGTTGGGTTTCCTGCGAAGGTGGGTGAGGAGTGAGCGGTTCAGAAATTTGGTGTTGGCTCTTAACGTGCTGAACAAAACAGAACAAGGCAGTAAGGGCCCCAAAATACCGTGTCAGGTGGAGCACTGTTGCGGGTCACGTCTTTCCTGGATCTTGTGCTGCCCCAGCTTGCAACGTTCATCCTACGGTAAGGCATCGGTCCGTCCGAGTGAGGGTGGTAGTACCTGGTGCTTTTAGGAGAACAAGTTGGCACGCAATAAAAGCGTTGAGAGATTAAAGTGTTAGCCTAGTAGAAGCTAGCCTCATGAGCGAACTGACGCCGAGTAAAGCAGCGTTCAGATGTGACTATTGTTTTGGGAAAAGATGGCAAATATCTCATATGTCATCAAATGACTGGCTTCTGTTTGGGAATTAAGGAGCAATGTCACTTCTCCCTGTACAGTTCCCCTCCCCCACCCCTTTTGTATGCCATAAACTTTATTATCAACTCTGTAGAAAGAGACTGCTCGAGATGCGCTGGAGTCATTCAATCTGTTGACTAATTATAAAGAGAGGCAGTAAATGTGGTGAACTTTGCCCAGCGGTCTTTTGAGTGAAAGATTAACGTCAGAGACTGAATAAAAACAGGGGAATGAGAAGCTGCCTCTCCTACAAGGCAAGAGAGGAGGATTTTTCTGGCAAACGGTGACAGAAAGAAAAGCAGGATCTCTTTCGGTACTTGCTGCGCTCTGAACGACCGCTGCCGGGACTGCAGCGCCATCTCTCGCACCGTCTCTCGCCAAGGAGAGGGGTGGGAGGTGGCGTGTGTGGTGGTGGGACCGTGAGGGGGGCCTGGCACTCAGGCTGTGGGTGCTACACCTGAACTGTTGCCGATCTGCTGGACAGCCATGGCCGAAGGACTCTCTTTTTGTTCCCCTCCCTTTGTCCCCTCCAGCGCCGGTCTGTCCTCGTTGCACAGACAGCAGGGTCCCTGGGGAGGAGGCGTCTCTCTTGAATTTTGGTACGCAGATAAAACTTTGGGCATATTTACAAAGCTCTGAGCAGCAGTGAGGCTGCAAATGCTCTAGGCCTTGTGGGAAGCTGCTATAAGACAAATTAATAATTGGCATCCCTTGCCTTTTGCAGTCTGGAGAATGCTGTTGTATTTTACGGTGTCACCCCCTCGCAAAGTGCTGATACGACTGACCGTGCTCTGTGGACCGAGGCTCGGTAACTCGGGGACCGTTTGCTGTCTCCTGGTGTAACCAGATGTAACCAAAATGATTAGTTTGTTATTTTGTAACTAAGCAATATAGAGATAGGAGCGGGGTAGACAATGCCTTAATATTGTGTTTGTACACCTATGGCTATGGATACGCCACTATGCCCAAAGACAATTGGACGAGGAGTAGTACGGTCATGCTGCTATGTTCCCAGTACAGCCCCAGCCCATCTTGACAACGAGTCGAGGGTAGTTAGAATAACTGGTTTGCGTTAAGGGTGCCAAATCATTGTTAGGGACCCTGCACCACGAAGAAGGGAAGCAAGTTACGTAAGCGAGGTGATATTGCGCATGTCCAGAAGAAGGGGTCAACTAAAGGACACACCTGTATGACCACCAAGGACCACCAGAGACCCCCACGGAAGCCCCTCGGAGCTCAAGGACACATGCGTAATGACCATGCAAATATGATAATTAGTTCTGGGAAATAGAATGAATATGCATGATCATGCCAGGAAATTTGATGCATATGTACGTAATCAGACAATATAAGTTTCGGTTGATGTAACCTGGGGTATGCACGCTAGGTGGAACGATTCCCCGTGCGTCCGGCACCGTATTAAAGAATGCCTGCTTCTTAATACTACATTGGTGTTAAGGAGTTTGATTCGATTTCGGTGACACTGGAACCATACTGACTTTGGCCAGCTCTGTAGCTTGCGATGAACTGTAAAGCAATAAGGTTTGTGTTTCATCTTCCTCTGAGATCGGCCGTTGCTGGAGAAGTTGCACCGAATTAGGAAAACATTCGTAACCTGGCCGGATTCTGGGAATCAAACCGAGAGAGGACTTGGTAGCAGTGGCTCCCAGGTGTTCCTTTCCATTCTGCGAATAAGGGAATTAGGGAGCCGAGAGCAGCGGTGACGTCTCTCTGCTCGTGTGCCGGGCCCTGCAAAGCATGTATTTTTCAGAGGAGAACGTGTTGTATATGAACACGACTGGGAAAAATCCTCCCGTTTCCTGGCAAGGCAGCATAGCGATAGCGATCGACATGACTATGACTCGACCAAACACCCAGGTAAGACGGGTGACTCCCTGACGTGCAATAGCTTTACGTGTCTGTCTCGTGCAGGCGCTATTAGCTGATCTTCAGAGCCTGCGAGTCCCAGATTTGAATCTCTGGCCTGACAGGCGCTGTCGTGTGGACGTGGCAGAGCCTTGGGAGGAGAAGTTCAGGATGGACAAGGGTAGGATGGAGTTCTTGCACAGAAGACATTTCCCAGTCAGAGTTTGCCTGTGCGCAGCTACCTGTGAGGTGTCCCTGGACGGCATGTGCCAGGTTTTCTCAAATTGTAAATTCTCATTAGCCTGGAGAAAAGGAGGCTGAGGGGAGACCTTATCGCTCTCTACAAATACCTGAAAGGAGGTTGTAGAGAGGTGGGGGTCGGTCTCTTCTCCCAGGTAACAAGTGATAGGACAAGAGGAAACGGCCTCAAGTTGCACCAGGGGAGGTTTAGACTGGATATTAGGAAATTTTTCTTCACTGAAAGGGTTATCAAGCATTGGAACAGGCTGCCCAGGGAAGCGTTTGAGTCGCCATCCCTGGAGGTATTTAAAAGACGTTTGGATGAGGTGCTTAGGGACATGGTATAGTGGTGGTCTTGGTAGTGTTAGGTTTACGGTTGGACTCGATGATCTTAAAGGTCTTTTCCAACCTATACGATTCTGTGATTCTGTAAAGGAAGGAGTATCTGTTGCTCGCCGCTGTTCAGAGCAAGGCCTTGCTCAAAGCACGCGTTCTTGCTGTTGCAAGAGTTTGCTGGAAGCATGAGAAATCATTCCTTTTCTAGGAAAACAAATCCGGGCAGTCTAAAAACGTGAACGACTATGCTGGTTTTGCTCCCATTACATTTGGTGACAGTTACAGCCACAGGTAAAGTAGATTTAGACCCGAGCTTAGGACAAGAGTCAGTTTAGAGATCTGCTAATGCAGAGGATTTCTTTTTGTTATGGAAAGGAGTAAAAGTTTGGAAACAATGCCAATTTTTATTTGAACACAAGGCCAGTTTAGAATAGCGTTCAGAAGCGTACCTTTGCATGAAGCATTTGTGTAAATTCACATCTGGTTTACTGGAGATCAAGCAAATTTGAAACGTGTTACAGTAAAAAAAATGGGGGGGGAGGGGTCCCTGCTACGTTTGTCATACAGCATATTGATTGTAAAATCTGTGTTTTAACATCCGGCCTGTGAGAGACTGAAAGAGTTAATGTCTCAAACATTGTGGCGATTTGAGGCGCTATTTACATGGCGACAGCAGGTCGGTGAGCACGGGGTGGGGGAGAGCAAGAGCGGGACGTGGAGAGCGCGTCGGAGGATGCGCGGTTCCAGGTTCTGCCAGACCTGACCATGTACGGCCAGAGGTCACACAGAGTTTATCTGAGGAAGGGGCTTGCAACCGCCCGAGAGACCCCTCACGACCACCCCCCTCCCCCAGCGCCTGCGCAGAAGATTGAGAACTTTCTAGAACAATAACCATGTCAGTCCTGAAGGGGCGTACCTGGAGGCGGGGATTAGCCTATAAAAGGCTTGGCCCCCCCCCCAGGGAAGGGCACGCACGCCCACCACTGGAGGATTGCCACGTCTGTCATCGTCATCGCGGGATCCAAGGGTGGTGATACTTTCTCTTTCTCTTTCCTCCTCTCTTCTTCTTTCCTTTTCTTGCTTCTCTCTTCCTCTTCTCTTCCAATATATATATGCAAGTTTGGGATCGGGTTGCCTGGAAAATAGCTCCATTGCCAAATCGCCTTTGTTCGTTCGTTAAACTCGGTAGGTCGTTAAGTTTGTCCGTTTGTGGAATTTGCCAGTTAATAAAGTTGCTGGCCAGCCTGTTCCTCTGGGTCATTGTCGTGACTCTGCCGACCACGCGGCTCTGCCGAGCAGAGATCGGCTTTTGTCGGTACTCAAACAGCCGGGGAATCGAAAAGATTCACCCCTCTCGCAACCCACCGAGTGGGACGAGACACGGCCATATAAGAAATTGCCCAAAGTCCCATGCAGTGCATAGAAACATGTTGCTGGAAAGCAGAAACAGTTTATTAAGGAGGAAAGTTTATGTTCTTCCTCTTGGGTTGACCTTGGGCAGTTTAAACCTTGTGGTGGGAGAGAATTTGTGGTCAGACGTAAGAACTCAGAGTCTGAGTAAGAGTGGTTAGCGAGGAGAGGCACCGGAGCAAAATCATTGCAGATGGGCTGTCAGGCAGCTGATGCGCACGGCGACGGCCTCAAATGACGTCGACAGCCCTGGCAAAGGAGTTCGGTCTGCTTAGCTGCCTTTGTTAGAGGCACAAGAGACTTGGCATGAAGTAACGGAATCGGTATTTCCGGCTGCCCCGTGACCGCTGAGGTGGCTGAAGCGGAGAAAGCACCCGTGCCTTAGGTGGTCTCCCTTCTGCTTGCTTTCTTGCTGCTCTTGGCGCATCTCCCCCTTTCAGCCCGTGGGTTTTTGTGAGGGAGCTACGGGGGCTATGTGCTGTTTTCAAAAGTATAAAGAGGAACAAGAGAGCTTAAAGTATGCCCTGAAGCCACCGATAATTAGCGTGGCTGCGCTCCCTATTCACGCATCAGGTACCACACCTTGTATTATTTCAAATGCGGGGACACCTTTATTTTGAGCCGAGGGAGGGAACAGGTGTGCTGTCTGTGATCCAGATCTCCGGTCTCTGACAAGTACTTCTGTTTCTAAAGCAAACTTTGACAAAGAGCAAAGAGGAGGAAAATGGACTTTTGAGTGTGGTATGACCTCAGAAAAGCTTCAGTGCCTTCATCTGACTAAGTATTTCACGTGACAAGATGCTTCTGCTTCCGCAAAAGGGGCAGGCAGCCCCTGAAATCAGTGATGATGCAGCAAGCATAAATTTGATCCTTGTAATCATATTTTCAGATTTTCAATAGTGTTTTACATTTTGACATCAGTAGAGCTTAGATGATTTACATCTGCTGTAGGTCTGGAGCTAATTTTTTTTAATTATGGGTCTGCTCCAAAGATTGTTGATGCCAGGAGGCTCTGGATGAGCTTTAGGCTTTCACAAGTACAACTTTTGGACGAGAAAACGCTGTTTCTGGGATTACAGTGGGCGAACGCAGTAGCATTCTTACTCTGTAATCCCGAGCTGTTTGATTCGTATCTGCAAGGAAGAAGATTATATTTGGTACTGGCATGTGTTTTCTGCTTCAAAACGTGAACTCTGCAGCAGCAAGGCACAGTCTAAAGCCCTGTCTTTTCAAGGTCCTGCTCCTCCCTACTTTGTGGTAATAAATGTCCGATCCCTTTCTCGTCAAGGGACAGCGCTGCAAACGGAAAGGTTAAATTCTGTTGTGCTTTGCGGGCATATTGCTGCCCCAGCAGTCTGCAGATAGGACAGTGGGAACTACAGGCTATGGGGCTTGTGTATTATGCTTGTACAGTTTTTTCTTTCGGTACGTGCTGTCCAGGAAAGAATGGAAAGTGAGAGCTGAGTTGCCTTAGAGTTATTTCAGCTCCTTCTCCCTTTTGTTGCAAGGAGGCACCGGCACGCTGCTTGCCTCTGTCTGCCGGGGCATCCCTCCCGCACCTTCCTGCTTCTGCAGGCCGTCTGCTGACACTTTCTTCTGCAGAAGCTTCGAGGGTCTTTGGGCAGCTCAGAGGAGTTGAAAACTTAAAGTTGAAACCTAAATGTTTAGGGTAATGTTTGTTTTCTGAAGTATGTGTACGTATACACTTCAGAATATAGTTCGGTTATTTGCGGTACCGAGAAACAAATCAAATTATTCCGGAATTGCCAATCGCAGGGTTCAACAAGCGCCAGCGCTCCTGAGAGCCGTGCCTGGTGCTGAGGCAGGAGCGAGATGCCCAAGTTTGAGAGACCCTTCTGGCTTATTTCATGTTCTCTGGACTTGGCCTATCACTGTGAGAGGCTAGACAAGTATTTTCCTTCCCCAGGTAACATACCTGTTGTCTAGCTGATCTCTAATTTCAGACGTCATCGTAGGCCTTTGGTAGAGCCGTACGCAGTGACGCGTAGGTCCCTCTTCTGCATGAATTAAACTGATTTGGCACGTTGATGCGTGGCTTGTTTAAGTTCTCCTTTGCAGTACAGACGTACCTGCGATGAACTTCATTACAAGCATACTGCCCTGTCCCCTAGCTACCAAATGCCAAGATGCGTCCAGCATCTTGAAGCAAAAGGCAAATATTATAAAGAGGTAAAGCGAGGAAGAAAAAGACTTCAGACAAGAAAAGACCAGATGTGCAATGTGAACTACGTTGTCCAGCATTTCCGTTTTTAACTGTCAAAGGCAGCAAACTGGAACAGAATTGTGGCTTTGTTAGAAGGAGTTATACTCGCCAGCATTAAAGCTTCCTCCTTTGTTTACTCTCGTCCCATCATTGTACGTGATCGAGGCACCTTCCAGCAGCATGGTAAAAGGGATTAGCTTAAGCCGTGGCACTTGAGGTTCAACTAGAACAATGTTTTCCTCCATTCGTGAGGCAGACCGACAGGTGCTGTGGGGTAGCTCTGGCAGCCCGATTGCCTCAGATATCAGTATCTTCACAGTGCTTATTAAAATAGGTCATGGATAAGGCAAAAAAGAGACTCCGGGGGAAAGATCTTCCTTAACAGACGTCACAGAAAGGGCAGGTACCTCCTGTGCTGTGGCCTTCTGCACCTGCAAGAGGAGCAGGGAGGAGCGGAGCAGACTTCATCAGGAGCCTGAGCAAGGGACAGCAGGGGATGCCATAAGAATATACAGTAAGGAGATGCCATGCCTGGCATGTGGTGAGGGAGGAAATGCCACGGAGCAAAGGCAAGCTGGGTTGGTGAGGCTGGCAGCCAGCTGCAAAAGCGCAGGTTGAAAGGAAAGGATGGAGTTCTCTCATCTCGATTTCCCAAGGCGATGCTTTTACATCTGTGTTTGTCAGGTGTGCGTTTCTGTGCTTTGGCGAGATAGTTTTGTTTTCTCCTGTCCTGTAATTGATACTGCCGTGAAGGAGAAGATGTGCAGAGAGAAGAAACTGGAAAATGAAATTCTTTCCCTTGTTTGAGCACGGACACACAGAAGGTGTTTTTTTCTGTTCTCAGTGGTCCTGGGCTGGCAGGAGGACTTAGAAAGATCATAGATCAGCTCCAAAGAAGGACTTCAGCTCTCAGGAATTTGCCGAGTAAAGTCAAGTTTCCTTATGAAATAGCGATGCTTGTTTTTATCTCTACATTTTTTTTTGCCTATTTACGATGTTTGATAGGAAGATATTTTTTATCTGCTTGGAGTAAAGGAGTTCAGTGTTTTAGTGGGTCACAGGCTAGGACGAGTCAACATTCTAGTGCTGTTAGAAGGAAAAAAGAAAAAGTCCATGTGAAGCTGTTTCAATAACAGTATGCCTCGTGAGGCACAAGAAGTCATGCTTCTGTTCTCCGTTCTGCTCGTACAGTAATTCGCTTGGAGTGCTGGTCTCTTGTTTTGGAAGCCTCACCTGGAGAAAAGTAGAGAGCGATCTAGTCAGTCTACCCAGTCCAGACAAACTATGAAAATCTCGATTTGAAAATCCTGCCGGGAGAGGTTGAATGAACTGGTTTTATTCGCGTAAAGACTAGATGTAGGCAATCACATCTTCGTATTGCAGAACTGGGCTGGAGGGGGCACTGCTGTTCAAGGTATTCCTCGTGCATGGTAAATATTTGATCCTAGGGATTATTTCGGTAGCGCTACTCTTTGTTTTAAATCCATATCCAATTTTCTCAGTGTCCCTTTTTTTAATTTAAAAAATATAAATGCCATGTGCATCCGTTCAGCAAATCCACAGCTATACAGTGCAACATTATGCATAGACTGATTTGGATATTAACTGCATCCACCCTAAGGTGTGAGTTGCCTTGTATATGCCCGTATCAAAGTATACTCTCAAGCTGTTTACACAAGGTGGCAACCTTTTGTAAATATAGAGACAGCCAATTTTCTAATCCTGTCCTTAAAATCCTATCCTCTGGGAGGCAGTGCCTGGTGGAAAGGTTCCTCTGTTATATTGTACCTAAATACAATAAAGTTGACACATGCCAGCGGCCTGCTGAGAAGGACCTGCTGGGAGAGATGACAAGCATTGGGTTCTCTCCAGGCTCAAGTCTGTAGCTTCCTCGTTGGGGCAGAAATAGACTGTTACATTCCTCAAGGTGAAATCTTTGCTTGCTTAACTTATTCAGGATCAAAGTAGGGTTTCTTCTGTATCTTTCAGAAGTAGTAAAAGGTTGAAAAGTAAATTGCTTGCGTAAAGCTTTTACCTCATTGCTGAAGTTTCTGTCAAATCTAGACTTTCCAAGAGAACAGCTCGGCCGCTCGGTGCTGCCGCTCGGCCCCACAGTTCGGCCGTTCGGCTTCTCGGCCGCTCGGCCCTGTAGCTCAGCCAGTCCGCCCTGTAGATAGGTTGCTCGGCCCTGCAGCTCGGCCAGTCGGCCGCTCGGCCCTGCAGCTCGGCCGCTATGCCGCTCGGCCACTCGGCCCTGTAGATTGGCCGCTCGGCCCTGCAGCTCGGCCGCTCGGCCACTATGCCGCTTGGCCGTTCAGCCACTATGCTGCTTGGCCGCTCGGCCCTGCAGCTCGGCCGAGCTGCAGGGCCGAGCGGCCAAGGTGCAGGGCCTAGCAGCTGAGTGGCCGAACTGCAGGTTCTGGCACACACAGGTGAGGTCCCCGTTCGGGCTCACGTCCAGCAAACTCGGGTGAGGTCCCCGTTTGGGCTGGTGTCCAGCCTACACAGGTGAGGTCCTGGGATACTGCGCCTGTGCGTGCCAGACGCCAGCCCGAAGGGGTACCTCGCCTGCGCGTGCCAGACGCCAGCCCAAAATGGGACCTAGCCTTGCGCGTGCCAGACGCCAGCCCAAAATGGGACCTAGCCTTGCGCGTGACTGACGCCAGCCCGAAGGGGGTCCTGCCTTGCGCGTGACGGATGCCAGCCCAAAGGGGGTCCTGCCTTGCACGTGCCGGACACCAGCCCAAAGCGGGACCTCTCCTGCGCATGCCGGACGCCAGGCCAAAGAGGACATCATCTGTTTGTGGCAGACACCAGCCCGCAGGGGACCTCGCCTGTGTGTGGCGGACGCGAGCCCGCAGGGGACCTCGCCTCGGTCTTGTGCTGGATGCCAGCCTGCAGGGGACCTTGCCTGTTTGGGGCACACCGATGGCGGGTTGCCAAAAGGCAAAGCAGGGTCATAGCAGAGTTTTCCTTTCTGGGGATGGGCTCAGCCATCTCCTGCACAAATTTCTCTTATGTAGCATTTGGGATGGTAGCTTTCTATTGATTTCTTGAAGAACAAGAGGATGATGGAGCACGTTACAAGAGCATAATCATTTTCTCTTCCTTTGGCAGTACAGGCACCCAAGGCCAGCCCGCATTCAAGGAACAGCACGAGGATATCTGTCGACTGTCAGCAGAGGAAGGAAGCTTCTTTTGGAGGCTGAGGTGATGAAGCAGAGTCCTTAATTGTTCTGTTTGTTTTTCAGCATGGGTGCGGGGAGGGCTTGGGACATGCAAAACATGGTCCTGGACAGGGAAGCTGTCTATTATATGGGAGGCTATGAGAGCTATCATGGACACCACTGGACTGGCATCCTGTAAGGCTGGTTTCACATGTTCTCTTGTTTAGAGGCTAACCTTGGCTTTGGGCTGCAAAATAAAGTCTGCCACGCCTGTGCCAGCTTGGCGGCAGTATCTGCCCATGGTGGCACCATCTCGGTGGTGGCATATGCCCATGCCTGTGCCAGGTTGCTGGCTGTGTCTGGCTTGTGAGGCTTGGGGTAATTAGCCCTCTGTTCCTCATGGGCTCCAGTTGTGGCCCAGGGCAGCACAGGTGGGACCCATGAGGTGAGGATGGGGCTGGGCCAGGGGTTTAAAAAGGGCTGGGGCTGGGGCTGGGCCTAGGGTTTAAAAAGGGTGAGGATGAGGCTGGCCCTGCTGTGCTGAGGGGCTCTACATGGGGAGGGTCTGCCTAGGCATGCCTGCCTGTGGGAGCTGGCTGAGGAGTGAAATGAAGGGGCTTCCCCAGGCAGCTGCCCCCAGCAAGGAACAGCCGGTCCCCACAGCCGGGAAGGATCCCTTCCGGCCGTCCCCGACAGAGCGCACCACCAGCACGTGGTGCCGGGAGCTCGGTGCCCCCATCGGCCGCACGGGTGAGCCACCGTGTCTCTGGGAAGCCTCTTGGGAGAGGAGCATTGAGGCACCTGGGCGGGCGAGGCAGTTGGCACTGTGGAGGAGGAAGGGGCAGAGGCTGAGAGAGAAGCCTCAGGACGCCGAAGGTCTCCCGGCGGTGCCAGGAGCTGCGGTGAGTCGCGCGTCCCTCGCGTGCGTCCAGGCCTCTCTCTGCCGTGCTTCTCCAGACCTCTGCCTGCCTCCTTGCCTGTACCTGCCTCTGTCTCCCTTTCAGGCTGTTTGGCTCCCCAAAGCTTTTTGCCCTTCTGCTAGCACTGCCCTCCACACCATCCGCGCCTGTGCGTGCCAGAGAAAGAAAAAAATACATTCTATGTATTTTTTTCTGTCTCTCTTGTTTATTTTTTCCTATCTGTGCTGTACATTGTGACTTTTCAAATGTTTTTCTTTCTACTTTTACCCAGATGTCTAACCCTATTATTTACAGACTTTTCTGTGTCACAGAAAACATTCTGTGCTTTTGAATGTTTTTCTCTATCTACTTTTATCCAGTTCACTGTCTGTATTTTCTATTTCATGCTCGTCTGTGCCATACCCTGTCGCTTTTTACATTTTGTTTCTGTGCCTTTGTTTATTTAGTTTGCTGTCCCCATATTTTATTTTTTCTTCCTTTAAGGCCTTTCTTTTTCATTTTTTTTCTATGCCTACTTTTATCTAGTTTGCTATCTGTATTTTTAAATTTTTTCTTCTCTTCCTTCTACCCTTTTGCTTTTTAATTTTTCTTTCTATGTCAACTTTTATCGAGCTGTTTATCCCTGTTTTTTAATTGTTTCTTGTTTGTCACATACCCTGTTGCTTCTTAACTCCACGCAACCCACCTACAAAATTTATCGGGCACCAAAGCCAGCTCAGGTGGGGGTCACTGCTGCACTTGTACTGCTTCTTGTAAGGCTTGTCCTCTGTTGGTTCAGGTGGTTCCGGCTATGGTAATTGGTATAACATGCAACTCAAATCCTGGGTTACAACAATTTAAAGGTATATCCATTACAATCTCCACCCCTGGTCCCTTTGGGCCAGGTTATAGGGTTTAACATTGCAATGAGCTCCTCCCCTTGCTCCTAGCCTGGCTAGCAACAAGGGGTTTCTGCTATAGTAATTCCCATAACGTGCAACTGAAATCCCAGCTGACAACAGTTTAAAGGTATTTCCATTACAGTCTCCAGCCCCGGTCCCTTTGGACCAGACCATCGGGTTTAACTTTGCAATGAACTCCTCCCCTTGCCCCTGCTCCGGCTTGGACTTATCCACAGACTGTAGTCCCTTCAGA
Source organism: Mycteria americana (assembly GCF_035582795.1). Classification (NCBI taxonomy): domain Eukaryota; kingdom Metazoa; phylum Chordata; class Aves; order Ciconiiformes; family Ciconiidae; genus Mycteria; species Mycteria americana. Next base: position 46,228 of record NC_134372.1, on the reverse strand, counting down.
AGTAAACTTGCTCCAACATGGCCTCATGCACAGCCACTGATGCTTCGAGGTGTACCTGCTGCAGCATGGACTTTATCCACAGCCACAGATGCTTCGAGGTGCTCCTTATCCAGCGTGGACTTATCCTTGGGCCAGAATCCCTTCAGAGGTATACCTGCTGTGGCACAGACATAACCATGGCCACAGACGTTTCAAGATATACCTGCCGTGGCATGGGCTTATCCACGGGCACGGATGCTTCGGGGTGTCCTGCTCCCACGTGGATTCATCCACAGGTCACAGTCCCTTTGACTCGAGTTCACACTGGAGTTCCAGCCCGTCCAGTCCAGGAGCACAGAAACAGCAGCGACGCCCTGGCTTTCTGCCAGCCCAGGCGCGTCGCCATTGCTGTTATCAACATGTTCCCAGGCACAGCAGAGTAAGATGATAAGCAGTACAGTAGCACGGCAAGCAGCAAAGGTAAAAAAGCAGCCACTAACGAGCCCTAGACTGTAATATGCAGTAAGGCAAGCAAGCCCCATGGCAAGCACAGAAGCCTGCCGATTAATAGCTAAACAGCAATAATAACTATAACTTTGATCTAGCACATTCCAATCAAACCTGTCGTTATCTGGAACCCTTCGAGCCCCACGTTGGGTGCCAAAAAGGACTGTTGTGGTTTAGCCCCAGCCGGCAACTAAGCACCACACGGCCGCTCGCTCACTCCCCCCGCAGTGGGATGGGGGAGAGAATCGGAAGAGTAAAAGGGAGAAAACTCGTGGGTTGAGATAAAGACAGTTTAACAGGTAAAGCAAAAGCCACGCACACAAGCAAAGCAAAGCAAGGAATCCGTTTGCTCCTTCCCATGGGCAGGCAGGTGTTCAGCCATCTCCAGGAAAGCAGGGCTCTATGATGCGTAATGGTTACTTGGGAAGACAAACGCCATCACTCCGAACGTTCCCCCTTCCTTCTTCTTCCCCAGCTTTATATGCTGAACATGATGTCCTATGGTATGGAATAGCCCTTTGGTCAGTTTGGATCAACTACCTTGGCTGTGTCCCCTCCCAACTTCTTGTGTACCTGGCAGAGCATAGGAAGCTGAGAAGTCCTTGAGTAGTGCAGCAACAACTAAAACATCTCTGTATTATCAACACTGTTTTCAGCACAAATCCAAAACATAGCCCCATACCAGCTGCTAAAAAGAAAATTAACTCTGTCTCAGTTGAAACCAGGACAGTACCTCTCGGTTTGTAAGAACATCTCCTCCCTCTTCCTCAGAGCAGTCTTTTTGTCCTCTCCTCCATCTCACTTGCTTCTAGTGGGTCAGTGTCTCCCTCGTGACCTCCGTACTCTGTTCAAATCCCCTCCCCAGTGCCTTTGTGCCCTCAAGCCGCCTTCTGTCTCTCTGGCCATCTCGGCACCCCTCTGTTTCTGTTGCGACGCTTCCTGCGAGCGCCCTCGTGTTCCATGGCCGTCCTTTAGTTCTGCAGCAGGCTTTGTATCTTTCTTACTCAGAGACAACTCTTCCTCAGGCTTTCATTTTCCCTCAGAGCACTTTTACCTTTGCTCCGCCACGTCGGATGCCTCTGTTTGCCATGTCAGATGCCTCTGTTCGGTCCCCGGTTCCCTGAGGACATCTCTACTCTGTTCAGATTCCCTCTCGAGTACCTCATTGTGTCAGTAATCTTTTGTTTGTCTCTTTGTCCACGTTTCCCCCGCCCCCCGGAGCCCCCTCGTTCCTGTCACGACGCCTCCCGAGACTGTCCTCGTGCCCCACGGCACCCTTTGAGCTCTGCAGCCCTCTTTGTGTCTCTCTCTTATTTGGACAGAACCCCTCCTCAGGCTTTTGTTGTGCCCCACAGCTCTCTTACCTTATTCACTGCCATCTAGGATGTCTCCATTCCGTCGCTCATCCCCTGAGGACATTGCTGGGACACCCTCTTGAGTTTTGCGTTGCATGCCAGAGCCGCCTTCTGTCTGTCTCTCTCACTCTCGGCACCCTTCTTCTGCCGTCACCGTGCCTCCTGAGGCCGTCCTCGTGCCTCACGGCCCTCTGTGGCTCTGTAGCGCAATTTGCACCCTTCTTGCTCCCGAGAACCATTCCCGATGTCATCTTTCATCTCCAGGACACTCATGTTGTCCTCTGTGCTAGCTAGGACACCTCTGTTCAGTCCCTGGTCCCCTGAGGACATCTGTAGTCTGTTCAGATCCTGTCTGGACTTTTTCATCGTGTTCTCGAGCCTTCTTGTGTCTGTCCCTCTCGGAAGCCCTCTGCTACTGTCACGATGCCTTCCGAGCAGCACACTTTTAGCTCCGTAAGCCCCCTTTGGACTCGCTTTGTTGCAATCGCACCTCTCCTAAGATCTCTTAAGTTCCCAAAAAAGAGTGCTCTTGTTCTTTTCTGTGCCATCTAGGATGCCTCCGGAGGCTTTCCTTGTGCTCCACAGCATTTTGTTTGCACTTTACCTCCCTTTTAGGGGTCTCTCTCATGACCCCTCTGGTGCCAGTCACCGTGCTTCCCGAGACCTTCTTTGTGTCTCGCAGTCCTGTTTTTGCTCCGTAGCGGACTTTGATCCTCTCTCGTTACCTCCGAACCCCGTCCTCCGGTTGGTTTGTGACTGGAGCGCTTTTATCATCCTGTCTGCCGTCTAGGGTGCCTCTATTTGGTCCCAGGCCTCCTGAGGCCGTATCTACTCTGTTCACATCCCCTCCATACTTCCTCCTCGTGTCCCTGAGCTGCCTGTCCCCTTCTCTCTGGCCCATTTGGGACCCCTCTGATGGTGTCACGGTGCCTATCGATGCCTTCAAGGTTGCCCTTAGCACGCTTTTAGCTTTGTAGGGGACCTTGAACCCTTCTTGTTCCCTCAGAAGGCTTCCTGAGTCCGTATCTGTGATGCAGCCCAGGCATTCTGTCCTCTTTTCCCTCTAGCTGTGCCTCTATTTGTTCCCTGGCCCTCTGATGACACGTTTACTTGATTCAGATCCCCTCTGGATTTAATCGTCATGTCCCCAGTCCTTTTTCTGTCTCTCTGGCTCCCTCAGGACATTTTTTCTCCCAGTCACGATGCCTCCCGAGACCTTCCTTGTGCTCCATATCCATCTTGTAGCAATTTGAGCTGTAGAGCACTCATTTGTTCCTCTACGCTATCTAGGATCCCTGTGTTCAGTGCCTGGCCACCTGAGACCATCTGTACTCCGTTCAGATGATCACCTGAGTTCCTCCTTGTTGTACCAAGCCGCCTTTTGTCCGTCAGCCCCCCTCAACATCCCTTTCCTCACAGTCACAATGCCTCCCGAGCCCTTCTTTGTTCTCCACAGCACCTTGTAGCATATTATCTCGCTTTCTATCGTTCTTGTTCCGTCAGAGCCTCCCGTCTTTCTTTGCTACGCAGCGCTCCTTTATCTTTCTCTCTGCCATCGAGGGTGTCTGTTTGGTCCCTCTCTCGCTCAGTCATCTCTAGTTTGCCTAGATGCCCTCCTGAGACACCTCACTGTGTCTCTAAGCCTTCTTTTCTTACCCCGCCCGCTCCAGGCCATCGCCTGTTTGGGGCGGGCATCCGCCTGCCCGGAGCGTTGCCCATTTGCCCTATGTGGGTCCACAGTGTGAGTATCTATGATGTGCGTGCGCTAATCCCTTTCAGAGTGTGTCAGAGGGTCAGGATTTTGTTCTGTTTGGTGTCATGTTGTTCTGTTTTGTGCATTTGTTGAAGATTTGAGTTTCGTGCGGGAGGAAGCCAGCTATCTTAGTGGTTTTGGGATGAGGTGGGGTACACGTGTTTTAAGGTCATACCTTCTTTGCCAGGTGTTTTGAACTAATTGTATCTGATTTTCCTAGTGACTCACAAAGGGGTTTGAGGCACACCGATGGCGGGTGCTGTCGCCAAAAGGCAAAGCAGGGTCATAGCAGTCTTCCGTTTCTGGAGGTCCGGCTCAGCCATCTGCTGCAGAAATTTCTGTTATGTAGCAATGGGAATGGTAGCTTTCTTTTGATTTCCTGAAGAACAAGAGGCTGATGGAGCACGTTATAATGTGCATAGCACGTTAAATATAAGAGCATAATCGTTTTCTCTTCCTTTGGCAGTACAGGCACGCAAGGCCAGCCCGCATTCAAGGAACAGCACGAGGATATCCGTGTCGACCATCAGCGGAGGAAGGAAGTTTCTTTTGGAGGCCGAGGCGATGAAGCAGAGTCCTTATGTGTTCTGTTTGATCTTCAGCGTGGGTGAGGGGAGGGCCTGGGACATGCAAAACATGGTCCCGGACAGGGGAGCTGTCTATTACATGGGAGGCTGCGAGAGATATCATGGACACCGCTGGGCTGGCACTAGAACCCGGTGCTTGGCTTGACTGACCTGGCAGAACCATCCTGCCGTCTGAAGTAATGAATACTTCTGCACTGAGCTTTTACTAGCTCGGTCTTCATCACCTTTGGCTTTTCCTCATTGAGCTTGTATTTTGGCAAGAAGCATCTCTCATCCAGCATTTGGGTCTGAGGGGTTTCCATTAGACTTTGGGCGCCTGTCCTGTCATGCTCGGTATCTGTTTGCACTCAGGTCTCCTGTAACTCCTACGCAGTTTTGTCTTAAGACTTTATAGCGCAGTGTTATCTAATAGTAGCGTTCTGCATGCAAGCAGCTACGGGCAGCCCGGTCTCCTGCGCCATATACGTCAGCACTCTCGTGCGAGCGTGCTGCCTCCCGAGGGGTTCTCCATGCTGCAGTTTGTGGAGTCATTTGGGAGTTATTTGTCCATAAAGGAAGAGTCCGTGATTACACCAGCGACGGTCATTCGCTACCCGTACCTCTTTTGGCCTACCAGTCTCTGCCTATATTTGAGTCATCTGGCAGTAACTGTAATTTTTGTGTGTCGGTGGGTGGTTTGACGACTTCTTGCAGTTTAAGTAATAGATCTAGGCTAAGCAGGACGGTTGAGCCTCGGGCCGTGGCCTGCTTGGCGTTGCCTCTGGATCGACAATTAAGTTGAGACAGGTGGGTGTTTGTGGGGAAGCAAGTAGTATATAAATCTTCAATGGCAGGAGGACGATGTATCGTATTTTAATCTTGGGGTTTTTCCCTTGGTTTTGTTCCTCTCTCGCTCTCTTGTTGTTTTCCTTCTCTTTACAATTTATTATTATTATTTTGTTCCAATTATTAAAGTGTTCTTATTTCAACTCACGAGTTTTCTTATTTTTGCTCTTCCGATTCTCTCCCCCATCCCACCGGGGCAGGAGGGCGAGCGAGCGGCCGTGTGGTACTTAACTGCCGACTGGGGCTAAACCACAACGGTCCTTTTTGGCGCCCAATGTGGGGGCATGAATGGTTTGAGATAATAACAGATTAACCAGAGCGTATTAAGGAATTCAGATCTGTTAATAGTTGCGGGCCACGGTATGGATTCACCTGTTCTCGATATTGGTTTATCCGATCCACACCATGCTCATTTTTTTGCTGTACATGTTAAAGATCGGTGTTGGTTTTTGCAGTTTCCTGTGCTCTGCAGTGATTAGTGATGTTTTGCCTGGGAGATTTGTTATTAAAACAGTGACCTTGAGTTTACTTTGGCATCTAATTTTCATACTGAAACCATTACCGTGTGTCAGGTACCACCTCATGAAGACAATTAGCAATTATACTTCTTCGTCTGAGAGGTTTTTTTATGGAGGAAATACAAAATGGCACCTTGACTACCTTCTACAATGTTTCCTCCTTTGTTACAATAACTTTTCACTATCTTGAACATCCTTGGGTAGTTAAGATACGTCTATCGGTATCGCTTGGGAATATTGTTTTGGTTTTGTCTAAGGTTAGTAAGCAATTTAAGAATATCATCCAGAGATCCGCCCCAAGGCTGGTCTTTCTTTGCCACGCGGCACTCCTTTATCTTTCTCTCTGCCATCGAGGGTGTCTCTATTCGGTTCCTCTCTCTCGCTCGGTCATCTCTAGTTTGCCTAGATGCCCTCCTGGGACTCCAAGGCCCTCACTGGCTCTCCAAGCCTTCTTTTCTTACTCCGCTGCCTCCTCATTCCTCTACTGTCTATAACAATGTCATCCGAGTCCTTTCTTGTACTCCACAACACTCTTGTAGCACTTTGGCTCCATTTTGATTTTTTGGTTTATTTGTTTTGTCCACTTCAGAGCGTACTTCAGAGCTTTGCCATCTAGGATGTCTTCATTCAGTGCTCAGCCTCCTGATGACATCTGTATTTGGTTGAAAACCCCTTCAGAGTTCCTCATTGTTATCTCTGAGTCTTCTTGGGTCTCTCGGGCCCCCTCGGGACTCCTCTGCTCCCTTTACCAAGGTCTCGTGAGACATCTCCTATGCCCCAGAGCCCTGTTTTAGATTGGCAGGGCAATTTGCACCCCTCTCTTCCTCTCAGAACCCTTCCTGAATCCGCGTCTGTTACCAGTGTCAGTCTATGACCAGGAGAGCTCAGAGAAGGCTCCCTTAGGCTGTCATTTTTATAGATAAAGTGGTTGGCTCGTAGCCAAATTGCATGCGATAGGAAAGCTATGCGTGAGGCTCCTTGTACCCACAACTGTCTTTGTTCCTTGATAAACGAGTCTGTGAAAAGCCATCTGCTATTCATGTGTCAATCACATGATCGGTGTTCCAAGCTCATACGCATCGATGCTCACCGTGTCACTCGGCTTCTTTGTGGGTTCTCAGGGAACAGATCGGAACCGGAGGAGTTCTCGGCCCGGCCGCGGCTCAGGCCTTTACCTCCTTTGGAGCCTGTACCCACCTATTGCTAGTTTGGTTAAGAGGTCGAGCGCATCCATCACGCTCCACCCCGTGACTACAGTCAATCCGCTTTATCGACTCATGGAGCGGTAGCACGGTTACCTCTTGCCTCTGTGTCATAAATATGTGATGTATTGCAGATCAGGGGTAAGAGTCTAATTATTTGATAAGCTGTTTAGTTTAAGCGTCCTAATTAATGTGAGTTATATACTCTTTTATGTACAGAATCAATTGATTGTATGCGTTTTACCTCCTGGACTGATATAATTTGTTTCATTTTTTGCCAAGCTTTCATATACAGAACGATTATAAGCAATAAACATAGTAAGGTTAAAACTAACAAAACTACAATAGGATGCAATGTAATCAATTTGCCATGTTGACCAGAGGGTTTTTCCCTCATTAATGTGTAGGGGTGCTGTTGTAGCAGGGTGATCTGTTTGCAACTTCAATTTACGTTGGGGGCATTCTGTAAGGATGATTTCACGTGTTTTCCTGTTTAGAGGCCAACCTCAGCTGTGGGCTGCAAAATAAAGTGCTTCTTGGCCTGTGGGGCCTAATTTTTGATGTAATCGTTCCCCCCGTCGGTACCATTTGGGATCTGGTGTATCTCCTGTTTTTGTTCCCCTAATTCTGGCTAATACATCTACTTGTTGGTGAATCATTTTGTGGCTGGTTGGTCATTGTGTACATGGCCTTTTTCCCATCCTAGTTTAAAGGGCGCCTGTTTGGCTATATCTAATAGTAATTGCCAGTCTTCAGTTCTCCAAACTGGGGATCTATTTACTTTCCAATTTAGGGCTTCCCGTTGACAAAGCCATTGCGTGGCACCTGCCCGCACGGCATAGGAGTCGATATAAGATAACTTTTGCTCCGTTTTGTGCTGCTAGAACAACTGCCCTTAGTTCTCCCACTTGTGCACTACCTTCCCCACCTTCTATTACTTGTTTGCCGGCGGTAATTTCTAATGCAGCGGCTTTAGTACCGCCGTTTGCCGTTTACCCTCTTTGCCGAGGCATTGGTAAACCAAATGCCTTTGGTCGGTGTTTTCTCAGCGAGGGGAGGCGCATTGAGAATCGGTGAGGGTTTCCATGGCTCTTTTAGTGCTAGGGGGTCAGTGTTTACAGGTATTTGTAATTTGGAAATTTTTGTATGTCCTTCAGTCAATTGCATTTCATCTGCTACTCCTATCAGGTAGGCGTACCATTTTCCAGTGGTGGGTTTCTGTGCAATTCCTTCTGGTGGAGAAGTTTCCTGGATTGGGGCATCTGTAACTGTTCTATTTTACTTAGGGTGTGCGGTGGTATTGCCACACTACCTGCAATCTACCAAGTACCTAAAATGTTTACTTCTCTACTCGGTCCCTGACGTCTTTCTAGTGGGACTTCAATTCTAGTGGGAAGCTGCCGCTTCCCCCACCTTTTCAGCGGAGGTCCCTCTGATTAGGATATCATCTATATATTGGTACAGTTTCACATCTTGAAATGTCTTGAAATGTCTAGTCTTGAGTGAGACTATCTGTAAGAACTCGGCGAGCGCAGCGTGAGCAATCGGGGGTGAATGTTTATATCCCTGTGGGAGTCTGTTAAAAGTGTCTTGTATGCCTTTCCAAGTAAAAGCAGATTTCTCTTTATCCTCCTCCTGCAAGGGGACCATAAAGAACATATCTTTCACATCTAGCACTGCCGTCCACGGCTGTGCGGCCGGTTGTAGCGTGGCTGTCAAAGTTGCAATACTAGGTACTGCAGCCATTAGCAGAGCTGCGTTGGCATTTAGGCACCGATAATCGTCAGACACCATCTCCCATTTGGCTTTCGGACTGGCCAGACCGGTGAATTGTATGGGGAGTGGGTTTCTGGAAATAATGTGCCATTTTTCCAAGTCTGCTATTACTTTGGAAATTCCATTTTGTGCCGCAGCAGGAATCGGGTATCAGAGTACATTAGTAGTCTTGGAATCGGGGAGCGCAGGGGCTGCGCGGAGTACGTGCGCTGCATTCTCCTGATTTCTGTCGGGGTTAGGGTTGATATTTGAACCGCAGGACCATACGCTGCTGTCAGGCAGGCGCCAGGTTCAGCTGTTCAAAACATCAAAACTCAAAATATTTTCACTGTGATCTTTGATTGCAAAGCAAGTAGACGACATGCACTTCTCGCTCGGGAGCCATAAATTAACTTTCATGGCTTGGCAAGTAACGCTCGCTCCGTTCACTCCGGTTATTTTAACTGTCTGCCGTCCGAGTCTGTCGCGGATGGAGCGATGGTGCGCTTCACTCGCAACAGAGAAGTAAAAATATAGTTTATTGATACAGAATAGGGAGTTAACAAAGTTCAATGCGACAGTGTTTAACAAGATTTGATGGCGAGGTACACTTGATTATTTACTGCATAGAGGACAGGGTCAGACAAAACCGTCAGGGAGATTCTTCCGTTGAGTCATGAGGTTCGGAAAAAGATCCCCTTGCTTTCTAAACTCCTCCTCAGAGAGGAGTCTAGGTGCGGCTAGATCCAGTCCTAGTCCCAGACTCGGTCAACGGTTTATGTCTAAAGGACTATATGTGCGCAATCAATCCTTTATATCACTTAGCTAAGATTTCAAAGTTTAGCATGCTATTAGTCACTTACCGAGAAACTGTTGCGGCAAGGAATCTCTCAACCTTGAGGAGTAACCTTGAGAGGCATCCCCGCTCAAGGGGAGATCCCGGCGTGCAGCCCGCTGCCGTGCAGGAGAGCTCCAAGGGCTCTCGGGCCGCTCGCTATTTATGGGGGATAAGATGATTGACCCATAGTCATATTTGCATGCCGACCACAGATTTGAGTTTCTTCGGTGGGCGCATTGCACAGTAGCCCTAGGCTCTTGTGTTGCTGTCTGTCTCCTGAATCCACTTTGAGCCGATGCAGCCATCGTGACCAGATGCATCCATTACAATCGCCACCGGTGGTTATCACCTGAGCAGGGTTGCAGGAGATAAAGGTCGGGGGCTGGGGAAGCACACCGTCACAGGGTCGCACGCCCAGCTTCTCGGCATTTTGTTGTGTTAGTATTGAAATTTCTGCTTCCATATCTATTAGAAATGTTATCGTTTGTCACTGAGGGCCAACTGGAATTAAAATATAAGGGCCTCCTTCATGTAGCCATGGCTAGGCTTCCACTTGCCGGACAGACCGGCCCAATTGCTCTCCTGGCGTTATTTGTTTTTTGATCTCAAGCTTTGTAATTCCTCCTTAAGGGGGAGGAAAGAGTTGTCGCTCGCTCTCGGAGCTGGCAATGGCGCCGGAGTATTTGGAGTACGTTCTGTCCTTTCTCCGTCGCCATGTTTCTGAAACGCTTGAGTTAGATTCAGGATAACGCTAGTAGGCTGTCCCTTAATCGCAGCTCTGGGAATGCCCAGTGCCAATGCTCTCCTCCACACTTCATTTCTCTACTCCCGAGACTCTGCTTGTGAGTCTTGAGGTGTATTTTCCCTTGGTTTAGTTCCTGTTCCCTGTGGGGGTGTTTGTTTTACCGGTCGCATTTGATGATCTCTTGTTTGGGATCTTGGGTCCCATTTCTCGGTCGACAGATCATCCCACCCTAATCATGGCTACGATTTACAATACCGTGCGTTAATTCTGCCCACGTAGGGAGTTGTCTGTGGGGATCATCACCGTCAAATTCCTCATTTTGCCCTGTGTCTCTTTTACTCTCATCCCATTTTGCAATTAAATAAGGCTTAAGAATTGCCAGGGCTCCCCTAATTAGTGGCTTTAGCCTGTTGTAATCTACCGTAGCAGATATCGGGGTGTCACTGGACTCTCCACGTTTATGCATATGCAGGTGGCTTTGGCGATGGCAGCGGAGAGTTCACTTAGGGAATGGACGGCACTTACAGAAGGTTCACCTCAATCCAAGGCATCTATTCCCCCAGCCCAGTAGGCTACCCTACTGGTGATAGAATGGCCTTCATCTGTCAGGTTGGGTCCTAGGTTTAAGGAAATTCCTCTACCCCAATAACAGTTTGCTTTGTCTCCACTCAACATTATTCGGTCACCACCGCCGAGGCAGACGCACCGCAAATATTCAGTTTCAGTGTCACGTGGCTTTCTGCTGTATTTCTCTTGTAATTTTGCCAGTCGTAATGCATCCCATGGAGTGCTTTGCATACTATATCGCTGACCGCCTCCTCCAGGTCCTTCAGAGTATTCCGCTTTAATAATGCGCCTAGTCTTATATTCGGAGGAGTCCGGAAAGGGTAGCGGGTTAGCATTTTCTTCTTCACGGTCATCTGGATCACCCCAGTATCACCATCCCAATCCTCTGGGGACACTATGAGTTTCCTAATTGGCATGGCATTAGGGGGATGCAGGGCTGCATGAGCACCATCTCGATCTTTTCTTCCAACTTTTGTGTTTTCTCCTTTTCTTCCTGTAATTGTTGCTGCAGCTGCTCCATTTTCAAAGACAGTATTAATTCAGCTGCCTTTCTGCCTTCTATTTCTTCTTTTAGGTCCTGCTCCTTTTTATTGTTCTTTTTCCTATCCTGATAAGCAGCTTCTAAACAGGTACCTAGCATTTTGCCAGTAATTCCTTTCCCTTTTCCATCCTTTGTACGTCCCCTGGCCACTTTTAGCTGTTCTTTCACGGCTTCCTAATTATGCCACTTATCACGAGCCCATTCTTCTGAGAATCTGGGACTCGGACTTATTCCACGCTTCCATAAGTAAACAGCAATACTACTTGCCATCCTGCCGACGACACCGGTTTGTTGCAAAAGAGCTCTTTAGATTGCTTAAAAAAAGAAGATCACTGTCAAAGGTATTGGAAAAAAATGGTTTTAATATGATGTTGTAAAAGTGCAACTTAACAAAGTTCAGTGGCAAGGTTCACTCTATTAATTACTGCACGGAAGAAACCTACAAAGGAAAATTGGGTTACACTCGAGTTAGAATGATTCGTAGAGAGACCGGGAATACAAAAGGGTACGGAGGACCCTCCCCTTGAGTCACCAGGTTCGGAGTAGACCCCTTGCTTTCTAAACTCCTGATGGAGCTTAGGTGTGGCTAGGTCCAATCTTAGTCTCAGACTTGGACAACGGTTTATGTCTAAGGGATTACATATGCAAAATTTATCAGTGTTGCCCTACTACAAGGTTATGCGTGATATAGGTCACTTACCAAAGATCTGCTGTTGGTATAAGGTCTCTCTGCCTCGAGGAGCGACCTTGAGAGGCGTTCCAGCTCAAGGGGAGATCACCGCTATACAGCCACGCTGCCTAGCAGGGAGAGCTCAAAGGCAGCTCGCTTTGGCTGTCATATTTATAGATAAAGCAGCTGGCTCGTAGTCAAATTACACACGATAGGAAAGCTATGCGTGAGGCTCCTCATACCCACAACTTTCTTTGTTCCTTGCTAAATGAGTGTTGGAAAGGCCATCCGGTATTCACGTGTCGATTGCACGATCGATGTTCCAAGCTCATATACGTCATAAGACAGCTCAGGTTGGGTTACCGCTGCACTTGCACTGCTTCTTGTAAGGCTTGTCCTGCATTGGTTCAGGTGGTTCCTGCTATAGTCATTCCCATAGCATGCAAGTCAAATCCTGGGTTACAACAATTTAAAGGTATTTCCATTACAGTCTCCACCCCTGGTCCCTTTGGATCAGACCATTGGGTTTAACGTTGCCATGAGCTCCTCCCCTTGCCCCTGCTCCGGCTTGGGCTTATCCACAGACTGCGGTCCCTTAGGGGAGTACCTGCACCAAGTGGCGCCTCATCTATGAGCCAGTCTCTCCAGGGCTCTACCTGCTGCAGCATAGACTTATGCACAGCCACAGTCGCTTTGAGGTGCCCCATTCCGGCGTGGCCTTCTCCATAGGCCACCGTGCCTTGAGATATATACGCACTTCAGCACGGCCTCGCCCACAGCCACAGCCCCTTCAGAAGTAAACCTTCTGCAACGTGCCCTTACTGACAGCTGCAATCCCTCCAGGGGTGTACCTGCTCTGCCGTGGGTTTATCTAAGGCCACATGCTTTCAGGTGCTCCAGCGTGACCTCATGCACAGCCACTGATGCTTCAAGGCGTACCTGCTGCAGCATGGACTTATCTACAGCTATAGATGCTTTGAGGTGTACCTTTTTCCAGCGTGCACTTATCCTTGAGCCAGTATCCCTTCAGAGGGATACCTGCTGCAGCACAGAAATAAGCATGGCCACGGATGTGTCAAGAGGTACCTGCTGTGGCATCGGCTTATCCACGGCCACAGACACTTTGGGGGGTCCTGCTCCCACGTGGAGTCATCCACAGGTCACGGCCCCTTTGACTAGAGTTCACAACGGAGTTCCAGCCTGTCCAGTACAGCAGCACAGAAACGACGGCGATGCCCCGGCCATCTGCCCGCGAAGGTGTAGTCTAACAGGAGCTGGTGGAAGGCCAGGGCTTATGTAAAGCTGATAAGGGGGATTCAGACTGCAAAGGGGAACGTGTAAACAAGCATTAGTGTCCTTGGAAGTAAAGCACATCCTGGAGAAATAGGAAAGCTAATTACCATGTTTTGGGAACCATGTGAACCTACTAGTAGAAGTGTGATAAAAAGCACCCTCAGGAAAACTGTCCTCCTTATCATACTAAAAGTCACACCTCTCGAGCCGGAGACCCCGGCCCAAGCACAGTGCCCTCACCTCTGAGCGTGTGCAGCACATTGAAGTAGCGCTGTAGCTTTAAGTTGAAGTAAGAGAAATGTAGACCAATAGAAAACTGCTTTGTGTAACTACTTATGCCTAAGTATAACTAGACCGTATAAATACCGTACCTGCATGACCGAACTTTGCGCTAGCTTTGCGGAGCTACCGCCTACCACCCATCTCTGCACAGACATGAAATAAAATACCTCTGCCCTGTGTGTATATTGGCGTCTTGCACACAGGGTAAATGACCTCACGCTTGTGGGATAACAGTTTTGACGCCCCAGATGGGACCGAGCTGACAGCCTCGCCCGGTTCGTCTTGCCGCATCCGACAGGGAGAAGAGGCCTGAGCGGACTCCAGTGCGCACCGACCTGTCGATCGAGGACTCCTTCAGCTCCTCTCCTGCAGTCGGGCGGTAAGCGACGCAACGGTGCAATGCTAGTGAAAAGAGGTATTTTTTGGGGATTGGAGAAAAGGGGGATAGGGGCGAGATCTCTCGGGAAGCAGGCAGCCTGTGTTCTGTTCTGGGCTCTGCATAAGACGCACCAGGAAAGACACGTGGCAGTAGCATAGTTCTGTTTGTTTCTCCACGCTGTCCCGTTCAACAGAGGGAGACGTCCCTCGTTCTGGTTTGTGTAGAGATGCTGGGGTTTTCGGTACCGATACGGGCACTGCCGCTTCCCAGGAGGCACCCCTTTGCTCTCCTCTAGGATGCATCCTGAAGCATTGCAAGAAATTTGGGGGGGATCCCATGACTAAAAATCAGCTAAAACGATATCGTAATCAACGGTGGCCACAATATCCATGGGAAGATGGTGAAAAATGGCCTGAGAATGGATCCTTGAAATATAACACTATATCGGAATTAATGTTGTGTTGTCTGAGAACTGAAAAATGGGATGAAATGCCTTAGGTGGATATATTTTTTTCGTTAAGGCGCGATTGGGATATTAGGAAGAAAGGTGGTTTAGTGGATTCTAAACATCAGATTGGAATATATGCGTTAAAAGAGAAAAAGGGAAAACCTCGTTGTATTGAATGGGAAAATTTGGAAGAGGATATTCAGCTGTCGGTAGCTCCCCCCAAACAGCCCAAATCTGACAGCTCAAGTGGTGATGGAGTTGTGAGTGCTATCTCTAAAAGAACAAGGGGAGAGAAACCGATAGTTCGATCTCCCCTCGGACAGGCTGTAGGGCCTGAAGGAACAGCGGTATCCGTACACGTACCTTTTACTGCTTGTGATTTATTAAACTGCAAACGGGCAGTCGGATCCTATCGAAACAATCCAGAAGGAATGTATAGTACTGTTAATCATGAGTCATAATCCTAACTGAGGAGTTGTACAGGCTCTCCTAGAATATTTGTTTCCCACTGAGGAGAGGAGAAGAATTTTAGAGAAGGCCAGAGAGGGACTGATCCAACAAGGCGGGGGGGTGCCTAATACCGATACGTACCTCCCGAAAGAGGATCCGGAGTGGGATCCAGACACAAGTGTGAGGGATTAGAGAGGGTAAAGGAATATCAGAAGTGAATTTTGTACGGGATTCAACAGGGAGTGCAAAAGCCCAAGAATTTATCTCAACTATCTGAAGTAAGGCAGGGGCATAAGGAAACCCCGTCAGCCTTCTCTGAGAGATTGTGTGAAGTAGCTCGAAAACGGACAGATCTGGATCCGGAAGGTGATAGGAATTCAAAGTTATTTAACAGGCTGTTTATCGGTCAAGCGGCAGCAGGTATAAGAAAGAGATGACAAAAGGTAGGGGGCGAGGATGGCATGACAGTCTCACGGTTCTTCTCAATGGCATGTAAGGTACGTAATAATCGGGAGGAAATAGAAGAGAAGGAGAAGCGGGGACGAATAAAGCTGCAAGCTTCTTTGTTGGCTGCCTTGACGGAAAAACAAGAAAGAGGGAGAGAAAATACAGGAGGTGAATTTTGTGGGTGAGGAAGGGGCTGTAGAAATAATAGTAGAAATGGTTATGACATTCCCCTGGGAATGAATCGGCGTGCAAATTGTAAGCAAGAGGGCTATTGGAAAAAAGATTGTCCACGCCGTCTGAGTAATGTGGAAAGAGAGACCGAAGAAGGGGTTGGAGTCATGACGGAGATTGACGGGTTGGACTGAAGGGGGCCAGAGCAATCTATTAAAGCTTCCCCATATGATCCTCTGGTTCCAGTCAAGCTGGGGAATGAAATAATAGATTTTTTTTTTTATTTTTCATTGATAGTGGAGCCACACATGCTGTAGTAAGTAGTTGTAGGGGACTCTCCTGATTTCAGCTGAGATAGAGTTAATTTTCTTTATAGTGGCTGGTATGGGGCTATGTTTTGGAGTTGTGCTGAAAACAGTGTTGATAATACAGAGATGTTTTAGTTGTTGCTGCACTACTCAAGGACTTCTCAGCTTCCCATGCTCTGCCAGGTGCAGAAGAAGCTGGGAGGGGACACAGCCAGGATACTTGATCCAAACTGACCAAAGGGCTATTCCATACCATGTGACATCACGCTCAGTATATAAAGCTGGGGAAGAAGAAGGAAGGGGGGATGTTCAGAGCGATGGCGTTTGTCTTCCTAAGTAACCATTACGCATCATGGAGCCCTGCTTTCCTGGAGATGGCTGAACACCTGCCTGCCCATGGGAAGGAGCGAACGAATTCCTCGCTTTGCCGTGCTTGTGCGCGTGGCTTTTGCTTTACCTATTAAACTGTCTTTATCTCAACCCATGAGTCTTCTTACTTTTGCTCTTCCGATTCTCTCCCCCATCCCACTGCGGGGGGAGTGAGCAAGCGGCTGTGTGGTGCTTAGTTGCCGCCTGGGGCTAAACCATGACAGTCCTTTTTGGCGCCCAACGTGGGGCACGAAGGGTTTGAGGTAATGGCAGATTTGATTGGAATGTGCCAGATGATAGAATTTATAGCTGTTATTGCTGTTTAGCTATTAATCGGCAGGCTTCTGTGCTTGCCATAGGCTTGCTTGCCTTACTGTACGCTAGAGTCTAGGGCTCGTTAGTGGCTGCTTTTTGCTTTCACTGCTTGCCGTGCTGCTTATCACCTTACTCTGCTGTGCCGGGGAACATTTTGATAACATCAACGGCGATGTGCCTGGGCTGGCAGATGGCCTGGACATCGCTGCTGGTTCTGTGCTGCTGTACTGAACAGGCTGGAACTCCAGTGTGAACTCGAGTCGAAGGGACTGTGACCTGTGGATGAATCCACGTGGGAGCAGGACACCCCAAAGCGTCTGTGCCCATGGATTAGCCCATGCCAGAGCAGGTATATCTTGAAATGTCTGTGGCCATGGTTATGTCTGTGCCACAGCAGGTATACCTCTGAAGGGATTCTGGCCTAAGTATAAGTCCACGCTGGATAAGGTGCACCTCGAAGCATCTGTGGCTGTGGATAAAGTCCATGCTGCAGCAGGTACACCTCGAAGCATCTGTGGCTGTGGATAAAGTCCATGCTGCAGCAGGTACACCTCAAAGAACCAGTGGCTGTGCATGAGGCCATGTTGGAGCAAGTTTACTTCTGAAGGGACTGCATTCTGTGGAGAAGTCCAAGCTGGAGCAGGGGCAAGGGGAGGACTTCATTGCAGTGTTAAACCTGATGGTCTGGTCCAAAGGGACCAGGGGTGGAGACTGTAATGGAAATACCTTTGAATTGTTCTATCCTCTGATTTGAGTTGCATGTTGTGGGAATTACTATAGCAGAGCAGGCACCCCTTGTTGCTAGCCAGGCTAGGAGCAAGGGGAGGAGTTTATTGCAATGTTAAACCCTATAACCTGGCCCAAAAGGACCAGGGGTGGAGATTGTAATGGATATACCTTTAAAATGTTGTAACTCACGATTTGAGTTCCATGTTATAGGAATTACTACAGCCGGAACCACCTGAGAAATGGAGGAGAAGCCTTACAAGAAGCAGTGCAAGTGCAGCAGTGACCTGACCTGAGCTGGCTTTGGCGCCCAATAACTCCAAGAAACACACCACCTCTCCTGTCCTGAGTAACAACCATAAGAGATGAAGACCAAAGTCATGGACTAAATGAACTCAGTGGACATTTTGTGGACATTTATGGACATTTTGCAAATATTTTGTAGGGGTGGTCCATAGACTAGGAGACTGGTATGTGTGTATTATATCAAAGGGTGGGAAGGGTGATGGTGGGTAATGAGAATGTATTGGATAGTGTGAGACCTGAGCATGACGTAAATGGTATGGAATAAGGGGTGGATACTGTCCTGCTTTCAGCTGAGATAGAGTTAATTTTCTTTATAGTGGCTGGGACGGGGCTATGTTTTGGATTTGTGCTGAAAACAGTGTTGATAATACAGAGATGTTTTAGTTGTTGCTGCACTAGTCAAGGACTTTTCAGCTTCCCATGCTCTGCCAGGTGCAGAAGAAGCTGGGAGGGGACACAGCCAGGATACTTGATCCAAACTGACCAAAGGGCTATTCCACACCATATGATGTCATGCTCAGTATATAAAGCTGGGGAAGAAGAAGGAAGGGGGGATGTTCAGAGCGATGGCATTTGTCTTCCCCCAAGTAACCGCTACGCATGATGGAGCCCTGCTTTCCTGGAGATGGCTGAACACCTGCCTGCCCGTGGGAAGGAGCGAACGAATTCCTCGCTTTGCCGTGCTTGTGCGCGCGGCTTTTGCTTTACCTATTAAACTGTCTTTATCTCAACCCATGAGTTTTCTTACTTTTGCTCTTCCGATTCTCTCCCCCATCCCACCGAGGGGGAGCGAGCGAGCGGCTGTCTGGTGCTTAGTTGCTGGCTGGGGCTAAACCATGACAGGGACCCTTAAGTAGAACTAAAATAAGCGTTGTTGGTGCAAGAGGGAAAAAGACTTTAAGGCTGTTTTTACAACCTATGGAATGTTCCATTGGAAACACTAAATTAACTCCTGAATTCCTTTAGATGCCAGAATGCCCCGTACCATTGCTTGGGTGGCATTTACTTGTAAACTGAATGCACAACTAACTTTTTCTGAAGACTCTATTCAGTTGCATATTCCTCCAGAGACTGCCTGGAAAGCCCAGATATGTTTGTTTATCGAGAAAGATCCTAATGAAAAAATGAATATTTCAGAGGACATACTGAATGCGGTCATACCCCCGGTGTGGGCATCGGAGATACCCGGACGAGCAAAGAACGCGACCCTGGTAAAGACCGAACTGAAACCAGGAGCTCAATCGGTAAGAAAGAAACAATACCCCGTTAAGCCGGAGGCCCGAAAAGGATTAAACCTATAATAAGCTCCTTTTTAGAACATGGAGTGTTAACGGGAGCGCCAATCGGAATTTAATACTCCCATCCTACCTGTAAAGAAGCCCCATTCTTCTGAATATAGACTGGTACGGGACTTAATGAGAAATTAACGCAAGGACAGTAGACGTCCACCCTCTGGTTCCAAATCCATATACCCTTCTTACTACAATCCCTAACAGTAATACTTATTTTGCAGTGTTAGATTTAAAGGATGCCGCCTTCTCTATACCTGTGGATGAGCAGAGCCAGACCATCTTCGCCTTTGAACGGGAGAACGCAACTCCAGGACGAAAGACGCAACTCTGCTGCACCGTCCTTCCCCAGGGATTCGAGAACGGCCCTACCTCATTTGGTAAGGTACCGGCCAAAGAATTGGAACTATGGCAAAAGGATCACGATGCCGTAACATTGTTGCAATATGTTGATGATTTGCTAATTGGTTCTGACAGTTATGAGGCATGTCTGGAAGCCACCACCAGTTTGCTTAACTTTCTGGGCTTGGCAGGGTATCCGGTTTCTAAGAAAAAGGCTTAGCTGGGGGGGGCGGGGAAAGGTGCAATATATGGGGTTTGAAATCACCAAAGGACAGAGAGAATTAAGTACTGAGAGAAAAGAGGCCATTTGTAGAATTGCTGTACCGACATCAGAGAAGCAATTAAGAGGATTTCTGGTGATGGCCGGATGGCGTCGCTTACGGATTCCCGATTTTGGACTAATTGCCAAAGCACCGTATGCTGCTGTGAAAGGACCCGAGGGGATTCTCGAATGGACACCTGAATGTAGGAAGAGTTTTGATGAAATTAAAAGGAAACTCACGGAGGCTCCCGCTTTGAGACTCCCGATTTTGAGGAAACCCTTCCAATTATATGTACGTGAACGACAGCGAGCGGCATTAGGAGTTTTGACACAAAGGTCGGGGAGCCGGAAAAGACCGGTGGGATACTTTTCAAAGCAATTAGATGAAGTCAGTAAAGGTTGGCCTGCTTGTTTGAAGGCAGTAGCAGCTACTGCAACCTTAGTTGAAGAATCTGAGAAGTTGACATTTGGCCAACCTATTACTGTATTTGTACCTCACGCCGTGTCTTCTTTTCTTGAAAATAAAGGGCATTAGCGGATCTCCCCACGCAGGTTAGCTAAATATCAAGCTGCGCTGCTGGAACAAGATGAAGTTGTAATCTCCCCGACCTCTGCTCTAAATCCTACAACTCTGCTCCCGATTTCCAAATCCAGTGAATTGCATCGTGACTGCTTAACAACCAGCATACTCTAGCAGGCCTGATCTGCGAGACAAACCCTTATCAAATGCAGAACCAGAGTTATTTACTGATGGAAGCGGTTTTATGTCGGAAGGAAGACGGAAAGCTGGATAGCCAGCGGTAACACATTCTCAGGCCTTAGAAGCTATATCTTTGCCTAGTAATACATCTGCTCAAAAGGCAGAATTGGTTGCGCTAACACGAGCTTTGGAGCTTAGGGAAAGCGAGTCGATATTTACACAGATTCTAAGTATGCATTCGGAGCAGCGCACGCACGTGGGACAACTGGGAAAGAAAGAGGACTATTAAGTTCACACGGGACTCCGATCAAATATGGAACAGAAATAATGAAGCTCTTACAGGCAGTCCTTCAACCAAAGGAGGTTGCTATAACGCATCGTAAAGCACATCAGAAGGGAAACGATGAAATCACAAAGGGAAATCGAAAAGCAAACCCGTTAGCAAAAGAAGCAGCATTACAGAAATCAAAATTTGAAGGGGCTTTAATTCCAGTACCCCTTTGGAATTATCCGCCCCCACAATATACCGAGAAGCAAAATCAATTGGCAGAGCAATTAGATTGTTCCAAAAGCGATCAGGGTCGGTGGGTGACACCACTGAAGCAATTATTAATTTATGAAAAGATGATGGAAATTCTACTTGAGAAACTGCACCGAGAAACACACTCGGGAGCAGATGCATTAGGACTAATTGCCAAAAGACACGTCATTGGGCCAAGAACGCAAAGCCTAGCAGATATAATAGTTAAAAAGCACGCTATCTGTTGTGCCAATAACCCCAAAATGGCAAAGAAAATAATGGGAGGAATCGTAAAATGAGGAACAACTCCCGGGGAATACCGGCAAATAGATTTTATGGAATTGCCGAGGCGTAATCTGTATAAATATTTGTTGGTAACGGTAGACCGTTACCAACCTTTTCTGGTTGGCCCGAAGCTTTCCCCTGTTGTACTAACAAATCTAAGGAAGCGATTAAAATTTTATTGCAAGAAACTATCCCCAGATTCAGGGTTCCAGAAGGTATATTCTCCTATAACAGACCCCGCTTTATTGCAGAAATAGCGCAGGGAGTTTTTAGATTTCTAAATGTTAAATGGGATTTGCATACCCCTCGGAGGCCACGGTCCAGTGGCAAAGTAGAAAGAATGAATCGAACGCTAAAAAGACAGATTTCTAAAGCGTGCCATTGAGGAAACTCAAAGGAAATGGGTAGATATTTGAGCCATAGCATTAATGAGAGTAGCAATTACACCCAGAGTTAGGGAAACTGTTAGTGCATTTGAGATCCTGTATGTGAACGGTATCCAATCGATCATTTAACCGCCATGGGAGACCGCATGCATGTCAAGGGACAGGCTGTAATTAACGAATATTTGATTTTTCTCTCGCAGAATTTATCCTCCCTGAGTAGGTAGCTAAACCAGGAGACTCCCGTTCCCTTGGACACTCCGATACACCCATTCTAACCAGGAGACACGGTCTACGTGCGAACTTGGAAAGATGAGCCCTTGAAAGAAAAGTGGAAAGAACCTTATACGGTGCTATTGAAAACATATACAGCAGTAGAGGTGAATGGGATTGACTCCCGGATTTGTTATACCAGAGTTGAAAGGGTTAAATCCCCGACTAAAACCTTACTGTGATACATAGACTCGCGGGTTTTTTTTTAGTTTCGCTCACATCCTTGTTCTCTTTTGTTCTCTTCCCCTTTGCAAAGATAGTTTTAGTTACCTGCTGAGCAGAGTTGACGGTAGGACATCTCCTGTAACTTCTTACCCGATAGGACTCAACACGCCTTGAGCAAGCTCGTTCGGCTTCCTAATTAAATCACAGATAACAGGAACTCGGGACCTTTGTGCCGAAGAGAAGCACCAAAGAACTAGTTTAACTCGACCCCCTTGTAACATTCCCAGGCCGAAGGAGGACCGATGAGCTAAGTCAATGGCTATCTATGGACAAAGGAAGCCCAAAGTTCAACTAGCAGACAACGTGAGGAAGACTACGGAAGACCACCGGGAGGGTGAAGAGACCCTAACCCTAATTTTACTGCGCATGCTCGGACTACGTAAATGAACTCTGGGAACTCATCACCATAAAACTGCCCTTTTCAGGAAATCTGATGACTACGTATGATTTTCCTGTATATGAACCGAGGTGTTGCGCTAACCCGGCGGAGCGATCCCCAGCCAGCGCTGCCCAGCGCTGCAATAAAGAATACCCGCTTAGTAGTCATCCCGACTATCGAGTCCCGATTTCGGCTTTTCACGACCGCAGAGTAAAGGCGGCACCAGACCAGGACAAGCGGATCTCTGCGCCAACTGGATAACTGAAACTCTGACTAACCAGGGACTGTCGATGAATCATATCAAGGTTTTTCTTTTAGAAAAGTACTATTAGAATTATTCCTAGGACACTCTCAGAAACTGTTATTAATTGAGCACGGTCCAATAAAAATTTTATCTCTGACATCGATTAACCTAGCATTTACTTTTCATAACAGATATCTAGTCTTAAAACTTGTCCATTTCTTTGGAAGAATCCATTACATCAGCGGTATAATGGCCTGTTTGCCATTACGTAAATCTGCAGCCGATCCCCTCGAGCGGGGAATTTTAGCTTTAGATTTAAAGCAAAGCTATCTTCATTCTCCAAATTACCTGCTTTCAGAATAGAATGCGGTTAGCGAACGCGACTAGAGTAGGATTACAAGATTTAAAATACTCAGTGACAGGAAACGTCAAAAATTACGTTGCGGAATAGGCTAATCTTAGATTTAATGTTACTACCGGAACACAGGGTATGTCGGTACCTAAAACTGAAAAACAAAGATTGTTGCATCCATATCCCCAATATAACCGAACATTTAGCTCAACAACTAGGTGAAATAAAATAAGTGGCAAAATCAAGTAGAGATATTCAGGCCTCTAAGCAAAATGTTACAAAGGTTTGGGTTCTCCCTAACCCCGCACGGTTGGCAAGTTTACTTCAAACGATGATTATAATTGTAATCGTCGTGATATTCATCTGTATTGTTAGCGGTGCCTTAACATGTGTTACACGACTAATTGTACAAGTGACTACGGGAAATAATATACTATTAATGAGAACTAATAATGAGACATATGGGGACTATGAAGAAAAGTCTCACAGTCACAAACGGGGAAATTGTAGTCTAACAGGAGGCGGTGGAAGGCCAGGGCTTACGTAAAGCCGGTAAGGGGGAATCAGACCGGAAAGGGGAACGTCTAAACAAGCATTACTGTCCTTGGGAGTCGAGCACATCCTGGAGAAATATGAAAGCTAAGTACCACGTTTTGGGAACCATCTAAACCTCCTAGTAGAAGCGTGATAAGAAGCACCCTCACGCAACCTATCCTCATTATAATACTAAAAGTCACACCCCTCGAGCCGGAGACCCCGGCCCAAGCAGAGAGCCCTCGCCTCTGAGCGTGCGCAGCATATTAAAGTAGCGCTGTAGCTTTAAGTTGAAGTAAGAGAAATGTAGACCAATAGAAAACTGCTTTGTGTAATTACTTATGCCTACGCATAACTAGACCGTATAAATACCTTACCTGCGTGACCGAACTTTGCGCTAGCTTTGCGGAGCTACCGCCTAGCACCCATCTCCGCGCAGACACGACATAAAATATCTCTGCCCCGTGCGTATATCGGCGTCTCGCACAGCGGGTAAACGACCTCGCAGTCACGGGATAACGCAGGCACGTCGCCGTTGCCGTTATCCAAGCGTTCCCAGGCACAGCAGAGTCATGCGATCAGCAGTACAGCAAGGTGTGAAAGTAAAAAGCAGCCACTAACAAGCACTAGACTGTCATATACAGTAAGGCAAGCACGCCCCACGGTAAGCACAGAAGCCTGCCAATTAATCGCTAAACAGCAATTAACAGCTATAACTTTGGTCTAGCACACGGCAATCAAACCTTTCGTTATCTGGAACCCTTCGAGCCCCACGTTGGGCACCAAAAAGGACCGTCACGGTTTAACCCCAGCCAGCAACTAAGCACCGCTCAGCCACGTGCTCGCTCCCCCCTGGTGGGAGGGGGGAGAGAATCGGAAGAGTAAAAGTGAGAAAACTCACAGGTTGGGTTAAAGATGGTTTAACAGGTAAAGCAAAAACCACGCACACAAGCAAAGCAAACCAAGGAATTTATTCACTCGTTCCCATTGACAGGCAGGTGTTCGGCCATCTGCAGGAAAGCAGGGCTCCATTATGCATAACGGTTACTTGGGAAGACAAAATGCCGTAACTCAGAACATGTCCCCCCTTCCTCCTTCTTCCCACACCTTTATATGCTGAGCATGACATCATATGGTATGGAATAGCCCTTTAGTCAGTTAGGGCCAGCTGTCCCAGCTGTGTCGTGTTTGCGTCCATCGCCCTCCCCCCTCCCCCCCCCCCAACTTCTTGTGCAGCTGGCAGAGCATGGGAAGCTGAAAAGTACTCGATTTAGTATAAGCACTACTTTGCAACAACTAAAACATCTCTCTATTATTCACAGTCTGTTCAGCACATATCCAAAATGTAGCCCCATACTGGCTACTATAAAGAAAATTAACTCTATCCCGGCCAAAACCAGTACAGTCTCTCCGGCCTCTTCAGGACCTCTCTCACCCCTGTGACGATGCCTGTCGTTCTGTCAGAACCTTTGGCTAAGCTATCTTTGCGCTCCACAGCAGTCTGTCTCTTTTCTGCCTTATAGTATGTTTCTGTTTGGTATGTGGCACCCCAAAGATGTCTATCGTCGGCGCAGATCTCCTCTTGAGTTTTTCAGAGAAGGCGATAGCCTTCATCTGTTTTGACGGACGCGTCTCCCGTGGTGTTTTGTGCTGTGCTTTGCAATTTATTTTTCTTCTAACTACCTAGGTGTTAATTAGGCTGCTTCATACAGCCTCTCATACGTTTCTTGTATTTCCATGTTTTTTTCAAGTTTTCTGTCCTTTGGGACTCATGTAGTTCTCTTAACGGAGTCAGTCAGAGAGACCGTCGAGGTGCCTCTGAATCGTTAGTGATTTACAGTACATAGTTTATTTTGCAACCAGAGATATTTTTGAGAAAGGATTCTTACAGGATCTAGATCTGCTTTGTCATTCAGTCCCGTCCACAACGTAGTTCTCGTAGAAGTTAGGAAGCATGTGCCGTCTTGCTAGAAATGAAGCATAACCCTATAGCATTTTGTTATTTTCTATTGGGAACTAAAGCATATCAATTTTGATCATACTATTGATATTGCATGTAACGAGCTACTTTCCTACACAGCTTAGCATGACATCTATCTTTTTCTATCTACGCCCCAGAAAAATTAAGTTTAATTTTTTACCCTGTCACATCATCGATACAACAGATGTAGTTGTAGAGTAAAGGAGTTGTAGTAAAAAAAGTTGTAGATCGTCGTCATCTCCAGTAAGGGTTGCTTTTTCTGTCTAGTACTTTGCATGCTGTAAAATTAAGGCCGATGAAAAAACTCCCTGCTGCTCCTGTGGCTGCCTTTATGCTTTCTGATGGTTTGTCCCTCCCTGTTCCCAGGGGATTGTGGGAAGGGTGGTGGGCGGGGCCTGGGGTATATGAGCCACAGCCTCTCATCAGGGAGCTCATTCTGCTCCTGGGCTTCTTGGGTGTGTGTGCTGTTCCTTCAGTTGATTGCTGGTTTTGAGGTAGCTTTTGAGCTAAGCTATTTGGGTAGTTGTGTTTCAATATTGAGAGATGTGGAGGCGTCTGTTTGAGTTAAGGGCTTCAGGTCCACTCAAGCTTTCACCAGCACATATAAGAGAAAGTACATTTATATGCAGGTTTTTTTTTTTTCCAATGAGTAATTTTATATTGCATGTTTGGGGTGTCAAGATGGTTTAATAGTATGTTTTGGGGTTTTTTCCTTGTTCTCAGTGCATTGTATTTTTCTGGCATTCCTGCTTTATTGAAGATGGAGTCTTTTTTTTTTTTTCCCCAGTTTGGCTGTATACTGTGGAAGTTGTTGATATCCTCTCTTTATAGGACCGATGGTGATGTGATCTAGCAGGCATTAAGGTGAGCACCTCATACGCATCTGTATATTGTAGCATTTCTCAAGAAAGCAGCCGGGACATGAGGCATAGCGTGTTTGAGGGTATGGAACGGCTCACTGCCTTTCCCGATTGCCCCCAGCATACCATGTCGTCTCTTGAAATTTTGCAGTTTGTGGCAGGCCCCTCATAGATTATAAGTATCAGGACCTCTCTTATTTTGTGGGCCTGTAGCAGAGCCTGGAGTCCGTGGGAAGACAGAAGATAGGAGGCGCTCACAGGGCACAGCTCGGAAGAGCAGCTCCCGAGGAGCGGCCGATACAGGGGGTTCAGGGGTGCGAGTACAGTGCAGGAGCTGTTGGGAAAGAGTGGGGTCTTTCCCTGATAGTTCAGGAGAAGAGAAGGGGTTTCTAAAGTTTTGGGACCAGGGGATGGTTGGGAAAGGGAGGCGGGTTCACCAGCGTTTCTCAGATGGGTTTTGCACTTGGATTTGGGTGTCGATGAGGTCTGTATTTTTGTCTCTCCACAGCTGACGGGAGGTATGCCAAAGTCGCAAGAGAGGCAGCGTAAACTGTCTAGGCCTCCTCATCACAACATGCAGGGCTGAACCTCATCTCGGAAAGCATGAGGTATATTAAAATACATCCTCCAGAAGTCGGAGGTCTCGGCTCCTCTGTGCCTTTTTCTTACTTCATTCCCTGACTGAATTTTTCCGTCCATCCCTTCACTGTCCCTGTGGATGTCACAGTCATTATTATTTAGAGGCATTGACTAGGCACATATTTCCAGATTTCTTGTATCATTGTCTTCCTCGGAACTTCTTGGAGAAGAGGATGCGTATTCTTTGTGCTTGTAACAATCTCCAGCCAGGGCTGTGGGTTTCTTTAGCTCGGTCCTGGGCACACAAGCTTTTCCTATTATTCCATTTTTGCCTTTTTCCTGAAGTGTCCAATGAGGTCTGGTCTCGTATCAGTCATGGCAGTTAGGTTCTCTTGTTCTTGTTCAGCTGTTGTGTTTTTAGGCCCAGTTTCTGTAGTCGTAAGGTGTCCATTTTAGATCTTTGAGTCACCATGTCACACCACGGTGGTTTTTCCATCGGCCGCCTGCCGCTGTAATTCCCTAAGGGGCTTTGTAGGTAACTGGGCTCAAGGGTCTCGAGCCGCCGTCACGGTGGACCTCTCATCCTCGTGGCTTCATCTGTCAGGCAGTCTCGGTTGCTTTTCTTAGGCCGGCCGGGCATTGACGATTACAGTTCCCGAGTCCTCGGAGATGGACAGACTCTGTTGTGGGGCTGCTGTTGTGGCCAGTGACCCCGAGGTAGAGCACAGGAGGTGAGCAGAGCTGTGTTAGACTGCTGGGGGATAGGATATGTCTGGGATGTGACTTAAGCTAAGGGAAAGAAGAGGGAAGGGTATATACCATTTCTGGGTGTTACTGTTTGTCTTTTCTTGAACTCGCCGGTGTTGCTGACTCAGTATGCCAGAGCGGAGCACGCAGCACAGATCGACAAGGTTAGCGGAGCAAAGGGGCCAGAAGGGGTAGGTTCGCTGTTTGTTATGGTATTTGCCAGCGTCCGGTTGACTTTGTTTTATTCTCGCTGCAGATGCACGGTAGGGAGCCGAACACCGAAGGGAGGAGGCGAGCGGAGCGCAACGAGAAGGTAGGTCGGCACACGATGACGGAAGGAACGTGCCACTGTTAGCGCCTATGCGACTAGTTAATGCTCTGTTTGGAAGGTGTAAAGCGACCCACAAAACAACCTGCAGAGCAGGATGTCCACACCTGAGCTTGTCAGGCAAGGCGAGCGATGAACACCAAACCGTAGCGGCGGTTATTTTTGAGGGGTAGATCTGTGAGCGGGCGACCGCTTCCAGGCCCAGCGGTCACTTTGTATCTCTGGTTTCCTAGGTGCCGTGGATGATGCCTGGGAACTGCGGGAAAATATCTGCTAGCCAATATGTTTTTTTGTCAAGGATGGATTCAGGCTCCCGGCCCTCTGAAAGCTAAGTTGAGGCACCGGTGCTCGGGAGGGGACGAGGTCGGCAATTGCACGAAGGGGTTGTAAAGATAGCGTAGGGGAGAGGGCTGTCCAGGAAGGGTCCCCTTTGGGCAGGTAAAGGGAGCAGGTTACTCATCAGTATGATGCTAGCATGTTCTGGGCAGGGCAGTTCCAGCCTGTGCCTGTTGTTGTGTAGTTTGTGTGGTCTGTCTTGCGTGTCTTTGAGCTTCCTCAGGTTACAATACGTTCTCTTGCGCTCGAGGAGCACGGCGTGTGCCTCTAGTGCAATACCTATGGTCTCAAATGCCTGTACTCATTGGCATAGCATCAGTTGGGTGCTTTTGTCTCGCATCTCGGAAGTTTCTGGATGGTCCTCTTCCGCAGCGGCGTTCCTGGCTGCGTGAGCAGGTCTGATCTAGGCATCTATTTTAGGGCATTGGGACTTTTCCCCACATCCTCTCTTCTTAGGTCTCGAATCCAAGCTTCTTGCACAGACACCCTCTCAGTTTTGAGTAACTTCTTGTCACGGGCTGTGATGTTGTACTCCTTTTCTGGGGTTGCCATAGAGCCTCCTCACATCACCATCGCAGCCCCGCAGGTGGTCTTGCCTGACTACATCTTCCGTCTGGGTGTCATTTTTCTTGCTGAGTGTTCTCTCATCTCTGAGGCGCCTTGTTTGTAGCGTTCTTTCGTGTTGGTTTGTGCATGTGCGTGTTTGGCTTGGAGCTGCCCTGCTCGGGGGTATAGAGTCAGGGCTGGGCTAGGTTGAATAGCAATAAGAATCGCTATGGCTAATCTGTTGATATGTCTAGACTGAAGCAAAGGTTGTACAGTCACGGGGGACGCAGTAGCTGTTGGCAGCAGGTGAGGACCGTGACTTATGTAGTGTTTTGCAGGTGCCAAGGGGATGACTGGAGGTGTGTGGGAGAGGCAGCTGGAGTGCTTATTGAGCAGAAGGAGTCTCAAAGGCGTTTAGGCTTGTATGTGTAGGGCTTAATGTTTGATTTGTGTATTTCCTTTAATGGCAGGCTGTAGCTGAACTGTAGGTGGTGTTCCTAAATAGGAACAAGGCCTCTGGAGTTGTTAAGACAGTACTTTGCATTTGTGTGACTCTTTCAATGATATTATTTTTGCAGATGCAGAGGGACAAGGCACGCAACTAAGCGCAGCGTAGGAGAGCGGAATGCCGTAAGAAGGTGGGTCGGTGTGTGGAATTAAAGGGAAGATGTGATCAGTGTGGCTATGTGACTACGTTACGCTATTTCTATTTTTCTTACTGTGAAAGCGTGAAGCGATGAGCGATGTGGGATAAGGGCACCGTAGCTGACTCGGGCAAGGTGAGCGTTGATCGGTGGGGTGAAGTAGCGGTTACTTTTCAGGTGTTGTGTTGCTGGTGCAGTTTATAAGCAGCAAATGTTATCTGGCTTTTACAGGTGGTGTGCAAACCTGAATATGGAAAACCAAGGAGATGGAGGCCAGGTGGGTGAGCTGTCAAGGGAAAGGACTGTGAGATGGGGATCACTATTGGCAGGCTTTGGCTTCAGGTTGTATCTTGGCATGTGCCTTACTGCTGGGGTTTTTTCAGGTGAAGTACGCAGGCTCGGAGGGGTGATGCTGTGTACTGACGAGGGGTCCGAGAAGGTGAGGCAGTTGTGGGCCAGGCTGGCATCTAATAGCGAAGTACTATATGCTAATGAGTTGAATTTTTACTCTTTGCTTTTGCAGGTTCTGTGCAGGCTGCCTGTGGAATTGAATGAGCGTTTGAGGTGAGCTGGGTAGCAGAGCGGAGGAGCACGGGGCCGGCGATGTCTCGCAAGTGCGATGATAACTTTGCATGTCTTGGCATCGTAGGTGCCACAAGTGATGACAGCCATAGCATCTGAGTGGAATTGGCATGGAGCAGGTGAGCAGAACAGCAGAGTGTGTCTGATGTAGGGGATGTTGTGGGAAAGGTGCATGGTGACGGATGTGATGCTGACTGGCACCGTTGTGTGTGGCTTGGTGTTGTGTGGTGGGCTCTTTTTCGGATGATGATGAGGAACCTGGCAACTGCAGGATTTCTTCAGTGGGCTGATTGTGATTTTGTCTCTTTGAGGATGGAAAAAGACT
Source organism: Mycteria americana (assembly GCF_035582795.1). Classification (NCBI taxonomy): domain Eukaryota; kingdom Metazoa; phylum Chordata; class Aves; order Ciconiiformes; family Ciconiidae; genus Mycteria; species Mycteria americana. The sequence continues at coordinate 16,176 of NC_134372.1, read as the reverse complement.
CCTGGCCCTCTGAAGGCGAAGCTGAGGCTCCAGTGCTGGGGAGGGGCTGGGGGATGGAGGGGACAGAATTATTGGCAATTGCATGAAGGGGTTGTAAAGATAGTGTAGGGGAGAGGGCTGTCCAGGAGGAGTCCCCTTTGGCCAGGTAAAGGTTAATCTTCAACATGACACTAGTGTGTTGGTGGGCAGGGCAGTTCCAGCCTGCGTGTGTTGTTGCATGGTTTGTGTGGTCTGTCATGTGTGTCTTGGACCTTCCTCGGGTCTCCACGTCCTCTTTGCGCTCAAGGAGCACGGCACACGCCTCGGCCGCCACCCCTAGGGTCTCAAATGCCTGTACTCATCGGCATAGTGCTACTCAAGCACTTCTTTTCCTGCATCAAAGTCTTAAACCGTGGATTGGTCCTGCATCTTGGAGATTTGCCAGCAGTTGTCTTTGTTGCAGCGGTGTTCCTGGCTGTGAGCAGGTCTGCTCTCTAGCTGTCTCTTTTAGTGGAGCGGGACTTTTTCCCTGCATCCTTAAGTTGTTAGGTCTTGAAGCCAGGCTTCTTGCACAGGCATCGTCTCAGTTTTGAGGGTAACTTCTTGTCACGGGCTGTGACGTTCTACTCTTTTTCTGGGGTTGCCACAGAGCCTCGTCACATCACCATCACGGCCCTGCAGGTCTTCTTGCTTGCTGACATCTTCTGTCTGAGTGTCCTTTTTCTTGCTGAGAGTTTTCTCTCATCTCTGAGGCGCCTTGTTTGTAGCGTTCTGTGTAGCGTTGGTCTGTGCGTGCGTGTGATTGGCTTGGAGCTGCCCTGTCCAGGGTTGTAGGTGGAATAGTGACAAGAGTCTATGGCTAACCTGTTGATATGCCTAGACTGTTGCGGCAAAGGTTGTACAGTCATCTGAGGTTGAGTAGCCATCAGCAGGTTGTGTGGACAGCTGTTCTCATAGTGTTTGATGGGGTTGAGCGCAGCCATGTGAGAGGGGCCGTTCAGGGGTAGCGAAGCGGATTCCATGTCAGAGGTGTTAAGGCTTCTTTGTGTGGGCCTTAAAGGTGTGGGGTTTTCTGGTTTTTTGTAATGGTAGGCTGTAGTTGGACTCTAGATGGTATTCCTAAGTGGGAACAAGATGTCTGGGGTTGCTAAGGTATAGGTCTGCATCCGGGTGGCTTGTTTGATATTGTTTTTGCAGGTGCAGAGGCACAAGCTGTGCAGGGTGATGGAATAGAGGTGAGCAGAGGACAGTAAGAAGGTGGGTTGGTGCATGGTATTAGAGGAAAGATGTGACTGGTGGCTATGTGACTACATGATGGTGGGTTTTTCTTATTTTGAAGGTATGAAGCAGTGAGCTATTTTGGATATGGGCACTGGAATTGACTCGGGCAAGGTGAGTGTTGATTGGTGGGCTGAAGTAGTGGTTATTTTTCAGGCGGTGTGTTGCTAGTGCAGTTATAAACAACAAATGTTATTTGCCTTTTACAGGTGGTGTGTAAACCTCAACATGGAAACCCAAAGTGATGGAGGCCAGGCAGGGGAGCCATCAAGGGAAAGGTGTGTGAGATGGGGATCAGTGCGGGCAGGATGTGGTTTTGGGCTGTATCTCAGTACGTGCCTTTACCGTTTGGGTTTTTGCAGGTGCCGCACGCTGGCTCAGAGGGACACGGGCAGAGGCTGACGAGGGGTCTGAGAAGGTGAGGTGGATGTGGGACATCTTGGCATCTACTAGACAAGTACTATATGGCTAGTCAGTCGAAGTGTTTCTCTTTGGTTTTGCAGGTTCTGTGCGGGCTGCCCTTGGAAGTGGATGAGTGTTTGAGGTGGGAAGAGCATTTGAGGTGAGCTGGGGAGCAGAGCAGAGGAGCAGAGGCTGGTGATGTCTCGCAAGCACCATGGCAATTTTGCATGTCTCGGTATCGTAGGTGCCAGAAGTGACGAGAACCACAGTGTCCGACTGTGGAATCGGCATGGAGCAGGTGAGCAGAATGCCACAGCGTGTCTGATGCGGTGGATGTTGTGGGAAGGTGCGTGGTGACGGATGTGCTGCTGACTGATGGCACGGTTGTGTGGCTTGGGGTGGGGTTTTTTTTGCGGATGATGATGAGGGAGCTGGCACCTGCAGGATTCCTCCAGTGGGCAGATTGTGGTTTTTGTCTTGTTGAGGATGGAATGAGACTCGTGGCCCTCTGAAGGCGAAGTTGAGGCACCGGTGCTGGGGAGGGGGCAAGAGGACAAGGTTGGCGATTACATGAAGGGGTTGTAAAGATAGCGTAGGGGCGAGGGCTGTCCAGGAGGAGTCCCCCTTGGGCAGGTAAAGGGTAGCGGGTTACTCTTCAGCATGATACTAGTGCGTTAGTGGGCAGGGCAGTTCCAGCCTGTGTCTGTTGTGTAGTTTGTGTGGTCTGTCTTGTGTGTCTTGGACCTTCCTCGGGTCTCCATGTCCTGTTTGCTCTTTGTGCTCAAGGAGCACGGTACACGCCTCGGCCACCATCCCTAGGTTCTTGAATTCTTGTACTTATCGGCATAGCGCTACTCAGGCACTTCTTTTCTTGCATCAAAGTCTTAAAGCGTGGATCGGTCCTGCATCTTGGAGATTTCCCAGCGGTGTTCCTGGCTGTGAGCAGGTCTGCTCTTTAGCCGTCTCTTTTAGTGGAGTGGGAGTTCTTCCCTGCATCCTTAAGTTGTTAGGTCTTGAAGCCAGGCTTCTTGCACAGGCATCGTCTCAGTTGTGAGGGTAGCTTCCTGTCACGGGCTGTGACGTTCTACTCTTTTTCTGGGGTTGCCACAGAGCCTCGTCACATCACCATCACGGCCCTGCAGGTCGTCTTGCTTGCTGACATCTTCTGTCTGAGTGTCCTTTTTCTTGCTGAGAGTTTTCTCTCATCTCTGAGGCGCCTTGTTTGTAGCATTCTGTGTAGCGTTGGTCTGTGCATGTGTGTGATTGGCTTGGAGCTGCCCTGCCCGGGGGTATAGAGTTGGCGCTGGGTAGGTGGAATAGTGACAAGAGTAGCTGTGGCTAACATGTCGATATGCCTGGACTGTTGAGGTAAAGGTTGTACTGTCATCTTGGATGGAGTAGTTGTTGGCAGCAGGTGAGGACCGTGGCTTCTGTAGCATTTGGCAAGCGCCAAGGGGATGACTGGAGGTGTGTGGGAGAGGCAGCTAGAGTGCTCGTTGAGCAGAAGCAGTCTTAAAGGTGTTTAGGCTTGTATGTGTAGGGCTTAATGTTTGATTTATGTACTTACTTTAATGGCAGGCTGTAGCTGAACTGTACGTGGTGTTCCTAAATAGGAACAAGGCCTCTGGAGTTGTTAAGATAGTACTTTGCATCTGTGTGACTTTTTCAATGATATATTTTTGCAGATGCAGAGGGACAAGCTACGCAACTAAGCGCAGCGTAGGAGAGCAGATTGTATTAAGACTTGGGTGATATTAAAGGAAAGATGTGCTCAGTGTGGCTATGTGACTACATTACGGTATTTCTATTTTTCCTACTGTGAAAGCGTGAAGTGATGTGGGATAAGGGCACCGTCGCCGACTCGGGTAAGGTGAGCGTTGATCGGTGGGGTGAAGTAGCGGTTACTTTTCAGGTGTTGTTGGTGCAGTTTATAAGCAGCAAATGTTATCTGGCTCTTACAGGTGGTGTGCAAACCTGAATATGGAAAACCAAGGAGACGGAGGCCAGGTGGGTGAGCTGTCAAGGGAAAGGAATGTGAGATGGGGATCACTATTGGCAGGCTTTGGCTTCAGGCTGTATCTCGGCATGTGCCTTACTGCTGGGTTTTTTTCAGGTGAAGTACGCAGGCTCGGAGGGGTGATGCTGTGTACTGACGAGGGGTCCCTGAAGGTGAGGCAGATGTGGGCTAGGTTAGCATCTAATAGCGAAGTACTATATGCTGATGAGTTGATTTTTTTACTCTTTGCTTTTGCAGGTTCTGTGCAGGCTGCCTTTGTAATTGGATGAGTGTTTGAGGTGGGAAGAGAGTTTGAGGTGAGCTGGGTAGCAGAGCAGAGGAGCAGGGGCTGGCGATGTCTCGCAAGCGCAATGGTAACGTTGCATGTCTTGGTATTGTAGGTGCCAGAAGTGACAACCACCACAGCATCCGACTGTGGAATTAGCTTGGAGCAGGCCAGCAGAATGCCACAGCGTGTCTGATGCGGGGATGTTGTGCAAAAGGTGTGTGGTGACGGATGCACTGCTGACTGATGGCACAGCTGAGTGTGGCTTGGGGTGGGGTTTTTTTTGCAGATGATGATGAGGAAGCTGGCAACTGCAGGACTTATCCAGTGGGGTGATGGTGGTTTTTTTGTTTTGTTGAGGATGGAATGAGACTTGTGGCTCTCTGAAGGTGAGGGTGAGGCTCGGTGCTGGGGAGGGGGCAAGGGGATAAGGTTGGCAATTGCATGAAGGGGTTGTAAAGATAGCGTAGGGGAGAGGGCTGTCCAGGAGGAGTCCCCTTTGGGCAGGTAAAGGGTAGCGGGTTACTCTTCAGCATGACATGAGTGTATTGGTGGGCAGGGCAGTTCCAGCCTGTGTCTGTCTGTGTAGTTTGTGTGGTCTGTCTTGTGTGTCTTGGACCTTCCTCGGGTCTCCATGTCCTCTTTGCTCTTTGTGCTCAAGGAGCACGGTACACGCCTCGGCCACCATCCCTAGGTTCTTGAATTCCTCTACTCATCGGCATAGCGCTACTCAGGCACTTCTTTTCTTGCATCAAAGTCTTAAAGCATGGATCGGTCCTGCATCTTGGAGATTTCTCAGCGGTCGTCTTTGTTGCAGCGGTGTTCCTGGCTGTGAGCAGGTCTGCTCTTTAGCCGTCTCTTTTAGTGGAGTGGGAGTTCTTCCCTGCATCCTTAAGTTGTTAGGTCTTGAAGCCAGGCTTCTTGCACAGGCATCGTCTCAGTTTTGAGGGTAACTTCTTGTCACGGGCTGTGACGTTCTACTCTTTTTCTGGGGTTGCCACAGAGCCTCGTCACATCACCATCACTGCCCTGCAGGTCATCTTGCTTGCTGACATCTTCTGTCTGAGTGTCCTTTTTCTTGCTGAGAGTTTTCTCTCATCTCTGAGGCGCCTTGTTTGTAGCGTTCTGTGTAGCGTTGGTCTGTGTGTGCGTGTGTTTGGCTGGGAGCTGCCCTGCCCAGGGTTGTAGAGTCAGTGGTAGGTGGAATAGTGACAAGAGTCTATGGCTAACCCGGTGATATGCCTAGACTGTTGCAGCAAAGGTTGTACAGTCATCTGAGGTTGAGTAGCCATCAGCAGGTAGTGTGGATAGCTGTTCCTGTAGTGTTTGGGGTTGCGTGCAGCCATGTGGGAGGGGCCGTTCAGGGGCAGCGAGGCGGATTCCATGTCAGAGGTGTTAAGGCTTCTTTGTGTGGGCCTTAAAGGTGTGGGGTTTTCTGTTTTGCTCTTTTGTTGTTTTGTAATGGTAGGCTGTAGTTGGACTCTAGATGGTATTCCTAAGTGGGAACAAGATGTCTGGGGTTGCTAAGGTATAGGTCTGTATCTGGGTGGCTTGTTTGATATTGTTTTTACAGGTGCTGAGGAATGAGCCATGCACCACTCACCTGTAGAGGCGGCAAGTGGATCACCAGAAGATGGTCTTTGTGTGCCTTTTCTCCATAATCTTTGAGAAGTTGTTCTGGAGATCCGAGAAGACTGCAAGAAGTCTAATGTCATCCCCATCTACAACAAGGGTTTAAAGGGGAGGATAGAGGAAATTATAGCCTTGTCAGTCATATTTTGGTCCTTAGGCAAGATGCGGAATGAAGCGTCCTGGAGGCTATTACAAGGCAAATGAAGCACGTGATTGAGAAAAGCTAGCACGGATTCCACAAGGGCAAGTCGTGCTTCACACACCCGATTGCCCTCTATGTCTAAGTAACCTGCTCCGTCGATGGGGGGAGAGCAGCGGACATAGTCTATCCGGATTGTTCCGAGGCTTTTGATAGTTTCCCACAGCTTCCCTCTGAATACTGCTGCATTCTGGTGTAGACAACTGGCTTGTTGGGTCGATGGGGAAGTGGGTGACAGGCCACCCCCAGAGGATGGTGGCAAATAGCTCCTTCTGAAACCGGCTACCTGGCAGAGGTGGGATTTCACGGGGATTGATATCGGGGCAATGCTGTTTAGTATCCTCGTAGCCGGTCTTGATGATAATGGGATCAAGTGTGTCCTGATCAAGTTTGATAATGACCTGAAACTGAGTGGGGAAGCGGGCAGTTTGGAGGGGAGAGCCACCCTGCAGGAAGACCTGCATAGGCTGGAAGAGTGCATTCTTGTACCTGGGAAAACATAATCCAGGAGTGCGGCACAGGCTGGGATTTACCCGGCCGGGGAGGAGCCGCGGAAAGGGACACCGGCGGTCCCGGCGGAGAACAAGCTCGATACGAGCGAACGGCATGCTGCTGTGGCAAAGAAAGCGAATGGGATGCAGGGTTACAGTAACAAGGATGTCACCAGCAGAGATAATGAAGTCATTATACCACTCTACGTGGTGCTTGTCTGGCCACACCTGGAATATTGTGTGTATATATTTTTGGTACCCTGCTACTCAAACAGGTGAATAGGCTGGAGAGGGTGCAGAGAATGGCCACAAAGATGATTAAAGGACTGGGAAGCGTGCCCTGCCATGTGAGCAAAGGCTGAGAGAACTGGGATTGTTCAGCCCTGAGAAAAGCAGGCTTAGGGGAGACTTTATCACTAAGTTTCTGTCTTCAAAGGGTGGCTCCAAAGAAGATGGAGTCTCCCCTTTTACAAGGAGTCCCACGGCAAAGATGAAGGTAAATGGGCCCAAGCTACTTGTGCAGTGATTGTGATTGGACACAAGAGGCAAATGTTTTACAATGAGTGTAATCAGCTGTGGAAACAATGTTCCAGCGGATTCCCCAATATTGCACCCTTTTAAGATTCAGCCAGACAGGGTGCCGGGCCATCTTGCGTAGAGATAGATTTTGCCAAGAAAGGTTGGACCAGATGGTCCTTGAGGTCCCTTCCAACTTGGTATGCTATGAACCTATCATGAGGGTGAGGGTTAGGTATCATGAAGGTATCTTATGCTGAGGCAGTTTCAGGGATGGCTCTAGAGCTGGGGTGCTACACCATCATGGCAGGTGGGTGGTGAAACAGTAGTGTTATGAGTGGGTGGGGGTTGTTGAAGGCATGTTAGTTTCTGGCTGTTCCTAACCATGTATGTGTGAACTATTTTATTGCAGGCTGTATGTAGTCTTGAGAGTAAATTTTTAAGAAATTAGAATAAAAAACCCCAGCCGGGGGATGTTTTTTTTTTTTCCCTCCCCCGGCTGGGGTTTTTTTCCCCGGTCCCGGCCGCTCTGCGAGGCGACGTTCATCGCCAATGTTTGGGCGGAGGTCAGGCTCGGGACGGGGTTTTTGCAGGCAGGGCGATTTGCGAGGCTCCTGGGAACGGTGTTCCCGGGGAGCGCTGCAGATGGAGGGCGATGGCCAGTTGTAGCTGGCTGGTGGCAGATAGGATGAGCTGAGAGTGAGGGGTGGTTGGTGTGGTGGGTGAATGAGTGGTGTGCTCTGAATGTAATAAAGCCTGTATGGTGTGGTGTGGTAGTTTGTTTGCAGTTTGTTTGCAGGTTGTGTGGAGTAGAGATTTTTTTTCTTTGCAGGCACTTAGACAAGGAAATTAAAAAAAAAAAAAAAAACCCCAGCCGGGGGAGATGTTTTTTTTTTTCCCTCCCCCGGCTGGGGTTTTTTTCCCCCGGTCCCGGCCGCTCTGCGAGGCGACGTTCATCGCCAATGTTTGGGCGGAGGTCAGGCTCGGGACGGGGTTTTTGAAGGCAGGGCGATTTGCGAGGCCCCTGGGAACACTGTTTCTGGGGAGCGCTGCAGATGGAGGGCGATGGCCAGTTGTAGCTGGCTGGTGGCAGACAGGATGAGCTGAGAGTGAGGGGTGGTTGGTGTGGTGGGTGAATGAGTGGTGTGCTCTGAATGTAATAAAGCCTGTATGGTGTGGTGTGGTAGTTTGTTTGCAGTTTGTTTGCAGGTTGTGTGGAGTAGAGATTTTTTTTCTTTGCAGGCACTTAGACAAGGAAATTAAAAAAAAAAAAAAACCCCAGCCGGGGGAGATGTTTTTTTTTTCCCTCCCCCGGCTGGGGTTTTTTTCCCCCGGTCCCGGCCGCTCTGCGAGGCGACGTTCATCGCCAATGTTTGGGCGGAGGTCAGGCTCGGGACGGGGTTTTTGCAGGCAGGGCGATTTGCGAGGCCCCTGGGAACACTGTTTCTGGGGAGCGCTGCAGATGGAGGGCGATGGCCAGTTGTAGCTGGCTGGTGGCAGACAGGATGAGCTGAGAGTGAGGGGTGGTTGGTGTGGTGGGTGAATGAGTGGTGTGCTCTGAATGTAATAAAGCCTGTATGGTGTGGTGTGGTAGTTTGTTTGCAGTTTGTTTGCAGGTTGTGTGGAGTAGAGATTTTTTTTCTTTGCAGGCACTTAGACAAGGAAATTAAAAAAAAAAAAAAAAAAACCCCAGCTGGGGGAGATGTTTTTTTTTTTTCCCTCCCCCGGCTGGGGTTTTTTTCCCCCGGTCCCGGCCGCTCTGCGAGGCGACGTTCATCGCCAATGTTTGGGCGGAGGTCAGGCTCGGGACGGGGTTTTTGCAGGCAGGGCGATTTGCGAGGCCCCTGGGAACACTGTTTCTGGGGAGCGCTGCAGATGGAGGGCGATGGCCAGTTGTAGCTGCCTGGTGGCAGACAAGATGAGCTGAGAGTGAGGGGTGGTTGGTGTGGTGGGTGAATGAGTGGTGTGCTCTGAATGTAATAAAGCCTGTATGGTGTGGTGTGGTAGTTTGTTTGCAGTTTGTTTGCAGGTTGTGTGGAGTAGAGATTTTTTTTCTTTGCAGGCACTTAGACAAGGAAATTAAAAAAAAAAAAACCCCAGCCGGGGGAGATGTTTTTTTTTTTCCCTCCCCCGGCTGGGGTTTTTTTTCCCCGGTCCCGGCCGCTCTGCGAGGCGACGTTCATCGCCAATGTTTGGGCGGAGGTCAGGCTCGGGACGGGGTTTTTGCAGGCAGGGTGATTTGTGAGGCCCCTGGGAACACCGTTCCTGGGGAGCAGTGACCTAGAATGTGGCATATGCGTGTCATTGCAGGGAGGTAGGTTCTGTTATGGGGGGATGATTGTGCTAAATGTTTGGAATGGTTAGGGGAGGATGCTAGAGGCTCTTGCAGTTGAGGGGAGAGGGGAATTGGAGTTGGTGGTTGTGGTAGGGTTAGGGTTGTAGTAGTGTTGAAGAGCAACAGGTTGTGAAGGTTAGGGTTGTAGCAGTGGTTATGAGGACCAGCTGGTGATCTGGGTGGGCTTTAATGTTGTTATGTAGCGGTAAGAGTATAAAGTATTTTGAGGGGCTCCATAATTTCTCATGCAGTGATGTAATTTGAAGCTTTGCTTTTCTGTGCAGGCATGGAAGTAGAGAGCTAGCAGAGAGTAGCAGAGGAGCTCAGGGGCTTTCTGCTCAGGAATGCAAAGGGGGGAGATGATAGTGCCTTAGAGGGAAAAGGGAGGATGTAAAGGGCTTAGCTGAGTAGCTAGCAGCAGTGAGAAATGTAGGAAGGAGGACTAGGTAGAGAGCTCAGGGCACTAAATAGTTGTCCTGACAGTCAAGGTAATGGAGAGTCAGTAGAGGTGAAGAGTGAGTGAGTGTGTGTATGTGTGTGTATTGAACAGGAATGAGCAAATAACTGTTAGAGTAGCAAGTGTGTGAACAGCTAGAGTGCCAGTGGTTGTTGTCATTGTAGTATAATTAAACTGTAGAAATGGGAAGTGAAAAAGCACATTGGAAAATGTACCTGCAGTCAGCAAAGGCTCAAATGGAACAGACAGAGTGAGGGGGAAAACATGGTAGGCAAAAATGTATCCCTATAAAACCAATGGCTGTTCCTGATGTTGCAAAGGAATGTAAAATGTGAAGCGGCTGTTGTAAATACTCACAGGTAAAGAGAGCTATTTTGGGGGCGAATAGGCATTGACAGGTCATAATTGGGGTGTCTCAGGGATAATTTTTGTAGTGATGATCTGTTAAATTGGACTCAAGCATCAGAGGGCAAGTTGTCAACACCCATTGGTCATTGTAGCTATTGTAAGGTCAAAGAAAGCATGTGCAGTACTGGCTCTGGAGCAGATCTAAGCTCTTCATAGTTGTAGGGAGGCTTTATGTGTTAACAACTCTATTGAGTAGGTGTGCAGAAGTGTGGAGCACTACTCTGACATAATCTGAGCCCAATCAAAATGGAGAGAAGAGCAAAACCATAACAGGCATGAATTGTGTCATAGTAGTATTAGAAAAGCAGCCAACTATGCTTTAAAGGTGGAGTACTCTTAGGGCTGTGTTTGCTTATCCTAATTGCAGCCAGATGCCAGTAACATAACTCAAGTCTTCTTTCCTTGGTCACTACTGTGTCTATGAAATAAACATGGTAACAGCAAGCAAAGCTTGTGGTCTTTTATTTCTTGTTTTTCCTCTGTATTTGTGTCTTTGTTCTTGACATTTTTGTATGTGCATCTTCTTGGTGTGAGAGTTTTTTGGGTGTTGGTGCATTGTTGTGGTTGTCTAGCTTTGAAATAAATAAATAAATAAATAAAACCCTTTTGTTTTGATACCAGTGTCTGTCATCATTTGTCTTTCTGTGCAGAAAGATTTAAAATAGCAGCAGCAGTAGTAGAAAAGCACACACTCCCTGGGAGTAACAACTTTAACAAATTTAAACTTTGAATTTTAAAAAAAAAAAATTACTCCCAGGGAGTGTGCCATTTTCTGCTGCTGCACCAGTGCATACATACTATTTTTATTTTTTTTTCTTTCTTTGTTCCCCCATACTACCCCCCTGCTGCTGCAGCCCCGCCCCCCACCACGCCCCCACTGAAGCCCCACCCATCACCCCCCCACACACACCTGTGCTCACTTCCCACCCCAGAGCTGACCATCAATCAACCAGACCCCACAACCCCCCTGACCCCACCCATTATGCAAATGACATGCAAAACTACCCCCCATACCCAGACCCCACCACACCCCCCCTAGCCCTACCACCACCAGGACTACCCATCCCAGCCCACTACAGGTCAGAGGTAACCAGAGGTCATGACCCTGAACCCCCACCCAGCAGGGCCAAGGTCACCAGGGTGACAACCCTATCAAAGGTCACAGAGCCACCAAGGGGTCAAGGGGTCAACAGTCAAGGTCACTAGGGTCAGAGGTCACCTCCAAGGTCAAGGGTTAGGGGCTGTGGGGTCAAGATCACTAGGGGTCAGGGGTTACACCCAGAGGGCAAGGGTCACAGGGTTAGGACTCCAGGGGTCCCTAGGGTTAGGGGTCCAGGGGTCCCTAGGGTTAGGGGTCCCTAGGGTTAGGGGTCGAGGGGTTAGGGTTAGGGGTCGAGGGGTTAGGGTTAGGGGTCGAGGGTTAGGGGTCGAGGGTTAGGGTTAGGGGTCGAGGGTTAGGGTTAGGGGTTAGGGGTTAGGGGTTAGGGGTTAGGGGTTAGGGGTTAGGGTTAGGGGTTAGGGTTAGGGTTAGGGTTAGGGTTAGGGTTAGGGTTAGGGTTAGGGTTAGGGTTAGGGTTAGGGTTAGGGTTAGGGTTAGGGTTAGGGTTAGGGTTAGGGTTAGGGTTAGGGTTAGGGTTAGGGTTAGGGTTAGGGTTAGGGTTAGGGTTAGGGTTAGGGTTAGGGTTAGGGTTAGGGTTAGGGTTAGGGTTAGGGTTAGGGTTAGGGTTAGGGTTAGGGTTAGGGTTAGGGTTAGGGTTAGGGTTAGGGTTAGGGTTAGGGTTAGGGTTAGGGTTAGGGTTAGGGTTAGGGTTAGGGTTAGGGTTAGGGTTAGGGTTAGGGTTAGGGTTAGGGTTAGGGTTAGGGTTAGGGTTAGGGTTAGGGTTAGGGTTAGGGTTAGGGTTAGGGTTAGGGTTAGGGTTAGGGTTAGGGTTAGGGTTAGGGTTAGGGTTAGGGTTAGGGTTAGGGTTAGGGTTAGGGTTAGGGTTAGGGTTAGGGTTAGGGTTAGGGTTAGGGTTAGGGTTAGGGTTAGGGTTAGGGTTAGGGTTAGGGTTAGGGTTAGGGTTAGGGTTAGGGTTAGGGTTAGGGTTAGGGTTAGGGTTAGGGTTAGGGTTAGGGTTAGGGTTAGGGTTAGGGTTAGGGTTAGGGTTAGGGTTAGGGTTAGGGTTAGGGTTAGGGTTAGGGTTAGGGTTAGGGTTAGGGTTAGGGTTAGGGTTAGGGTTAGGGTTAGGGTTAGGGTTAGGGTTAGGGTTAGGGTTAGGGTTAGGGTTAGGGTTAGGGTTAGGGTTAGGGTTAGGGTTAGGGTTAGGGTTAGGGTTAGGGTTAGGGTTAGGGTTAGGGTTAGGGTTAGGGTTAGGGTTAGGGTTAGGGTTAGGGTTAGGGTTAGGGTTAGGGTTAGGGTTAGGGTTAGGGTTAGGGTTAGGGTTAGGGTTAGGGTTAGGGTTAGGGTTAGGGTTAGGGTTAGGGTTAGGGTTAGGGTTAGGGTTAGGGTTAGGGTTAGGGTTAGGGTTAGGGTTAGGGTTAGGGTTAGGGTTAGGGTTAGGGTTAGGGTTAGGGTTAGGGTTAGGGTTAGGGTTAGGGTTAGGGTTAGGGTTAGGGTTAGGGTTAGGGTTAGGGTTAGGGTTAGGGTTAGGGTTAGGGTTAGGGTTAGGGTTAGGGTTAGGGTTAGGGTTAGGGTTAGGGTTAGGGTTAGGGTTAGGGTTAGGGTTAGGGTTAGGGTTAGGGTTAGGGTTAGGGTTAGGGTTAGGGTTAGGGTTAGGGTTAGGGTTAGGGTTAGGGTTAGGGTTAGGGTTAGGGTTAGGGTTAGGGTTAGGGTTAGGGTTAGGGTTAGGGTTAGGGTTAGGGTTAGGGTTAGGGTTAGGGTTAGGGTTAGGGTTAGGGTTAGGGTTAGGGTTAGGGTTAGGGTTAGGGTTAGGGTTAGGGTTAGGGTTAGGGTTAGGGTTAGGGTTAGGGTTAGGGTTAGGGTTAGGGTTAGGGTTAGGGTTAGGGTTAGGGTTAGGGTTAGGGTTAGGGTTAGGGTTAGGGTTAGGGTTAGGGTTAGGGTTAGGGTTAGGGTTAGGGTTAGGGTTAGGGTTAGGGTTAGGGTTAGGGTTAGGGTTAGGGTTAGGGTTAGGGTTAGGGTTAGGGTTAGGGTTAGGGTTAGGGTTAGGGTTAGGGTTAGGGTTAGGGTTAGGGTTAGGGTTAGGGTTAGGGTTAGGGTTAGGGTTAGGGTTAGGGTTAGGGTTAGGGTTAGGGTTAGGGTTAGGGTTAGGGTTAGGGTTAGGGTTAGGGTTAGGGTTAGGGTTAGGGTTAGGGTTAGGGTTAGGGTTAGGGTTAGGGTTAGGGTTAGGGTTAGGGTTAGGGTTAGGGTTAGGGTTAGGGTTAGGGTTAGGGTTAGGGTTAGGGTTAGGGTTAGGGTTAGGGTTAGGGTTAGGGTTAGGGTTAGGGTTAGGGTTAGGGTTAGGGTTAGGGTTAGGGTTAGGGTTAGGGTTAGGGTTAGGGTTAGGGTTAGGGTTAGGGTTAGGGTTAGGGTTAGGGTTAGGGTTAGGGTTAGGGTTAGGGTTAGGGTTAGGGTTAGGGTTAGGGTTAGGGTTAGGGTTAGGGTTAGGGTTAGGGTTAGGGTTAGGGTTAGGGTTAGGGTTAGGGTTAGGGTTAGGGTTAGGGTTAGGGTTAGGGTTAGGGTTAGGGTTAGGGTTAGGGTTAGGGTTAGGGTTAGGGTTAG